>NC_136607.1:19794189-20196689 GCF_910589615.1 Taurulus bubalis
CAGAGAATGCATTGCATATCTTTTTGTTCCACATCATTATTTAGCCGCCAAATAGTCTTTTTGTTTTACATGCAACGTAACATAAAGTGCATTGATTTCCACGTGTGATATTTGATATATTCTTCAGATTCACATGGTTTCAAAGGGGCTGAACCTCGCGCTGCTTCCTGCTCCAGTATTTCCCTTTTAAGGCCTTTTTGTTGTATTGCTCTCACTCTTTGTATTGCTATGATTTATATTACCATAGAAACACATCTGAGCTTCTCTCCCAGACTCGATGTTCTCCGCAGTAGTTTCCCGTCGTGTCGTTTATGAACGCCAGCGAGAGGCTCGACCGTGATCTTGCAGATTGTGTTGTCTCTTCGATCTCTATCTCAGCTTCAAAAAGGCGCTGTGGAATATTGCCGAACAGAGATGTACGCAGCACACACACACACACACACACACACACACACACACACTGTAGTGTGTACATCAGTGCGTTGGACAATGCTTTATGAGTTTCTGCTGTGAAGTAGCCCCTCTACAGGGAGCTTCTTGTCTTCTCCAACAGGACTCAGCTCCATATATTTATTAGATCTGATCCCCATCTAGCCTTCCTTCATATCGCCCTCCTGTCTCTGTGCACTGTGTTAGTTCCTTTCTCTTTTTTTTGAGGCATGGCTGATGAGATGTGGCAGCGATACAGAGAGCGCTCCACTTCTCCTTATTAGCACTGAAGCCGAGGGAAGGGAGGAGGAGCTGCAGGATTGAGGGCATCATCACAGAAAAGGCTGAGCGACGACGGGAGGGAACAGAAAAGGAGCTGCGGGCGCTTTTTAGGACACGATTGCTCAGACTTTTATAACAAAGCATATACATATATATATATATATATATATATACACGCTATATCTACATTACTGCAGAGCCTTTTCTAAAGCAGACTACGCAGGCATTGGTTTCCACAGATTCAAATGATAATCCGAGGTAAACCATTATAGTGAACAAGGCAGTAAGGCAGGCCGTTAGCCAGCTACCAATCTTGTTAGCGCTAGCATGAGGGTCATGGTCCCCAGATGCATGAGATGTTGGTGATCCCCTGGTGGGATTAGGCAACATTTTAGTTGAATAAAATACCTGCAAAACTATGACATTCCCCGTCTGTCTCAACTGGTGTGAGGGAAAAACCAATATGTTCACATTGTTGTAATACAACTTCGCATCTCCCTGGTTGAGCTTCCTACACTAAAGCACGTCAATGCGGCAGACTTTCCTCCGAGGGACGGTGGTCACGGTTCTCCCGCTTGCAGCAGCATTACCATGCATATGCAATATCATATAAACGGAATGAATCAATGAAACGACCAAGTTTCTGCAAGTCTTTTTTAGTGACAAGAGCATATGGTCTGCACTGAAGAATGCTCCACATAACGTATGCAATGTAAAGTGTGCAAGCCCACCGTCGTGCTCCCTCTCAAATAGCATAATGGTCGTCAAACTGCAATGCATTGTGGGTATAGACGCAGCTGAACTGTATCCTCCACCGATGCATCATACGTTCCTAAGTTGTAAGGCTGTCGGCACAAATGAGATTCCTGGACTAGAAGATGTCATCAGAAACGAGATGCAGGGACAGTACACATTTGAATGCAGGACTTTTATTGTACACTATGTATATTTTTACTCATAGTTAATAGTTTTACTATCAGAATATAAGTGTTGAGTCGGCCTATTTCTGCTACCACTGCCAAGAACAACATTCCCAGCCAGAGAAAAGTCAAGAGGATAATCACTTTTTCCTGGCGCGCCCAAATCACCAAATCCGGCCAGAATTTCCCCAAATTCGACAAAGCGCTCCCTTGTGTCCTGATTCACCCGCCAAGTGTAGGACAGACAGTTCATCCTTTAGGCATTTAGTTTGACACACACACACACACACACACACACACACACACACACACACACACACACACACACACACACACACCTTTCTTTTCAGTTAGATGCACCTCTGGAAGCAGCTCCATCCTTGAGCCTCTCCAGGTCAGATATTGTCCTCAAACCACTCGTGTGTGTGTGTGTGTGTGTGTGTGTGTGTGTCTGTGTGTGTCTGTGTGTGTGTGTGTGTGTGTGTGTGTTATCCTGGAAAGCAAATCTCCTCCCAAGTCGCAGGTTTCTTGCAGACTACATAATAATTCCCCCCCACAGGATTTCCGTTTTTTATATTCTTGACTTAATTCCGCGCCTCCACCCTCAGAAGTCTTCTCGTTGCAGAGCAACACACACACACACACACACACACACACACACAGCATGACGCCGCCCCGCCGTGCTTCATCATGATGGTATTTAGTCTAATGGCCAAAGCGGTAATTTGCGTTCGGTCTCATACTCTCCCACGTGGCTCCTGGAGAACTGGAGCCGACATGTCATGTAAGGTTTGTCCTCTTTTTAAGGACCGTCTCTCTCTCTCTCTCTCTCTCTCTCTCTCTCTCTCTCTCTCTCTCTCTCTCATAACTAAATACACACTCACACACACATACATACACACTTATGAGGCCACGATCTATGTCTAATTGGAATATTTATTGATATGCAGATGTGTTAAAAGTTGAGATTTAGCCTGGTTTGTGTGTGTATTTTATATATATATATGTGTGTGTGTGTGTGTGTGTGTGTGTGTGTGTGTGTGTGTGGAGCATGGCGTTCACCAGAAAGCGGCTCCTCTCGCTGCACCTCAGCGGCTGATTGGCTCCCTGCGGCGTTCCTCTGATTATCTGGATAACAGGCGTTCTGCAGCAGCTATAGGAACGTCTGAGAGGCTCCGTCGCTTTCTGTCCTCCTCCTCCTCCTCCTCCTCTGTTCTTTAAAAGACCGCCGCTCCGTCTCTTCTTCCTCTCCCTCTCCGTACATCTGTCACTCGCCTCTCTTCTCCCTCGCTGGTTTAACAAGCTGCCGGGGGACGAACATGAGAGCACACAGAAGTTTGTAGAAGGATCTAAACAAGGACGTGATTCTTCCCCAGACGGCTCCGCTTCCTCCTCTCCCCTTTCACACTTTAATGCCTGGATCCACATTGTATTCAGTTCTTCACCTGACGAGTACTATACAGTCATTTTACTGTTATATATATCTGCATATAGATATTTAAAGTGATCCTAACTTTGGGAGAAACTCCACATTTTCTCAGGTGCCTTTTATTATTTGCTGCTCTCCGGGAAACGGAGACGAGTATTTTATTTTGTCTTGTGAGTCCTGTCACTATTTTTCAACTGTTGACATGTGAACATATTGTTTTTTATGTTTTATGTTTATATGTTAAACAAACTCAAAGACATTTTGTTTCCCTCCACTAAAATGACAGAATTACGCTTTTTTTTCCCCCACATTCACATGAAAATGTCATTTTGAAACCTGTTCATCATTACTCTGCAGTGAGCTGAGAGACGTGTTATCATGTTTTGCACACAGGTGAGTTAATGAAGAGGAGTTTTGCTCACCTGTGCAAAGATAGTCTGTCAAGTAGTTGCAGGGAAGAGAGAAAAACAAGTTGTTCTACTTATTGACGCTCATAATTATGCAATAGTTCGTATTTTATATGCAAAACAAACATCAGCTTTTCATTTGCATCGGGGCTCGTTTGTACTTCATGCATTGACTTGTGATCATCATATGATCCGTTTGTGAGGATCTAGGTAGTGGACGACATTATTTACTTTAGCGTTTACAGTGATTTACCTGCTCCCTTCTCTGTGAAAACTAACTCATGTTCTGCAACAAAACAAGTTCAATATTGTCATTAAAATCCTTAAAAAGGGATTTTTTTCTGCTTCTACCTCATTAGAAATGACAGAATCTACGAAGACGCACAAGATGTTTGTATGAGTTTCATGTTGTGACGTCACAAATGACTCAAACATGTATTTTGGAGCGCAGCTGGACTTTAACGTGTGGATGATCTCTCATGGCCGCCATTAACCCTTTGCTCGTCTGCTCTCTCCCTGCAGGACTTCCTCACAGACTTGATGATGTCAGAGGTGGACCGCTGCGGCGAGAACGAGCACCTCATCTTCAGAGAGAACACGCTAGCGACGAAGGCCATAGAGGAATACCTCAAGCTGGTGGGACAGAAGTACCTGCAGGACGCCCTGGGTGAGCGGAGGCGGAGCCTGCAGTCTGAGGAAAAAGGGCCTGAAATAGTTTTGAAAGCCGAATGACGAGCCGCTCTCCACGTAGCTCAGTTCTCTTCTGTTTGTCCGCGTTCCCGTTCTCTCGTCTTCACGCTCAACCTCTCTAACATATGAAATATACATATCAATGAAGCGGCGGCATCATAATTAAGTTAAAGTGACATCTAGAGCTGGAATGCATTGGTCCTCATTCTGACAACTGAAGCAACTCTTCCAGCACTTGAATCGTTTGTTTCACAGGCTAAAAAAAATACAGACTGGGAAATGATTGATGAATCTTTTGCCTCCCCTAGCCCATACTTCTACAAGGTCAGTCCAAGGTCAGGTCAGGTGTGTTTGTGCACCTGCAGCCCGGACAATACGCCCTCTGTGCCTGTGTGTGCTTTCCCCGCCCCGATCCGATGTGTACACACTGGCAGTTTAACCTACAACCGGTGCACATCCTTCCTCATATTTATGCTCGACGTGTGTGTGTGTGTGTGTGTGTGTGTGTGTTGTTGTTGTTCAGGTGAGTTCATTAAGGCGCTCTACGAGTCAGACGAGAACTGCGAGGTGGATCCGTCCAGGTGTTCCTCCGGGGAGCTGCACGAGCACCAGAGCAACCTGAAGATGTGCTGCGAGCTGGCCTTCTGCAAGATCATCAACTCCTACTGGTGAGCACGGCTTAGCACACGCGTGTGCTGCAGCCTCAACACGGTCCCCATGTTGCACGTCCTTTCTGCTTTTATTTCTTGAAGGAAGAGTTTATAGCATCTCTTATTCCCTGATTCGTCTTTATAAACAGACTGAAAAACAACAATAATGCCAATGAAATGGTCTTTTATTTGGTTTTTATTTGGATTTTTTGTTTAAAACTTGGATGTGTGAGATTTTAAAGCAACTCCAGCGAGCAGTAACCCTTCACTAAAAGTCAAACATGAGGCACGTTTATCCATCAGCTCACTCCTACTTACAACAGCGCGTGGGAGTAACCTTTCAGAGGGATCACATGTTCACTGCAATCAGAAGAAGTTCCTTTTATTTGTTTAAAAATATTCAAGATTTCCATAAAACTTATGCTGAAATGGAAACAAAAGAAACCGTCCTGGATCAAGATAATGATAATTTAGTGCCTCGTGATGTATGGAAAGTGATTGCAATCAAATCAGTAGCGGCTTCCTCCGTGTTGTTTTCACCCCGCGGCAAAAACAACAAGAGAGAGAAAGAGAGAGAAAGAGAGAGAAAGAGAGAGAAAGAGAGAGAAAGAGAGAGAAAGTGTGCAACTTCCCATCAAACGCTCAAAATCAGATGCAAATCAAAAGCAGAAACTACGGCGATGGCTTCAGAGACCGTCTCTCTTCCCGCTCCTGCAGGATGTGTTCCCGTCCCACGCAGGAGAGCTCCGAAATTAAAAAGGCTTTTTTAAGTCGTACAAAATGAAAGTGATAAATTAATTGCATTCTTACGTGTCGAAGTGAAACGTCGGAAAAAGGAAATATCGACGGCCGAAGAGCAAAACCTCCTTTCTGAAAAATGCACTTTTTTCCCCTCACTATCTCCATTCATGCTGTTTGAGGTAAAGGTCTTTAAAAGTGACTCCCTCTCTTTCTCCCTCTCTTTCTCCCTCTCTTTCTCCCTCCCTTTCTCCCTCTCTTTCCCTCCAGTGTCTTCCCACGAGAGCTGAAGGAGGTGTTCGCGTCCTGGCGGCAGGAATGCAGCAACCGGGGTCGTCCGGACATCAGCGAGCGTCTGATCAGCGCCTCCTTGTTCCTGCGCTTCCTGTGTCCGGCCATCATGTCGCCCTCGCTCTTCAACCTGATGCAGGAGTATCCGGACGACCGCACGGCGCGCACGCTCACGCTCATCGCCAAGGTGACGCAGAACCTGGCCAACTTCACCAAGTGAGTGAAAAAATTATAAAATATTTTGCATCAAACATTGTGCTGAATAAAAAATAAAGTAAAAAACATGTATTAATATATAATATTTCAAAATAAATGGAGCATATTTATTCATTATATAAAAAAATATATATGTTTAGAATATATAAAGAAATTTGAATGAATTGAGCATCTTTTTTTTTAATGAGCAGAAAAATTGTGAAATTTCCCAAAAAAATATTATATAATATTTAATAAAAATGGAGCATATTTATACATTTTCTAAATATACATATATTTATATTTATAAGTAAATTGAGCATATTTATAATATATGAAAATAAAATTGAGCAGAGAAATTGTGGAATTTCCTAAAAAAATATAATATAATATTTAAAAAAGAATTAGCATATTTATAAATGTTCTAATAATATATATATATACAAATAAATCAAAAATTTAGCAGAAGAGTTATGGAATTTCCTAAAAACAAAATATATAAAAAAAGCATACAAAATATATATATTTAGATTATATATATATATTAAAAACAATAGCTTATTTATAACTAGAAAATTTCACAAGAAATTTTGAAAGTGTGGCTACTACTGCCGTAAGACGTCGCAATATGTACACATTACCGGTAGTGAGATGTGTTATTGAGGTAACACATCTCTCAATAACACAATAACCTCAATAACCTCTGCCACCTTCAGAATTATCAGATCAAATGACTTTCTTTGAGAGGGTGAAAAACGTAGTTTTTTACACAATGAAAAAAAAAATCCTTAACCGAAAGCCAAATAAAAAAGAGCCAATCAGACTTCTTCTATGGGAGGAGCCTAATCGGATTCGTTGTGTTGTCCATTTTTCCCCAGCAACAACAGACTCATTGGGTGAAAGGTCGATCCAAGTTGTATCTCCTCACTCACCAACTTTCTGGGGTCAAAAAACGTGCGCGCACACACACGCGGGCGCACATAGACACACACAGTCAATCGTTTTGTGATAATTCTGTGTGTGTGTGTGTGTCTAAGTCTAATGTATGATATATAAGAATGTGTGTGAAACGTTTTTTGTAGAGTTTAAAATAGAGTGTCTTGGATGTCAGCTGACCAACGTCAGTTGGCTCCTCCTGCGTTTGTATCACCGGTTGTCGTGGTGACAGCCCTGATTGGCTAACTTAAAACAGGTGTGACACTGTCACAGAGCAGGAGACTGAACTGTGGATTTAATGAGAAAACAACCTTTCAAACTATTGTATTTGACAGACAACCGTGAATCCCATCACGAAAATAATGACATCATGAGAAGCACAAGACTTCTGAGAACGTTTCCGTCTACTTAAATATTTGTAAGGATTTATAAATGAGGGCGTAAATTCAGTTTGTAAAGTGCTCACGTTTCCGTCATGAGAGAAAATTGTGGTCCGATTTAACATGGAGGTTAATGGAGCAGTTGGCCGGTCTTCATGTCGCTTTCAGGTTTGCTGACAAAACAGTATACATTTGTTGGATTCCACGACGCATGTGTACCACCGGCACAATATTTCCAACGTTTTCATATATAAATTATGCCTCAAAAGTCAATATTGTGGAGTAAATGGCAAAATACAAATACAAAAAGGTTGTTTAGGACACAGCTCTGTAGTGGATTTCTATGTTCCTGAACTTGAATAAAAGCCAAGGGGATTGAATAAGTTCAAGGATTTAGAGATTAGTTTATATTTAACATTAATTAGAATAGGAGGAGGGGAGAGGAGCTCTTTGCAGGGGTCTGGGTGAAAGTCTCTGTGGGTGCAGCTCATTTGCATAAGGCGGGAAAACCGTGGGTGTGGCTCATGAGCGTCTGACAGAGGACGTTATTAATGGTCTAAAATGTCTATTTGTGTGCCTTATTGGTAATATTAGGATGTTTAAACCGTGTCTATGAGTCTTAAGCTTGTTTAAGTGTTTAATAAGAGGAAGCATATGGAAGAAAAGAAGTTAAGAGGCGTTTATTTGTGTCTTGAGACCGGTGTAAGTGTAGGTAATGAAGATGGGCCATTATTCGAGGTAGGGCGCAGAATTGAGTAGGGAGGTGTGGTTACACCAAGAAATAATACTATTGTATTTGACAGACAACCATGAATCCCATCCCATCACGAAAATAATGAAATCATGAGAAGCACAAACAGTCAGGATGTCAGCTGACCAACTGACAGTTCCTCCTGCGCGTGTGTGCGTGTGTGTCACCGTTGCCATGGTGTTCACTGAGAGAGAGACAGGAGAGTTGATTTAATGAAAAAACTAACTTTCAAACTATTGTATTTGACAGACAACCATGGATCCCATCACGAAAATAATGACATCATGAGAAGCACAAGACTTCTGAGAACGTTTCCGTCTACTTAAATATTTGTAAGGATTTATAAATGAGGGCGTAAATTCAGTTTGTAAAGTGCTCACGTTTCCGTCATGAGAGAAAATTGTGGTCCGATTTAACATGGAGGTTAATGGAGCAGTTGGCCGGTCTTCATGTCGCTTTCAGGCTTGCTGACAAAACAGTATACATTTGTTGGATTCCACGACGCATGTGTACCACCGGCACAATATTTCCAACGTTTTCATATATAAATTATGCCTCAAAAGTCAATATTGTGGAGTGAATGGCAAAATACAAATACAAAAAGGTTGTTTAGGACACAGCTCCTCGTGCTCTAGCGATGACATCACAGCTCTAACCTTCCCCACACACACCCATTGTAAACTCTGAAATGGTTCCCACATTTTCCTAAACTTGAACAATAATTACATGAAAACTGTGCTAGCTATCAAAAAATGCCCAATTGGGCAAATAAACTCCAGACTTTTGTCAACGTTTTAAACTTTAAATCATTTCTCTACGATACTTTATGGCGAGTCACTGTGGGCACAAAGATGTATGTTTTTTTGCTCTCTTCAGTCCGAAACCCCAGTCAAGTCAATGGGACAATTTCTCGCCGTTTTTCGCACTTTTCGTGAAAATGGCTGGTCGAATCTCTTAGAAAAGTCATAGCTCACGATTCCCGATCGGGCCGCACGTTTTGATGTATTTTTTACGCATGTGCGGGCAACGCTGTGGGAGAAGATACGGTCCAAAGTTTGGCGGAATAAGAAGAATAATAATAAGTAATAATAATAATATTAACTAGAAAATTTCACAAGAAATTTTGAAAGTGTGGCTACTACTGCCGTAAGACGTCGCAATATGTATACATTACCGGTAGTGAGATGTGTTATTGAGGTAACACATCTCTCAATAACACAATAACCTCAATAACCTCTGCCACCTTCAGAATTATCAGATCAAATGACTTTCTTTGAGAGGGTGAAAAACGTAGTTTTTTACACAATGAAAAAAAAAATCCTTAACCGAAAGCCAAATAAAAAAGAGCCAATCAGACTTCTTCTATGGGAGGAGCCTAATCGGATTCGTTGTGTTGTCCATTTTTCCCCAGCAACAACAGACTCATTGGGTGAAAGGTCGATCCAAGTTGTATCTCCTCACTCACCAACTTTCTGGGGTCAAAAAACGTGCGCGCACACACACGCGGGCGCACATAGACACACACAGTCAATCGTTTTGTGATAATTCTGTGTGTGTGTGTGTCTAAGTCTAATGTATGATATATAAGAATGTGTGTGAAACGTTTTTTGTAGAGTTTAAAATAGAGTGTCTTGGATGTCAGCTGACCAACGTCAGTTGGCTCCTCCTGCGTTTGTATCACCGGTTGTCGTGGTGACAGCCCTGATTGGCTAACTTAAAACAGCTGTGACACTGTCACAGAGCAGGAGACTGAACTGTGGATTTAATGAGAAAACAACCTTTCAAACTATTGTATTTGACAGACAACCGTGAATCCCATCACGAAAATAATGACATCATGAGAAGCACAAGACTTCTGAGAACGTTTCCGTCTACTTAAATATTTGTAAGGATTTATAAATGAGGGCGTAAATTCAGTTTGTAAAGTGCTCACGTTTCCGTCATGAGAGAAAATTGTGGTCCGATTTAACATGGAGGTTAATGGAGCAGTTGGCCGGTCTTCATGTCGCTTTCAGGCTTGCTGACAAAACAGTATACATTTGTTGGATTCCACGACGCATGTGTACCACCGGCACAATATTTCCAACGTTTTCATATATAAATTATGCCTCAAAAGTCAATATTGTGGAGTAAATGGCAAAATACAAATACAAAAAGGTTGTTTAGGACACAGCTCTGTAGTGGATTTCTATGTTCCTGAACTTGAATAAAAGCCAAGGGGATTGAATAAGTTCAAGGATTTAGAGATTAGTTTATATTTAACATTAATTAGAATAGGAGGAGGGGAGAGGAGCTCTTTGCAGGGGTCTGGGTGAAAGTCTCTGTGGGTGCAGCTCATTTGCATAAGGCGGGAAAACCGTGGGTGTGGCTCATGAGCGTCTGACAGAGGACGTTATTAATGGTCTAAAATGTCTATTTGTGTGCCTTATTGGTAATATTAGGATGTTTAAACCGTGTCTATGAGTCTTAAGCTTGTTTAAGTGTTTAATAAGAGGAAGCATATGGAAGAAAAGAAGTTAAGAGGCGTTTATTTGTGTCTTGAGACCGGTGTAAGTGTAGGTAATGAAGATGGGCCATTATTCGAGGTAGGGCGCAGAATTGAGTAGGGAGGTGTGGTTACACCAAGAAATAATACTATTGTATTTGACAGACAACCATGAATCCCATCCCATCACGAAAATAATGAAATCATGAGAAGCACAAACAGTCAGGATGTCAGCTGACCAACTGACAGTTCCTCCTGCGCGTGTGTGCGTGTGTGTCACCGTTGCCATGGTGTTCACTGAGAGAGAGACAGGAGAGTTGATTTAGTGAAAAAACTAACTTTCAAACTAGTGTATTTGACAGACAACCATGGATCCCATCACGAAAATAATGACATCATGAGAAGCACAAGACTTCTGCGAACGTTTCTGTCTACTTAAATATTTGTAAGGATTTAGAAATGAGAGCGTAAATTCAGTTTGAAAAGTGCTCACGTTTCCGTCATGAGAGAAAATTGTGGTCCGATTTAACATGAAGGTTAATGGAGCACTTGGCCGGTCTTCATGTCGCTTTCAGGCTTGCTGACAAAACAGTATACATTTGTTGGATTCCACGACTCATGTGTACCACCGGCACAATATTTCCAACGTTTTCATATATAAATTATGCCTCAAAAGTCAATATTGTGGAGTGAATGGCAAAATACAAATACAAAAAGGTTGTTTAGGACACAGCTCCTCGTGCTCTAGCGATGACATCACAGCTCTAACCTTCCCCACACACACCCATTGTAAACTCTGAAATGGTTCCCACATTTTCCTAAACTTGAACAATAATTACATGAAAACTGTGCTAGCTATCAAAAAATGCCCAATTGGGCAAATAAACTCCAGACTTTTGTCAACGTTTTAAACTTTAAATCATTTCTCTATGATACATTATGGCGAGTCACTGTGGGCACAAAGATGTATGTTTTTTTGCTCTCTTCAGTCCGAAACCCCAGTCAAGTGAATGGGACAATTTCTCGCCGTTTTTCGCACTTTTCGGGAAAATGGCTGGTCGAATCTCTTAGAAAAGTCATAGCTCACGATTCCCGATCGGGCCGCACGTTTTGATGTATTTTTTACGCATGTGCGGGCAACGCTGTGGGAGAAGATACGGTCCAAAGTTTGGCGGAATAAGAAGAATAATAATAAGTAATAATAATAATAATAATAAGCCCGAGCAATAATATGAAGTGCGCTTTGCTATAGGGGTCTATGACCCCTCTAGCTGAAGCCACACTTAATAATAAGCCCGAGCAATAATATGAAGTGCGCTTTGCTATAGGGGTCTATGACCCCTCTAGCTGAAGCCACACTTAATAATAAAAAATAAATTAAGTGGCATTTTCTAAAATAATAACATCCCTGCGTTACTCTTTGTCCCGTCCCTCTGTTTTTCCGTCAGATTTGGCAACAAGGAGGAGTACATGTCCTTCATGAACCAGTTCCTGGAGCACGAGTGGACCAACATGCAGCGCTTCCTCCTCGAGATCTCGAACCCAGAGACCATCTCCAACACGGCGGGCTTCGAGGGATACATCGACCTCGGCAGGGAACTCTCCACGCTGCACTCCCTGCTGTCGGAGGTGGTGTCCCAGATGGACCAGGTACTCATCATGATAATACTATGTAGTCCCAGATGGACCAGGTACTCATCATGATAATACTATGTAGTCCCAGATGGACCAGGTACTCATCATGATAATACTATGTAGTCCCAGATGGACCAGGTACTCATCATGATAATACTATGTAGTCCCAGATGGACCAGGTACTCATCATGATAATACTATGTAGTCCCAGATGGACCAGGTACTCATCATGATAATACTATGTAGTCCCAGATGGACCAGGTACTCATCATGATAATACTAGTATATCATATCATTTCAGCACACAGCAAAGCCATCATCATTTGCAGGATATTACAGTATTCCACATTCTGCACTTAACAGTTATAATACTGGAAAATATAACCCATTAGTTTCAATCGAAACTTAATAGATATTCTGCAGATGTCATAAATTATAGGACTCAACTTCACAGAAGGTCCAAAGGTCTTCAAAACATGATCACGAGCTCGAGGAGTTGAATCATGCACCGACTACATAAGGATGTTTATCGTACATCAATCAATAATTCATCATTCGTTGTTCAATAATTCATCATTGCATTACATAAACAGAGAACACTGAGATGTCAGAGGCTGGCTGAGGCACATTAATGGGTTTACAAGGACGTCTGCGTTGGCAGATGGGAAGCTGGTAATAATTAGGAAAAGGGAAGATTCAAGTTATTTTTTGGGGTGGGCGTCGAGCATCCAGCGCTCTGAACCCTTCTTTCAATAATTCAGGGTTCCAGTGAGTCTGGTGGAGTCCGTCAGACCGGCCGGCCTCATGCATTATTCCGCATGTTGTCTGAATAAGAGATGTGATTGCATGGCATCGGGAAAATAACTGGGTCTAAAAAAAAAACATGCACGGAAATGAAATCCAATTAAAGATATTTGATTTGGCTTAAATCGTAATTACGTCTCTCTCTCCTCCCAGAGCGCCGCCTCCAAGCTGGGCCCGCTGCCCCGGATCCTGCGGGAGGTGAACGCGGCGCTGTCCAACCCGTCCTGCGTCGTCATGACGCCCGGACAGTCCTCGGAGCACATGGGGTCGCCGCCCGCCGAGGCGAGCTGCAGCATCTCCACCGGCCTGCAGAAGATGGTCATCGACAACGACCTGTCGGGGTGAGACTCTTTAATAAACACCCGGGGCCGCGGGAAGACTTTATCTGGGCGCCTTCGACGATTGAGCTTTCTATTTTCTAGTTCTCTATATTGGAAAGTAAGGTGAGCAGGAAGTGTATATCGGTGCTGCAGCTGCTGGCGTCGGTGTGCAAACCCTAAATATAGGAGGAATTATATGAGTCTCCTCGGCACATATACAAAAAAAAATAATTTAAGTCTTTGAAGTGCAATAAATATAAATGGCTCCTTGCACAAATAAAAGCCAGTCCTTATATTACTGAACAAACAGAGTAAAAGAAGGGCAGCGTCTCCAGAAGTTAATACATTTGCAACATGTGGAACGGCTCACTGGTTTATAGAAGGTCGGTCACCAATACATCCCAGTTCCTCCCAGTAGATCATGTTCTCCAGGGTTCTTACGCTCATGGAGAACCTGGAAAAGTCATGGACATTTTAAAATGGTTATTTCCAGGCCTGGAAAAGTCCTTGAAAAAAAGAAAAATCCCCAAAAGTTTAGTAAAAGTCATGTAAATGTGTTATATTCATGTGTTCATGTAAATGTGTTATATTCATGTGTTCATGTCGTTCATTTACGCTGAGTTTGAAATAATTAATATGCTTTTAAAAGAAAGACTCAGAATATAAGCAGGCATACATACAGGCATCTATATAAATGTTTATTCTTTTAATCAAACTATTGTCTCATTCATTTGAGTCATTTAAGGTTTACTGTATGCTTTGTGTTCTCATTGTTAGTTTAAATACTACATTTACTCACTTTTTCATGCTTACACAGAAATTTCACAACAAGTTTGCTCATATAAAAAAAAAAAATTGGTTTAAAGTCATGGAAAAAATTGGTCAGAATGTGTATGAACCCTGAACATGAATATCGCCGCCCCTGCTTGTTTTACATCGGCCAGAGGAAACCCTGTTTACTCCCCCGTCCGCTCGCTCCCTGGCAGAAACAGCGGCAAGGTGACACTTATAAAGATTAACGTGGCGGCGCCGGGAGCCGCGGGCGGAGGGATGTTCTGAGTAATCGCCAGACGGGAACGCCGGTAAACACAACAGCCGGAGCGCGGGGTGCAGGCCGGTGACATCACACGGGAAACACAACTAATGAAGTGATGTCCCGTTGTGACCTGAAGGCAGAGCCCGCCCTCTGCTCCATCACGTATTCACTCACCTGTCCTCACGGCTCTCACCTGATGCAGCTCATCGCATGAAAAAGGAGGAGAGAGAGAGAGGGGGGAGAAATTGAGCAGAATAGAGGATAACGGCACAAAGGGAGAAGGACACAGGAAGAGGGAGGAGATGAGCGTGACGTGAATAATGAAAGATGATTGGACGATAAATCACGTCTGTCAAGGTGATCGTCTTCCGGCAATAAAGCCTCCATCTGCTGACCGAAGGGAAAGGAAGGAGGGAGGGAGGTGAGGGGACGAGGGAGGAAAGGAGGAAAGGAGGGAGGAAGGTGAGGGGACGAGGGAGGAAAGGAGGGAGGGAAGGTGAGGGGATGAGGGAGGAAAGGAGGGAGGGAAGGTGAGGGGACGAGGGAGGAAAGGAGGGCGGCAAGGTGAGGGGGCGAGGGAGGAAAGGAGGGAGGGAAGGTGAGGGGATGAGGGAGGAAAGGAGGGAGGAAGGTGAGGAGACGAGGGAGGAAAGGAGGGAGGGAAGGTGAGGGGACGAGGGAGGAAAGGAGGGAGGGAAGGTGAGGGGATGAGGGAGGAAGGGATGAAGGAAGGTGAGGGGATGAGGAAGGAAAGGAGGGAGGGAGGGAAGGTGAGGGGACGAGGGAGGAAAGGAGGGAGGGAAGGTGAGGGGACGAGGGAGGAAGGGAGGAAAGGAGGGAGGAAGGTGAGGGGACGAGGGAGGGGACGAGGGAGGAAGGTGAGGGGACGAGGGAGGAAAGGAGGGAGGGAAGGTGAGGGGACGAGGGAGGAAGGGAGGAAAGGAGGGAGGAAGGTGAGGGGACGAGGGAGGAAGGGAGGAAAGGAGGGAGGAAGGTGAGGGGACGAGGGAGGGGACGAGGGAGGAAGGTGAGGGGACGAGGGAGGAAAGGAGGAAAGGAGGGAGGAAGGTGAGGGGACGAGGGAGGAAAGGAGGGAGGGAAGGTGAGGGGATGAGGGAGGAAAGGAGGGAGGGAAGGTGAGGGGACGAGGGAGGAAAGGAGGGAGGGAAGGTGAGGGGATGAGGGAGGAAGGGATGAAGGAAGGTGAGGGGATGAGGAAGGAAAGGAGGGAGGGAGGGAAGGTGAGGGGACGAGGGAGGAAAGGAGGGAGGGAAGGTGAGGGGACGAGGGAGGAAGGGAGGAAAGGAGGGAGGAAGGTGAGGGGACGAGGGAGGGGACGAGGGAGGAAGGTGAGGGGACGAGGGAGGAAAGGAGGGAGGGAAGGTGAGGGGACGAGGGAGGAAGGGAGGAAAGGAGGGAGGAAGGTGAGGGGACGAGGGAGGAAGGGAGGAAAGGAGGGAGGAAGGTGAGGGGACGAGGGAGGGGACGAGGGAGGAAGGTGAGGGGACGAGGGAGGAAAGGAGGGAGGGAAGGTGAGGGGACGAGGGAGGAAAGGAGGGAGGAAAGGTGAGGGGATGAGGGAGGAAGGGAGGGAGGAAGGTAAGGGTACGAGGGAGGAAGGAAGGGAGGAGAGTGAGGGGACGAGGGAGGAAGCAAACGAGTGAAGAAGCCTCACAGAAACCAGCCAGATGACTCTAATCCACTTCCTGCTTCTGTTGCAATCGCTTCACACGCTAAGCTAACGGTGGCTAATGTTCCGCTAACAGGTCATTGTGCTGTTTAAGGAAGATGGAACTCAAGCCCCACGTCTGATTGTAAAATATATGTTATTTTTAATCCACCGCCTTTTCCAAAACAATGAGACAAAAAAACAAAAGAGTAATAAACTGGACCGTAAATATGTGTTATGCAATACTCCAAATAAATATCCGGCCTCCCCTCGCCCATTACTGCCTGATATTATGGATCTAAATTGAATGATCCCTCATCACTCTTTTATGTGTTCAGATGGAACCGGTCATTGGAAACATGCATTTTGATTTGACGTTATCGCTGCTTTCCATTCAAAGCAGTTTCTGATTTCCAACATTTCCTTTATTTTTCCAGATTAGTCGACTTCACCAGGTTACCGTCCCCGACCCCGGAGAACAAGGACCTGTTCTTTGTGACGAGGAGCTCGGGGGTCCAGCCGTCCCCGGCACGCAGCTCCAGCTACTCCGAGACCAACGAGCCCGACCTGTGCATGGCCAACGGCAGCAAGAGCCTCTCCATGGTGGACCTGCAGGACCCCCGCAGTCTGGAGGGCGGCCCGCCGGGTCCCGGCTCCTCGGACGGCCCGGGCGAGTCCCCGCTCTCCGGGGGCGGCTGGGCGGCCAGAGTCCCGCAGGGGAACATCCCGGGAGGCCCGACTCTGAGGAGGCCGGCCCAGCCGCCCGGCGCCCCGGTGGGCACCGACGGCGCCCCGGGCCGACCCGCCCAGCTGCTCGCCCCGCTGTCCTTCCAGAACCCCGTCTACCAGATGGCGGCCTGCCTCCCCGTGTCCCCCCGCGGGATGACCGACTCGGGCTCCGAGTGCCACAGCTCCGTCAGCTCCCACAGCAACAACGAGGACGGGCCGGCCGGAGGGAAGCACGGCTTCTTGAACCACGGCGGAGGAGGCGGAGGAGGCGGCGGCGGCGGCGGCGGGAGCAGCGGGGACGAGTACACCAGGCGCTCGGGGGAGTTCAACCGCCGGCAGCTGTCGCTCACGGAGACGCAGCACCAGCCCGCCGTCCCGCGGCAGAACAGCGCCGGCCCCCAGCGGAGGATAGACCAGCCCCCGCCTCAGACCGTCACCCGGGGCCGCACGCCCCCAAACCTCCTCAGCAGCGGGCCGTACCCGCGGCCCTCCTCCGGCAACCTGATGACGTCGTCGCCCGACTGGCCCGGCAGCGGCGCCCGGCTACGGCAGCAGTCCTCTTCCTCCAAGGGGGACAGTCCCGAGACCAAGCAGCGGGCGCAGCACAAGCAGGTACGGGACTCGCTCTAAAAAAACGGCCATTTCTCTCGTGGGCGGCACATCGTGACCTCGTGACCTCTAGTCGCTGAGTGTGATAACAGTCATTAGCACCCAGGCAGCTCATCACAGGAGGAGGGTGGAGGCACAATTAGCATCTTAGTAACTAGCGATATATGTGCTAACGGACCTCACGGGTATAAACAGATGCATGTTCGGTGTGTGTGTGTGTGTGTGTGTGTGTGTGTCACAGTGGGAGGTTTCCATCGATTATCGCTTCGTTCAAAAGTGATTCTTTCGGACGGCCGCGCCGGTCGCTCCGTCACTTCTGGTCCGGAATGAAATATCTCATCACCCATTGGAGGGTTTGACACGACGGGTTCCCCACAGGAGGAGTCCAGTGTGTGTGTTTCCTCAGGGGAATCATGGCGACGGTTGCCGCGTGCTTTGGTGAACATTCCTGGTTCCCAGAGGATGAATCCTCCTGACCTCTTGCGCCACCATGAGGCTGAAATGTGTGGTTGTGTTTCGGTCGTTGATGAATTGATTGCAATGGAATCTTGTTTGTGTTCCCGGTGGTGAACTTTATGAACTTATCAGGTCAATTTGCAATTTACTTTGATTTATGACCAAATACCTGCAAAAACTGATGAAACTCCCATCAGTGTCTTTACTGATCATTAGCGAACGTTAGCATGCTAGTTGCTAAACTAAAGTGGTTAAACATGGTTAGTTATTATAACTGAAATCTTTAAATTCTGCATAGTGGCTTTAAGTTGAGTTTCCTTCAACTGCCTGCATGCTCTCTATGAAATACAGTCACGTGACGACGTAGTTAAGTTCTGATGCATTTGAAGGTTTTATTTCATTTTATTCTTTACTCTTTTCAAATGTTCATATTCCGGTATTTCAGCACTCAATGCTCATGAGTGTGCTGGACTATAAAAGCATCCTACATCTCCTCTCATGTACTGTAACAGCCCACAGCCGCCTTCTCTACTCATCTGGCCATCACACACACACACACACACACACACACACACACACACCTTAAAGTGCCGGCATCGGCCTCCTGGCTGATTTCCATTTCTCTCCTCTGATCCTCCCGTATTTACCTTTACGCTGCTAGCGCGACCCTGCAGGTGTACACACTTTAATGGGTGCTTTGAGGCGTGTGTGTGTGTGTGTGTGTGTGTGTGTGTGTGTGTGTGTGTGTGTGTGAGCGTGCAGACACAAGGGGGCGTGTCTCCATTCCACCTGCTGCTTCCAGTCCAGATGATTTGGTGCATTTCAAGCTTATTTCTGTTGTTTCTGTTCTGTTATTGCAACCCTCCCCCCTTCCCCTCCCTGTCACTTGCACTCGGCTCATGTGTGTGTGTGTGTGTGTGTGTCTGTGTGTGTGTGTGTGTGTGTGTTGTGTTCACTAGGCCCCCTCCCCAGTGAACCCCAGTGCGCTGGACCGCACAGCAGCCTGGCTATTGAATATGAATGTGCAGTATTTAGACCATGAGGGGACGGAGCGCGAGTCACTGAGAAACAGAGGGGATCTGACTCAGGTGGAGAAGGTAACCGGCCTCTTCATCCGACCTCTGACCTTTACCAACACCTCCTTTCACAACCCACCTCAAGCTTCAGCCCTGATGCTCCCACTCTCCTCTCCTTCCTCCCTGTCCCACCATGAGCTCCCGCACACACCTCCCTCCCCTCTGCACCTAATCGTCTGCTAAATTTATTGCCACTTTCTGCCTTTTCCTCCAAGCCCGACGTCCTTAGACGTATCCAAATTTTCACTTAGTCATAATATGCACATTTATGACATAAATTGAGGTAAATAGGATATATTGTGCGTCAGTCTGGCTCTGCATGTGACCCCATATTGCCTCAATCTCAACCCACTTTCCTGAAATTGCCTTTTTTTTTGTGATGTTCGGGCTTTTTTTGTTTTGTTTCTGGGATGTTTGTTTCCTGCAGTGAACCAATCCGCTGCAGGAAAGTCGCAGCAACAGCAACGTTGGCAGAGAGTCGGCAACGCAGTCAAGATAATTGCCGAACACAAAGAAGAATACCGGCGTGGTCGTGAAGCGAATATCAGGATCGTTTTCACCGTCGATTCATCTGCTGATTATCTTTAACTATTGGTCTCCAGAACTGAGATATCATCCGTCATTTAAAAAAATAACTGCAGCTCTCGATCAATTAATCCACGAGTCATTACATCCGGACGTCTCGGCTAACGATGCACTTCCTGTCCCGTCTCCTGCAGAGAGGAGTGAGGCTCATTTAGAGAGACGAGCTTTAACCCTTTTACTTCATTAAAAAGGAAAATGTCCCTCGGGCTTGAATAACTCGGCACGCCCTCGCAGCGATCCCTCGTCTTCCTCGCCATCTTTGGAATGAACTTAAAGCCCAGAGTGTGTGTGTGTGTGTGTGTGTGTGTGTGTGTGTGTGTGTGTGTGTGTGTGTGAGCTGCATTGATGTGAGAGATGAAGACAGAAAGAGTTCCTTCGCTGCTTCCTCCTTTCCTTCCTCCTCTACAACCGTTCACCCTCAGCTTCGCTTCCTTGCTTTTGATTGGCTGCCAAATGCACGCCATTTTTTTTTCATCCATAATGAATACAAGCCTGTCATGCTAACATATCTTATGCTGTATGGGAGCCAGCAGCCAGAGAAGGCAATGACTTCTTAACAGAGAAGCCTTTACAGCCGTCCTCAAATAGCAGAGCAGCGACCAGAGAAGGACTGGGAACCAGTCCGCCTCCCACTGGGAACCAGTACGTCTCTACGTCTCCCACTGGGAACCAGTCCGTCTCCCACTAGGAACCAGTACGCCTCCCACTGGGAACCAGTACATCTCCCACTGGGAACCAGAACGCCTCCCACTGGGAACCAGTACATCTCCCACTGGGAACCAGAACGCCTCCCACTGGGAACCAGTCCGTCGCCCACTGGGAACCAGTACGCCTCCCACTGGGAACCAGTCCGTCTCTACGTCTCCCACTGGGAACCAGTACGCCTCCCACTAGGAACCAGTACGCCTCCCACTGGGAACCAGTACATCTCCCACTGGGAACCAGAACGCCTCCCACTGGGAACCAGTCCGTCACCCACTGGGAACCAGAACGTCTCCTACTGGGAACCAGTCCGTCTCCCACTGGGAACCAGAACGCCTCCCACTGGGAACCAGAACGCCTCCCACTGGGAACCAGTCCGTCGCCCACTGGGAACCAGAACGTCTCCCACTGGGAACCAGTACATCTCCCACTGGGAACCAGAACGCCTCCCACTGGGAACCAGTACATCTCCCACTGGGAACCAGAACGCCTCCCACTGGGAACCAGTCCGTCTCCAACTGGGAACCAGAACGTCTCCTACTGGGAACCAGTCCGTCTCCTACTTTGAACCAGTCCGTCTCCCACTGGGAACCAGAACGCCTCCCACTGGGAACCAGTACATCTCCTACTGGGAACCAGTACGTCTCCCACTGGGAACCAGTACATCTCCTACTGGGAACCAGTACGCCTCCCACTGGGAACCAGTCCGTCTCCTACTTTGAACCAGTCCGTCTCCCACTGGGAACCAGAACGCCTCCCACTGGGAACCAGTACATCTCCTACTGGGAACCAGAACGTCTCCCACTGGGAACCAGAACGCCTCCCACTGGGAACCAGTACGCCTCCCACTGGGAACCAGTACGCCTCCCACTGGGAACCAGAACGTCTCCTACTGGGAACCAGTACGTCTCCCACTGGGAACCAGTACATCTCCCAATGGGAACCAGAACGTCTCCCACTGGGAACCAGTACGCCTCCGACTGGGAACCAGTCCGGCTCAGACGCAGGCTGCAGGAGCTTGTACATGTATTCTCCATGTATTCAGGGCTCATGTGTCTTATAGGAAGGAGGAGGAGTCATGTGGCTGAACAAGAACAAGAATAAGACTATTTTAATTTATTATAATAAAAAGAAAATCCCATATGCTGTTTTCCAGTTGGATGCCACTGAATATAAAAGAGCTTCATTGCATAGCATGAAACATGCATGAAACACAGCCAGGCAAGGTTGTTGGGCCATGACCTTTTATTCACGTTTTTTTTTTAGGATTAATGTCATTCTTTCGGGAAAAGATGTGTGATTTTTATCTATACTTTATTGCGAAATAATACAAGGTTTATAATTGCACAATAATATTGTATTGCAGAAAAACATTTATTTATTTGGAAAAGAAACAAAACACCCTATAAACCAATAAAATGATTAATGCTTATAATACAAATGTGATTAACGGAGCATCCATGTAATGATCATGGCTTCAGAAGGAGGCAGAGGTTACGTGGTTTAGACGCCTCTCTTCAACACTACATGGCGTTAGGTCATATATAGACATTTAAATGATCTACATTCAATAGTTTTATAGTTATTTGTTTTACGTGACCTCCTGCAGGCCGCCATCTGGCTGCAGACTGAGAGGTATTGTGCGTTAGAGAGAGAGAGAGAGAGAGAGAGACAAAGGCGGTTACAAATCCAGTAAATGTCATTTCCTTCTCCAGAGATGTGGTGACAAGAGGAGAGCGTTATTAGAGAAAGACGGAGGAGTCGGGCAGAGAGGAGAGGAGCCGATAACAAATGTGTTTGAGGTCGCCGCTCTAAAGACGGGAGGAAAAACAGATGTCCTAGTGGTGAGCGGGAGAATGACGGGGAGGGAATAAGTGGTAGGAGACGAGGAAAGATGGACGAGCCCGGCAGCACCCTGGATGTGAGGGACTGAGTCTGACTCCTCAGGGTGCTCTGATGCTCCCCATCAGGTGTAGCGCTCAGAGAAACAGGCCACAGTTTAGACAATATATATATTAATACAACATCAGTCTGGACTACTGATTGAATGATTCATACTTTATATATAATATAATAACGGAGGCTATTGACACGCTCCAGAAATCAGCCAGAAATAGGAAGAAACTATCAGGTCAGGATGAAGCTGAATGGGATGCGGCCTTTTTCTCCCAGACCACGGGGATGTGATCACACCTCACACACCTTGAGATTTCAGTGGATCCTTAAGAAGCATCATCAGTCTCTAAACTAAAGTCCTTACCCTCCGCCACCCTCTGTGTTCGGTGTTGATTAGCGTATCCAGACGTGCTAAACGTTGTTAGCGTTGTCTTTGTTAGCATGTTGTTGTCTTTTAGCTCAAGGCACGCAGCTCTAGCGACACGCTGACTCAGCACAGGATCCCTCGCCGCTATCAGAATCAGGTTTTTTATCCCGAAGAGATTCGATTTCCGCTGAAGAGAAAGTCCTCCAGAGGCTCTCAGAGGTCAGATCAGAGTCCTTCTTCACTGGATGCATCCCTCCCTTCTCTCTTCTCCCTCCTCTTTGACTCCTCTCTCCATCCTGAACTTCCTCTCTTTTCTTTCTTTCTGCCAGTTTAACCTCTCAGCCCAAAAACAGCTGGACTTCTATTTCTACCATTTGCAATGAAACCGTTGATAGAAATGTTTGATTGGAAAGAAAACATATATATTTTTTATAGGGCAGCTGCACAGGTCTAGTATGAAAGTGCCGTAATAAAGACGGCGTGTAAATGAAGCGTGTGATTCCCTTCGATACTGGAGACAGAAACGAGCCTCTCAGGAACAACGGGACCTAATCTAAGGAGAGATTTCCTTCTAGTTCTTGTCAGCGCCGGTAATGGATGAGGGGACCCTGCTGATGGGGTCGATGATGATGATGATGATGGTGGTGATGGCGGCGATGTCTCCTCACCTCTCGCCGTCTCTTTGTTCAGTACCAGCAGGAGATCGCCGTGCTGCAGGAGAAGCTGCGGGCGTCGGTGCAGAAGCTGGAGGAGTACGAGGCCCGGCTGAAGGGCCAGGACGACCAGGCCCAGAAGGTGCTGATGGAGTACCAGGCCCGGCTGGAGGAGTCGGAGGAGCGCCTGCGCCGACAGCAGGACGACAAGGACCTGCAGATGAAGGGCATCATCAGCAGGTGAGGGGAGGCGGAGGAGGAGCAGAGGGGGCGGGTCGAGGTGGTTCCGTCCTTCAGAGTTTGACTGACAGCTCCTGTCTGCAGGTTGATGTCGGTGGAGGAGGAGCTGAAGAAGGATCACTCGGACATGCAGGCCGTGGTCGACTCCAAGCAGAAGATCATCGACGCGCAGGTCAGCTCGCTCTTCCTCATTTACACCGAACATCCGCGCTTTGTCTGAGCGTGCAAATGTGCGTTTGCTGTCACTTGCTTGAGGAAACAAAGGGTCAAAGAAATGTTTAATTCATAGCGTCTCAGCTCTGGCATTGACGAGCTTGAATGGCTCTCTCTCTCTTATGAAACATACATTTACAAATGTGTCATGTAGTTCTCTGTTGACGTGCAGCTCTTCAGTAATCCACGCAGTTCTTATTCATATAAAACTGTGTTTTAAGAAACAAAAAATGTTTTGCAAGGAATTCTGAATGTTGAGAGCACTTCTAAACTCGTGGGAGTAATTGTTGAAGTCAAAATGTACATTATATGCATGCAAACCCACAATTAAGACGCGTGCATCTCCAGAGGTTATCGTCAACACGACGGTGCTGCAGCAGCACGGTGACACAAACAGACTCAGGTGATTAATCTCCCTCACGCCGTCATTAATGAGGCTTTGCTTCTGCAAACAAACACAGCGGCCGACACGTCGTGGCTTTCAGAGGGAAGCAGAAAGCTCATTATGAAGACGGGTTATATGATTAACACAGTGAGCCTCCTGCAGGAAGCACTGGCTCTAATAATGAGATATCATATATAACAATAAGAGACTTCAGACGGCACATCGCTTGTTTTTCTCTTTGGTTCGGAAATGTAGGCGTGGCCACGGACGTCTTTGTGTAAAACACTTCTTTGACTTCTAGAGATTAAAATAAACGTACGTTTAATGTATGTTCAGTTCAAACATAAATGTCCCCATGTACCAGATTATAGTTTGAACTAATTTGCATCTGTAGTCCCTTGGCAGGTCATAACAAACATAATACAATATGCATATAATAATATGTTATATTCTGCCTTTTGGTGTGAAAACGTAGAATGTGTCGCCATGTCTTCGTCTTCCAGCATCATCATCATCAGAGTGTTTTAGAGAAGTTGCTGTTAAAGGAACGCGGCAACACTACGTGAAATTCTTCTTTTGTTTACTTCCTGGTGACATTTTTATGAATGAAACTTGCCGTATATGGTCATTTGGGGGCGGGGCTGACAATGTTGAGTCCCGACCTCGAGACCAGGTGAGGATTTCAGGTTGAAGCGAGCGACTTACAACAAGTTTTTAAGTTAAAAAAGTACAAGAGGTTCAGGATAAGAACACAAATATGTTCCTATGGATTCTAAAGTGTGTTTCTCTTAATGTGTGTGTGTGTGTGTGTGTGTGTGTGTGTGTGCAGGAGAAGCGCATCGCCTCCCTGGACGCGGCCAACGCCCGGCTGATGAGCGCCCTGACGCAGCTGAAGGAGCGCTACAGCATGCAGACCCGCAACGGCATCTCTCCCACCAACCCCACCAAGCTGCAGATCACGGAGAACGGCGAGTTCAGGAACAGCAGCAACTGCTAGGCGCGCTCGCCGCTCGCCGCCCGGCCCGGCGTGCAGAGGCTCGGCGGGGAGGACGCTCACGCGCCCGGTGGCGTGCGTTTTTTTAAAAAGCCGACGTAGGACTTTGTTTTTTGGGAAGACATTTTCAAGTTTTTGTTTCTTTCTGGGACACCGGTGCAGGAGCGGGGCCAACCGGAAGAGGCGGGACTTAAGCGTGACAGACGGGGATCACCAGATGGCCTTCGTTACGAGAGCTTGTACATATGAAACTCAGAGCTGTCCGTCAAGTCACAAGCCCCGCCCACGCCCGACAAACCGCCGCATAACCACACAGTGACTCTTCTCCCTCTTGACCACCGGGTGGACGTGGACCCACGTAAACAACAACAACAACAACCAGAGGATTACTTTGCTTTATTTGAAAGTCATTGTTTATAAAGAACCAAATAGGAGCTAAAAGAAAATAGATATTTTTTTGTCCCACATGATCTTTACGTCCCTCCTCCTCGGGTGTGTTCCCGATAAGCCCCGCCCCCCCTGACCTCCATCCCTATGTCGTGCACTTTGAGAGAAGCTATTGGTACATGAATCGCCTTAAGGAAGGAACACACCTGGACTTTACCCCGCAGCTCCCCGATTTCTGCAAAAACAAAAGAAGAAAAAAAAAGGCACAACTTATACTGTGGATTTGTAAAGGATACAAACATAAAAATTGTACACACATAAATGTATTATGAACACTAAAGTAAAAAGATTCTACGTGATGCTATATTAATGAGATTTAATATAGATGTATGCATTTCTTTTTCTTCTATAGAGTGTACACACATATCTATATTTGATAGTCTCAAATATAAAAGCAGCCCTTTATTTAGTGAGTGAGATCTCGTTTTTATTTTTTAAGACTGGCGCGTGCCGCTTGCTTCAGAGCCGATCCCGCCGCCATTACCCATGATGCTCAGCTCTTTCCGCGCAGCAACCATTACCCAAGATGCACCGCGTGAGAGAAACCTCTGTCCGCTCGTTCTCAGCTTGCACAACTTGCACAAGTCAAGTGATCTGCTGTTCTCCCGAAAGACACCGATCAACTACACCCAGATTTTACTTTTGAGTCGTGCGCGCGTGTGCGTGTGCGTGTGTGTGTGTGTGTATGCGTGCGTGTGTGATCTTCACTCTAGTAGCACAATAGTTATTGAGAGGCGTGCGCTCACTCATCCTTTACACTGGACTGGTGAGCCGTTTTAAAAATGGCCTCCTTTGGTTGCAACATCTTCTCTCTCCCCTGCTCTGTGTTGCCGCGGTGATGAAGCTGCATCCAGACTGTGACTCTGCTAAAGCTAGTGGCATCATCTCTCTCTCTTTTAACTCGCCTTCATCCCTCGTTACTTTCCCGAATGTGAAGGCGCCAGCCGGCCGATCTCCCCCTCGCGTCGCTCCCGCCTCGGCATCTGTATTTTGTATATTTTTGTATTTGTTTTGTTCTTAATGCATCAAAGTGTGAGGCTCTGCATGCTCCATCCTCGCTCGTGTCCTTAACGCCTTTTGTTTTCATTTTGCTTCCAATGCGAAGGTGACGATGATGATGATGAATGCTTTGCTGCAGACATATATATATATATATATACGTATATATATATACATATATATACGTATATATATATACAGTAAAATATATGATAACCGAGTGCATCAAGAGGCTGGACAGCCTGGGAACGTGTAAATAAAATGCTCACACTATTTTTACCTAATGTTAACAGAGCTTTTTGTAAATGTATCTCGTGCTCAAACTCTGCTGTATCATTATGGATATTGTAAATACAAAAATAGCTCAGTCGGTCATCTGTCCTCATTGGGTAGAACTATACAATTAAATGAACCTTTCAGTGTTCTCCCGGTTACAGATATTGTTTGTTTATTTGTATTTAGAGTGTAATATCACGAGCCCCCCAAAAAAATGTCCGTCGGAGTTGTGAAGTTGAGGAGACGCCAGCGGCCGGCGCTCCGTCCGTCTGCGGCGCTTTGCACTTTCACGTCCGGCGGTCGGTGTTCTTCATCCGCTCCTTCTGCTTTTAGCCGCTTTCAGGTGTTAATATTTGGCGTTGCTCTCTCAGATGAACGCAGCTGTTTATCTTTCTCTCCTGCTGGAAAAGAGAGGAGAATTATAGATATAGATATCGATATATGACTCCTCCTCTTATCGAGGCGTTCGGTCCTGAAACAATATCGTACGACTGCAGAGATTCAAGTGAGGCGGTGTCACTTTTGACAGAGAAATAATACAAGAATTTGTTCTTAATAGGCAATAAAACAGACTATTGCTCAACTCAAGAGGCTGCGGCCTTAGCTTCTGGTGGCTACTGTAAGCTAGTGCTAGCTTCTGGTGGCTACTGTAAGCTAATGCTAGCTTCTTGTGGCTACTGTTAACTAATGCTAGCTTCTGGTGGCTATTGTTAGCTAATGCTAGCTTCTGGTGGCTACTGATAACTAATGCTAGCTTCTGGTGGCTACTGTTAGCTAATGCTAGCTTCTGGGGACTACTTTTAGCTAACGCTAGCTTCTGGTGGCTACTGTTAACTAATGCTAGCTTCTGGTGGCTACTGTTAGCTAATGCTAGCTTCTGGGGACTACTTTTAGCTAATCCTAGCTTCTGGTGACTACTGTTAACTAATGTTAGCTTCTGGTGACTACTGTTAGCTAATGCTAGCTTATGGTGACTACTGTTAGCTAATGCTAGCTTCTGGTGACTACTGTTAACTAATGCTAGCTTCTGGTGACTACTGTTAACTAATGTTAGCTTCTGGAGGCTACTGTTAGATCATGCTAGCTCAAAAGCTACTTTACTCTCTTTTGTGCTATTGTTCCACATTTAGTTTGAACATTTAGTGATGGATTGTTCATCAAAGGTTTCATCGTCTCGCTTCCAGCTTCAGTGCGACAGTAAACTGACGACGTCGTCATGAATGTGTTCGTCAAGAGGAAGTCGATTTCTCCCACATCCGTTTTTTGTTTTTATTTTTTACCAGTCAGAAAAACCAGGAGCTCACTTTCCAAACCGTCAAGACAAAAGATCAATCAAAAATATAAATCTATAAATAAAGTAAAAGATGTTGTATGTTTTCTATTATCTTGTAGAAAAAATACTTTTGTAAGTATGTTGAAAGTATAAAGTATTTGCTGGATTCTGCTTCCTTTGACGACAGTGACAAAACAATAATGTACAGAGGAACTTGTGTTGACAAAATGTGGCTGTGCAATTTATGTACATTTGCAACTAGACCTATTAAAGTTTTATTTAGCTATTTTAAAACCCTGTGTCGTCTCGTGTCCGTCTCTCCGGGACGTTTAGCTGTGATGAAACGTGAACGAAGCATGAGGATGAATCACACGTTCATCGAGAGAGACCGTGTGCTCAGACTCGGGGTCCAAAGGGTGTGATGGAGGGATGTGATGGAGCCTGGCCTACATACTGGTCCTTTGTTACTCCCCAAAATGTCTCTCTCACATCGCTGGAGCTGCATTGAGATAAAACAGAAGTTGTATACGATCAAATGGAGGCGGACCCTCGTGTGTGTGGTTTTAAAGGAGACGCTCCTGCGCTGCTAATTGCTCCCTGTGAGGCGCTCTTATTTATTTAGCCGAGGGGAACCGGCTCCCTGGCGCTTTTAGGACGTCGGCTCTCCGAGGCTTCCACACGTGACTCCGACAGCTTGTAAACAAAGCCACGTATTTAAGGAACAGCGTGTGACATTCAGGGGGATTTAATTGTCAGCGATGGAATACAATATTCATGTTTTAATCAGTGCATAATCACCTGAAACTAAGGATCGCAGTGTTTTCGTTATTTAAAAAAAAGCCATTTATACCTTCCTAAGGAGCATTGAGGATTATTACGCTACAGTAGACTTGAGAGGATTACTTTGCTTTATTTTAAAGTCATTGTTTGTAAAGAACCAAACCGGAACTGAAGGAAATATATATTTTTAGACCCAAATTATCTCTTTTGACTCACATGCACATGTGCAGGAGCGACTCGAGAGAAGACCCACTACTCGGCCTCTGATTGGCTACAGCCTGCTACGCGCTAACATTAGCCTAGATGCTACAGCTAATACAGGCGCGTGCTGGCAGATAGTGTCCACAAAAATATCATATTATGTATGTCAAACAATGTAATGCATATTATTCCACAAAAATAGTCCTAGCAAAGTATAACATAAAAATGTCATACAAAACTTTGTAAAAAAAAAGCTATGACAGTATGTCAACAAGTCGTAAAATATAATAATAGCTTAGTACGTCATCCAAAAAGTCATAAAAATTAATTACAAAGTATAAGTATGCCATAAAATATCACACAATCTAATAACAAACTTGGAGCTTTCCAAGTCCCAGTGGGTCTAAAGTCTAACTTTTATATTGGATGAAGCCTTCTTTGTTTCAGATAAGATTCTCAACTGTGGCTGAAATTACAGCAAACACAACGACGTCCGTCAACATAACACCACAATATTTCATTTGTGTTTGTCACACCTGTGCCATCATGTCATCTTTAATACTCTTCAGAAGCGCTGCATTAAATGTAGACGTGTTCAACACGTCACAGTAAACTAATTATGGAAATGTGTTCGAGTTCGTCGGCGTACTTCTCAAGTGTTCACCTCTCTTCTATGTAACAATAATAATAATAATAATTTAGTGGACTAAACTTGTGACTGTAAACAGAAGTGTTTTCTACGAACATGCAGAACAACAAGAGGAACAAAGTGCCTCTAATGAGGAGACGAGTTGGTCCTGTAATGAGTCCACAGGGATCCGTGAGACTCAGTGACGCTACACACACACACACACACACACACACACACACACACACACACACTTACAGGATGAACGGTACAACACACACATGTATGAAAGAAGAACATAGAAAGTAAAAAGAATCAACAAATGCCTTCAGTTCAAAGAGCAAGAGATCTTTTATTTTTTTGCAGTGCGATCAATACATTAAAATATAAATGTACTTTATATTAACGAATGCATCCTGCAGAACATGTTGGATTGTTTATTTTTGTGTAACACACCACACTTAATGATTGGTCTGCATGAGACGCATTAGTTTATTAATCTTGGTGTAAAAACAAAACAAACGACACAATTTAAACATCGTTCAGCGAGTGAGTGCGGCGTAAATAATGAGCCGACAGTGTGGATGAGTTTATTATTACAAACGCTGTCTGGACCACGGTTATAGAAACAATGCATCTGATTGAATTGTGCCATGCAATGTCATTTCCCCCCAAAAAAACACGATCGCAATGATGGCCACGAAGTAAACGCCTAAAAATGTGATCGCTGGAGGTCTGAGGGCATCCAACGCTTGTCCACTTAGCTCGTCGCTAACGGGTGGAAGGAGGTGCTAACACAAATAAATAAATAAATACGGTACAGCACACACACACACACACTCACACGACTACGCCGATGATGTCACCCTCGTGTCCGATTCTGTGCAAATGTAACAGTTCAGAGAGCGCAGACACTGAGGAGTGAGGACACACTCGCTGAGGAAGGACACACTCGCTGAGGAAGGACACACTCGCTGAGGAAGGACACACTCGCTGAGGAAGGACACACTCGCTGAGGAAGGACACACTCGCTGAGGAAGGACACACTCACTGAGGAAGGACACACTCACTGAGGAAGGACACACTCACTGAGGTCACACTCACTGAGGAAGGACACACTCACTGAGGAAGGACACACTCACTGAGGAAGGACACACTCACTGAGGAAGGACACACTCTCTGAGGAAGGACACACTCACTGAGGAAGGACACACTCACTGAGGAAGGACACACTCACTGAGGAAGGACACACTCTCTGAGGAAGGACACACTCACTGAGGTCACACTCACTGAGGAAGGACACACTCACTGAGGAAGGACACACTCACTGAGGTCACACACTCTGAGGAAGGACACACTCACTGAGGTCACACTCACTGAGGAAGGACACACTCACTGAGGAAGGACACACTCACTGAGGAAGGACACACTCACTGAGGACACACTCACACTCCCGTAGACTCGTTCTCTGATGTGTGTAACCGCGTTGAAAGTGAAGCGTCTTACATTATCCCTAAAAGAGAAAAGCGTAAGTGTGACGTGTCGCCAAGAAGAGAAAGGTGAAGAGAAGCAAATAGCTGCCCTGAAGAATCAGTAAGTATTAAAGCCGCCATATCTTCCTCCTGACTGGACCGCGTTGCTCTTATAAGACCGACCTCCTCACAGCTCATGTTCTATCCTCCTCCTGCAAGTCAGCCAGCAGGGCTAAACGAGCCCCGCTCTCCTCCTGCAGAGGAGCGATGGCCGTCGAACCCCCGCTCCCGTGGAGACGGCTGAAGGCAGAGCTCGGGTGAGCGCTCGCTCCTCAGTTCTCCAGGTTGGCCCTGAGCGTGCGGGGCTTGAGTCTCTGGTGCAGCCGGTAGTCCTGGCTGCTCGCCCTGCGCGGGCCGGCCGGCGAGCCCAGCGGAGGGTTGGCGTTGGCGTTGGCGTTGGCGAGGCCGGGCGTCTGGGTCTTGGCTCCTCGCGGCATGGCCCGGCTGCAGCTCACGGAGCGCCTCTCCTCCACGCCCGACGTCTGGGCCTCCAGCTGGGCCTCGCACAGCGCCAGCAGGGACGCGACCTGCTCCCTGTGCGGCTGGGATTTGAACCGCCGACGGGCCAGGTGGAAAAAGGATTCCACGAATGCTTGCAGTCCCATACCTGCAAAGCAGAGAGAGGGAGCGTGAGGAAGGACATTTAAATGGAAATAGTTTGTCAGGCTCCTGTTTCCAGAGTTTGAGCTCACTGGTGATGTCGCTTAAACCTAGCAGACAAAAAGGAGGGGTTACTATTCTCATCTGGAGCCGCGACTCCTCAACAGGTTCTCAGGGTCCCGGGTTATTCAAAACAACTCAGATATTGATATGCTGCAAATACACATTAATAACTGGATGCTTTTGCCACCAAGAGAAGAAGAGTTTCCTCCAGAAAAGCCATTGAACTGCTGCCGCTATAGAAGGGTAAAGAAAAGGATTTAATAGTTTTACTTATCTTAATTTCATAACTTTCAGATCTCGGCTGAATACGAAAAGGTCAGAGTGACTGAAGGTCAAAGAATGAAATAAGAAAGTGTTCAGAAAACAACAAAAGCTGAGTTTTTCCCTCAAAAGGTCTCCTCCATATCTTCCGCTCTGTTATTGTCGTGCAGAAGACTAATGGAAGGAGGACCGACATCCATCACCGGCCTGCAGATTAAAACCCAACGGCGTTATAATCAGCTGGTGTCTGAGTCGCTCGCCGGTTCGACAGTTTTAGTCCCTTTTTAAATGTTTGATGTCTTCGTGACGGACGATACGGTTCATCTCCTCTTATCAAAAACAGATCACAGGACAGCAACCACCCGTAAAAACATAATCATTTGATAATGCGCGTCCCTACAGATCATAACAGACCCGTTCTCCCTGAATACGTTTGAGCTCTAAATTCGGCCCCCGGCCTCCTCAGTGCAGACCCTTCCATCGCGGCCCATGTGATCTCCATCCTCCCAAACATTCCTCACGAGGTGCAGCGTCTGAATAATTCACGCCGGACGCTCTCCTCCGCTGCCACGTTGTGATCTCGACTCACTTCAGAGGGAATCTGACAAAGTGACAAGCAATTATCTCCAAGCACGTCGCTCACAGTCTCAAGGATACCCGGCTGTCTGTGCTCCACATGCAGTGTGTGTGTGTGTGTGTGTGTGTGTGTGTGTGTGTGTGTGTGTGTGTGTGTGTGTGTGTGTGTTACCTGCTTCTCGAGACTCGGGCGTCGTTCCTGACCAACGGCGTGTGATGTCTATGTAGAGGATGTCCACTGACGCCATGGAGAAGTTGCTGTTGCTCAGCTTACAGGTCCTGAAAGCAACCAGAAGGTCCCGTCAGTCAATATGTCAACATGCTTTATTAAAAAGGTATTCTGTATTGTTTTTTACTAAAAAGGAAGGGGGAATACGTCTTTTACGCTGGTGAGACGTCATGATGATTGACAGCTGGATCGGGAATTGAACGTAAGGAAATGTAACTTTAACTTTCCCAACTTTGATCGTCTGTTTCAAACATGTACTGTGTATAAAATATATGTATACACCGGATATATACACAGTATATAAAATATATCTAGACACCGTTTATATACAGTATATAAAAGATCTTTATGCACCGTTTATATACAGTATATAAAAGATCTTTATGTCTATTTATATATGATATATAGATCTTTATACACCGTTTATATACAGTATATAAAAGATCTTTATGTCTATTTATATATGATATATAGATCTTTATGCACCGTTTATATACAGTATATAAAAGATCTTTATGTCTATTTATATATGATATATAGATCTTTATACACCGTTTATATACAGTATATAAAAGGTCTTTATGTACTATTTATATGTAGAAATATAGATCTTTATACACCGTTTATATACAGTATATAAAAGATATTTATGTACTGTTTGTATACTGTATATAAAAGATCTTTATGTACTATTTGCATACTGTATATAAAAGATCTTTATGTACTATTTATATATGATATATAGATCTTTATCTACTATTTAATAGATATATAGATCTTTATACACTGTTTATATACAGTATATACAAATATTTGTATACACCGTATATATACACAGTATATAAAAGACTATGTACCATTTGTATACTGCATGTAAAAGATATTTATGTACTGTTTATAGACTGTATGAAGATCTTTTATATACAGTACATATACTGTATATAAAGATCTGTATGTACTGTATATCAAATATATTTAGGTACCGTTTATATACAGTATATAATAGTGCAGTTTTAAAACCATGAATCACGCGTCCGTGTCATAAAATATGTAAATTTGATCATCAATGTATTTTCTGTTGGTGTTTAAAAAGTGCGTTCCCCTTTAAGAGCATTGAATGAGCTCTGATGTCGTCCTTCTTCTTCGTGAATTGGTTCTTTGGCCGCTTGGTGAAGCGTGTTCACCAGGAAGTGAAGGCGACCGCGTACCTGATGAAGGTGCGGAAGGCCGTGGGGCCGAGCCGCATGTTGCCCTTGACCCCGAGGAAGCGGATGAACAGGGCGGCGATGCGCTCCACCAGCCGCAGGTGGTTGAACTGCTTGTTGTACTTGGGGTAGACCTGCTTCAGGCACAGCGAGGGCAGCGCGCCGTCGTCCGGGTTCCTCTCCTGAGGCTCCGCCTCCATGGGGATCTCCTCTCCGTGGTCCAGCCCACCCGGCCTCAGATGGGACCTACGTCCAGGAAACGACGGGACAAGAATACATGATCCGAGTTTGGATACTTGGATGTGCAGAGTTTAGGATTTAGTGCCATCTAGAGGTGAGATTGTAGACTGCAAACAAACTGAAACACAAAAGGCCCTCTTCCATTTCCTTCCCACGGATCCACCTAAATCCTACACACCTTTAAGTAAAACAAAGGAGCAGCACTGGGACTCTCTATTGAAAAGCTCCACTGGATCTCTGCAGTTTTTCTTCCGTAAAGGACGTTATTATTTAATGGAGAAAAGAGCCGCGTTGCCAACTCCACTGCGACTGCTGATGCAGGCGAACGCTCTGCTTTTAGAGGTTAATTGTCGACGTCACGTTTGATGCTCTGAATGCCGATGAGGCAGAAATTCAAAAGCACTCATATCAGGTGCTTAAATCGGCCCAAAGGTGGTCGAGAGAGTTCAGCTCGGTTTCTGAATATTCAACGCAAAGGGTCGGACTGTGATGCCCTCTGGAGCGACGGCACTTTTACCTCATTCACAATCATTACAAAAGCAACAGCTGGGGGAAGAAAAAGAAAGCATGAATACATACAGTATGTTTTCTGAATTTGAATCATTCCGTATATATAAAAAAAAAAAAAAGGTACTTAAAGCAGTTTCAGTCTTCACAAAATGTTTCCAAAGACGACGGAAACAACTACTTGAAACGTACGCTTGTTAACTTGCACATTGCTCCATCTCTCCCTGCAGGTTCATGTGTGTTGTTGTTGTTGTTGTTGTTGTTGTGGGCGTGCACACACTGAGCTTGACTGACATCTCCCTCCCTCTCCTGCAAGCGTTGTTTCACACAACCGAGGACGCCTTCATCGTTTCTATTACTTCCCCGACGGGCCGCGACCTGAAATGATTCCCGACCCCAGAGCGGAGGCCTCATCAGCGGGAACGAGTGACAGCAGCCGAGTGTGTGTCTGTGTGTGTGTGTGTGTGTGTGTGGGGCCTTTAAAAAGACACACAAAGCAGCAAGTCGAGGGGATTCAGTGCGGCTGACGTTTACGAGGCAGTTTCTTCCTCCGTGAATTAGTAAGCAGTGTGAATGTTTAACACAATCAATCACCGGCCAGCAGCCAGCAGGACGCCGCCCACGTGCGCTCAGACGGGACGGGCCCGGCTGAGAACGGACAGCTGACAGCCAGGCAGACGCTGACGGGAACGCCGGCAGACATTCCCAGCAGAGAGAAGCGAGAGAGAGAATGATGAGGGGGTAAAAGGTGAAGACTGGCAGGTTATTAAAAAGACACACAGAGGCCTGGTGCCAAATGTTAGCGGAGTGAGGCCTAATTTAGCTGTCGTTACCCGGCGTAAAGGCAATGCCTGTCCTCCTGGTGAAGCTTCTGCACACAGACAGGCTTCGAGACGTGTCAACCAAAAGAAATCAAAAAGGCGTCTGCACATTTATCTCCATTTCAGAAATCTGAATTCATTGCCAGAGCTTTTCCTCCCACAGAAACACACACGAGTCTCCCACGGGTAACAACACACATGTTTCATTCTGTGTGTTTACATGATTTAAAAGCTAAACTTGTCTCTCTTGTTCCTCACCGCTCGACCACAAGATAGCGGAGCATTCAATAAATAAGAGACCAATATCTTCAGAGACCAAAAGAGAGCGGATATTGACCTTATAGTCACCAGAAACACGATCATAATGATAAGTAACTCTCCATATCCCCTTAAAAAGATGTTTCCACGGCCTCAAAGTGTGTCAAAGCTTCCTCCCCTTCCTCCTCCTCAGCATGCATGGTTTTCTTTATGCAGACGATGCTTCAGTAATCATTTCCCTCGCACCCTATTTTAAGGAAGCGGTCGCCGGTGAGCATCATCTCTGTGTCGACGCCCCGCTCACAGCTCTCATGATGGCTCAAAAATCACCGCAGAGGCATCGTGCTCAGGATTAATGAGCCGGGAGCGACACTCGCTTCACACTCCTCCTAATTCCCCGTTTACCTCGATCCCCACGTTGTGTTTACTTATCTCTCTTGTGGAAGTCTCATTGTAACACATAGAATATAATAGCATATTGTGTTGTGCGTCTGGTCCGTCCTCAGCTTCTTAGCGGCGGGTATCTGCCATCAGAGCGCTGAACACATGACTGAACTGAAACTGAATCTGTACATGCATGGCAGCGGACATCATGTCCTCTCTGCTTCTGATGCTGAATGGTTCATAATGTTCGTCTCCGTTTCTTATTTCCATTCATCAGCGGCTGGAGTTTGACTTTGAGCAGCGATCACATTAATCTGAGCTTTCTTCTCTTTTTACGTTTTCACGCTGAAACCTTTAGCTTCGGCTTCGCGTACATGTACACAAGTACTACAAGGAAGTACTCTGACTGGAGTATTACCATGTATGCTTTTACTCCACTGCATCCAGGGGAATATTGTATGTTCAATAATATTTTGTATTGTCCGAAGATTGTCCAAAGATTAGAGAAAATAAACACATAAGTATAGCTGAACATCTTCAGAAGTATCCATGTATATTCTCTACTGGACTAAACTACCAAACTGATTATTTTAATTACATTACAGCAAATAGTTCAAACTACAACAGAATAATCTGAATTAATCGAATAATTCCATAAATAATACTATATCAGTAAGTTTTGATGCTTCAAAATAAACCTCCTGATATTTGTATTTGACTTTTACTCCTAACAGAGTATTTCCCTTGTTGTGGTCTTGCTGCCACGTACTTTACACACAAACGGCTTCACTTCAACCGGATCAGATCCAACATGGCAGCCGGGGCGTCAACATGCGTGTCTTCCAGCGCCGGCCTTTGTGTTCGTGTAAACACGCCGTGGAGCTCAATGATTAATGAGATCCGCCGTCGTCGGCTACAGTGATGATTGCATTTTTTGGAGCATATCCAATCTAACGGCTAATTCAATAAATATTAGCACTAGCTCGTTGGGACGTAATTAGCATATCACACACCCTGAAGCCACAAAACTCCCTATCTGCAAAGCTAGCAGCAAACTTCCTGCCAATGAATACTGAAGCTGTGTGTTGGCGCTGCAGTTTGATTGCATCTGTCTATAGTGTGTGTGTGTGTGTGTGTGTGTGTGTGTGTGTGTGTGTGTGTGTGTGTGTGTGTGTGTGTTCATACCACGGGACTGTTCTGTGATAATGTGTGTTCTCTAGGAAGTTTAGAAGTTTAGCAGACGCTGATTGAGTTTCACCTCGAGCCTGAAACCGTTTTCTATCTGCAGCCATTGATGCTTATTAATAATAATCAGTGTTTATTATTATTTAAAAGTCTTACCATCAGTAACCACACATACATACACTTGCTATTTAGCTCAATGTAATCTAAATGACCACCTTGCTATTCATTGTATATCAAATAAACTTCCTATTATGCAATGTTAGGACTAATAGCTGATTAACATTGTTTCCTTAAATGTTTACTTTATGGTTACGTCACTGTAGCTCAACTTATACTGATATTTTGTGCCTAAATGTAGATGTTGAAAAGTATTTATCCGTCCATACAAGAACACAAAAGGATCTTTCTATTATTATTATTATCGTGAAAATTTACTTTTCAGTGCTTTCTGGTAACAATTTATTTAATGCAGACGCTGTTTCAACTTATCGTTATGGATTTTTTATTTTATTTCATCATTAATACCTACATTTCTGTAATAACCTAATAATAGCACCAGTGATTTATTGTCCTAGCATTAATTTTCATTGTGAATTAAAAATTCTGAAAGGTGCCCATCGCAAATGTTGTGATATCTTAAGAATTGTATAAAATATAGATATTTGTGATAAAAAATTTTAAAAAAAAAATCACATGAATGATTAATTGGTTAATTATTAACAAAAATATTTAAAACTTAACTTTTCTGCTTATCGACTAATTCAAGCTATACAACTGTGTACAAATGCAAGAATACAGATATATAAAAAGTACGAGGGACATTAGATTAAAGGATTAGGGATCTCTAAAAGAACATAGATGGGAATTAGCGTTGAGAATTCTAAATGCGTGCACTGCATTACACGGCGTTGTCTTTCATGTACGAGATGTGGGTCTGCCGATTCCAGCCGGATGGAAACACAGCATGGCGGGAGGCACGAGGATTAAACGCATTACACCGACGTGCTACCGGTCATGAATGAAACCGCTAAGTGGGTATTATCCCCGAGAAGATATCCCCGTCACTCGCAGAACAAAGCAGATCAAATATCTGATAAAGAAGATAATCTGGAGAGGGAAGACGTGAGGGAAGGAGGGGAGACATGCGGAATAGAAACAGTAAATCCTCTTGTCATGGAAGAAAAACAGATTAAAGAGGCCCTGAATGGCGGAGGAGATTTACCGCCAGGCGCCACACCGGGCCGGTCGGCCAGAGAGAGGGAGCCACTCGCACAAGTGAGTTTCCACTTCGAGCTCAGCCGAATTATATTTTTCCCATTTACCCGGCTTATGGAGAGCCGTGGAGTGGTGAGGAGGGGACGGGCAGAGTGAGCTATCATGTCCTTAAAAGTGGACTCTTAAGCCCAGCAGACAAAGAGAGGACGGTGCGAGAGCTTCACACTGTTTAAATGTGTGTGTGTGTGTAAGTGTGTGTGTGTGTGTGTGTTTACATTGAAGGTTTCTTGCGGCCGGGGTCCATGAGGCGCAGCGTGTCTCTGATCACGCCCACTTTCACCTCCTCGTCCACCGGGCTGGGAACGTATTCAAAGACTCCTGGTGCCATCTGAGACAAACACATGTACATTACAGCACTGCAGTAATAATAATAATAAAAATAACAATAATAAAACTATGGCATTACTGGTGTTGACGTTCACTCGTACCTCTTGTTCGTGCTCTATTTTCATACTGGGGTTGGAGTTGACCTCTAGTAACACTGGCTTCAGGTTTTTCATCAGCAGGATGTCAAAACCTAATATCTAAGACACAAACACGTCCTTATTACACACTTTGTGCTGATATTTTAGAAGAAAGCAGACTGTGTAACAAAAAGCTATTATCTTTATCTGTTCATGCCACAAATGTTTATGAATTAGTATCTGATTTATGCAGAAAGAGGTCGCCTTTCTCTTTTGACATTCATTTATTTATATAAATACATATTTAAACAGTTTAATGTCTGGTTGGTTTTATCAATGCATAAAACATGATTGGACAATAAATAAAAGTCTGAAATGCGACTCGACGATTCAGATTTTCAGGTGATTATACGAAAAAGAAAATAGTTATTATTATGATCCATTTCTGCCAATGGATCCCCCAAAATGAGACATGCTGTTCTTTTTGTACGTGCAGAAGGAGCTCGAGATAAAAAATACTATCAGTTCCTGTTTAGCACCGACAACAAGGATCCATTTAAAAAGTAGAAAAGTGTGTTGAACAAGTCAAAAGTCAGCTTTAATGTCAATTCTTCCACATGTGCAAACATAGAGAAGATAATAAAGTGCAAATAGGTCAAAAAAGAACACACAGACAACATATATATATTTTTTAAACGGTCACCGGCGACCCACCTGGAAGCACGTGGGTCCCGGTTTCCCGGGTGGGATGTCCGCCTGATAGTGGACTCTCAGTTCCGGCACCACGGCGATGGCGGTCTTGATCACGAGAGCGATGATGTCCGACCACACCTTCTTGATGTCCACGCCTTTGGCCGCCAGCCGGTACAGCACGCTGGACAGGGTGCGCTTGCTGCCGGTGCTCTGGCTGTCCGAGTGGACGAAGTTGCCGCTGTGCACGTTGAGGGAGTAGTTGGTCAGGTGCATGAAGACGTGGCTCAGATTCTTCTGGCTCGGCTCCTGCAGTCAGGTGAGATGAAATCATCCTTTATTAGTCCCGCGGTGGGGAAGTACAGCCGGTAAAGTGCACACAAGATACACGTAATATAAGAAACAAGTAATATCAATATAAATAAACGGTAATACAACAGTAAATAATCCACAATAGCTATATTATATATACAGACAGAATAAAGAAGTATTTCAAAATATATTTATATTGCACCAGTCAGGGTTCAGACACATTCTGACCAAATTTCCATGACTTTTCCCCAAATTTCCATGACTTTTAGCCAAATTTCCATGACTTTTAGCCAAATGTCCATGACTTTTAGCCAAATGTCCATGACTTTTAGCCAAATGTCCATGACTTTAGGCCAAATTTTCATGACTTTTGACCAAATTTCCATGACTTTTAGCCAAATTTCCATGACTTTTAGCCAAATTTTCATGACTTTTGACCAAATTTTCATGACTTTTAGCCAAATTTCCATGACTTTTCCCCAAATTTCCATGACTTTTGACCAAATTTTCATGACTTTTGACCACATTTCCATGAGCGTAAGAACCCTGACCAGTAAACCTGCATGCTAAAATACTGCATGCTATGAAGGTACAGGTACATGTTTCACATCGCCGCGGCTACCTGGTAGGGCTCGGTGCAAAAGCGTGTCAGGCCCTCCTTGGCAATGTAGATCTCCAGCGGCTCCAGGGACTTCAGCAGCACATAGAGGCGGATGTCAAACTTCAGCTTGTCAATGAGCAGCGGCTTCTGGATGTACTCCTGGACCACGGCCTGCTTGGCCTGAGAACCCACCATGGGCTTCAGGTCCCCGGGGTCACGGATGAGGTAGATGCCGTCGCCCTGAGAGCCGCCGTCCGGCTTCACGATGAAGGTGGGGTTCAACGTTGCATTGCTCTCCTTCACCATGCGGATCTACAGCAGTGGAGGGAGAGAGAGAGAGGAGGATGATGATGATGATGACGATGATGGGAACAAAAAGATCACGGACTTATCGGCAGGGTTCATGCACATTCTGACCCGTGGATTCCATGACTTTTCCATGACTTTAAACCAAATGTCCATGACAAACATTTAGTGAAATCTGGGTGTAAACAGTAAAAAGTGAGTAAATGTAGTATTTAAACTAACAATGAGAACACAAAGCATACAGTAAACCTTAAATGACACAAATGAATGAGACAATAGTTTGATGAACACATGATGTTCACATGATATAACACATTTACATGACTTTTACTAAACTTTTGGGGTTTTATGTATTTTCAAGGACTTTTCCAGGCCTGGAAATAACCATTTTAAAACCAACCAACGCGGCTATTCTTCATACTCATAGCTGTCAAAGCTATCATCATTTTACAAAGGCCGAATTAAATGATTGATCTGGATTATTACAGTCCCACAAGCGTTTGATTTATTGATCCCTGTCAGGGTGCGAAAAGAGAATTTTAAATAATATGGGAAGGAAAGAAAATGTGCCGACCCCAGCTTTAACAATTCATCAAAGGTCCTTAAAAAAAGATCAGATTCTTCTTTTACAGGTGTTATATAATGCAGTCGATGTTTGAAATAGTTCATCTTGTGAATTTACACATTGCACATTAATGTGTTCACAGCAGATTGGCGAGAGAGAAGAACATGAAACGAAACTGTGTCTTCCATTATTAGTTGAACCATTGAGGAGTCACTGATGTGCAATACGGCTAAAAAGTAGTTTAGTTTGATTTCCTGTAACACTCATTTGTGTTGCCTGCTGTAAACTAGATTGGACCGTTAGCAGTGACATTCTGGCGCCCCCTGCTGGACATCATACATTACTGTATACATGATTTACTTAAATATAATTTCTTCACCATCTGCCCTTTTGATTGCATTAGAAAGTTGATTTAATGATCCCAATAAAAGCGCACTGACATGCCAGTGACTATATTTGACAGTAAATATTTATCTACCTGCCAAAATTGATTAAAAAATTAACCAACATACATTTTAAACAGTGAATTCCTTGTCCTCCTAAATTGATAAAGAAAGCGTTCATCCATTTGTGCATTTTCCGTTCATTTAAGACTTAAATGGCCCATTTGGGAACTGACTAACATGCTTTAGCCCATCAGGGAAAAGCAGCTGAGGGATTCCTCAAGACTTCCCAGGCGTATGTGCCGGCACTGAGTCGCGTCTTTTCTTTCCAAGTGAATCCTACTAGATTCACCCATGTGTTAAGAGCGTTAGATGACCATAAAGGGTCATATTCATGAACACGGCACAGTCTGTTGTTTCCCCTCAAGGAGAGCGAGCAATGGAGCGAGCGCATGAATGACAAGTTACAGGCGACCCTTTTAAACACCGTGAGCAGCTATAGAGAGGAAACAAGAGCGCTGGAGCTGAAAGACACCTCTGTGTTGTTATTGCTCAAATGTGAAAATTAAGAGGAAGCAAGATAGCAAACAGACACACTGGCTTTACTTTTCAGAGCCGTCTTTACCACCAATAGACATAGTGGAGACACAATCTGCTGAAAAGGGAAAAGGAAAGACCGGTGCTGGTTTGTGATAGCAGGAAAACTACAGATAGCGATGAAAACTGCCTCCTATTTAGGAGTTACAGGTCCAGGACCAGACTGTAATGCATGTTGATTTACTAGCATGGCCGACTGGGGCACTTAAATGTTATCAGTAACACCTGCTCTCACGCTGCTGTGTCTTTTTAAGCTCACGTTAGCCTTCTTAGTGTTGTTATCTTTTCTTAGTATCGTTTTATCCGTTGCATGATTTATGTGTTTTTTTGTCTGCAACTTTTTTACGCTGCCGTCCCGACCTCCATTTATCATGTCAATGAAAAAGTTAAACCATTTCTCCTCTTATGCTTTTATACAACGGCTTTTTTTTTCCAGGCATACACTGAAATCTAATCTTTTGTCATCTTATTCTTATGACCCATGCAACATTTTCTGAACGGCATATAGTATTGAATGTTTGGAAGATCTCCTGGTATCAAAACGCTTCTGTTACCTGGGTGGAAAACTGCTGGCACTCCTCCGGCAGGATCCAGGAGCGGGGGTAGAAGTCGTACTCCTCTGGGAACAGCTCCTGCATCGTCCTCACGGCCCGACTCAGGTTGATCTTCCTCAGCATTTCAATCATACCTGCGAATGCACGACGCACCGTTTCAGGCACAATGAATAAAAGATATATAAGATATCAATAAAAACGCACTTGGGAGACAGTCAAAGGAAGGTTTATTGCTATGGAGAAGCAAATAATCTGTAGACGGACTAGAAGGAAAGCAAATATACACAACCTTATAAGGAGATATTACTCAATATGACATATAATATGCACGTGGACTGATAGTGCAAGATAAATGCAAGACAGGAGACTCCAGGATGTGCATTTCTTACTAGTGCAATAATCTCTAGAGTCTTCAAAGTAATGATCATTGCCACGGCATGAAAAGGTTAGCGCTGGAGCGATGAGGATCAGTGAGGGTTTAGCTAAATCCCTCCCGCTGCGATTACAGAATACTGAATACACAAGTGCTGCGAGATGAAATGAAGCCATCTCTCCAACTGCAGTTGAAGCGAGCGCTGCCGAGGCGCGCCGTAACTCAACGGGAGGTCGCAGGAGGAGGAGAGCGGCGAAAGCGGCGAGATACCTGGGAACTTGTTCACCTGCCCTGAGACGACATGCTCGTTGTCGTGGAAGGAGACGCCGTGCCAGTAGATATCGCAGGGCGCTCGTCTTCCCAGAGGGAACTGGAGAAAGGCGAGAGAGAACAGGGACAAAGAGGATTTTTAACTAAATAAAAAGCAAGAAATACATTTGTTTTATATGCAGATGCAAAAGAAAAAAAGCATCTGTCAGTGAGAGAAGGCTTATTTAGCTCATGTGACTCAGGGCATGAGCAGGTTTGTCCTCGTGGTGATCCTAGAGTGCAGGATAATCTTTCCTAAAGATGGCACTCGTGCGTGCTCTGATGTGATGAGCTGGAGAAAGACGAGGTGATACTATAAAAAGGGTTTAGAGGGCTGTGAAATCCAACTGCCAGAAGGCACGGCTTTTACCTTCCACACCTCTGCTCTTTGTCCACACTCCCACAATGCAACTCTGCTAAAAGGAAGTCAAAGGGATAGGATAGTACAGTCGCGTGTGATGTACAGATATCTCCAAATGACACGTCTGCACATTGATCCTGTAGCAGCGCATGACCACCTGCTAAGACAGCGTCTGCTATGACATTACATTTCTAGATCTCTTCTATGCAGCAACACATAATCCACCGTTTATTCTTTTAAACCCTCGATCTTCAGCTGTTGAGCTGTTTTCAAATGTCCATTCGAAGTCTCAGCTATTTTATCAAACTAACTTGATTCTGTATTTACACACCGCTTTCAATTAATGGTCATCCTTTGGGTTTTATTGAAATGCAATTTGTGGATGCATCACAAATGCTGGTGTGGTCTATTTTCAGTGGTTGCGGTGCAGCTCCTAAAAAGGAGAAGAGATTAAATCTATTTCCAGAGGGAAGCTTTCTCTCTGAAAATCAGCAAAAACAGCAAATCCCAATTGTGCTTATTCATAAAGTCATCTGCCTCCACTGCAAACAAGCAGGACAGCAACCTGGCATGTTTTGTAGTGTCTTTCTGTATTTATACTATTTGGTCTTCATCCTTGTTACCCACTGAAATGTTTTGTCGTGAGTCCATCTTTAAATGTATGAATCTATATTAAGTTGCATTGGAAGGCCAACATTAACTAACTTCCCCCACAGCTATAAGATCGATCTCCGACAGAGTTGCATCCCATTAACGAGTTAGAACGAGAGAGTGCGAGAGAAAGGGAAACCCGGCTCTGCAGCCAAGACCTGCTATCACTACTGCCAACGCGCAAGGAAGTCCAATTAATCGCAGTAGTTTCTAGGAATCAGGCCCCAAAAAACAGCCGTCTTGACTTTGTATGAAGAGATTGGACAGAGGAATCCTTTCAACCCATTGTTGTGGACACAAACACCAGTGGCTCAGTCCGTTTTTCGAGCCACTTAGTGAATGAAAATAAGCCCGGCCGATGGACAACGTCTTCCATTTTAGCTAATGTTGCACAAACGCAGCCGTATATAGGATACTTTAAGTTGCAGCGAAGTAAATACCACTTATAATCCTATTTATACCGGTTATAATCTCCTAAATATGCTAGCCTCCAGGTGGCAGGCCTTTTAAAAATGTCAGTTTAGTCTATAATCCAAATCGAAATGCCAAAACCCAATGATTAAATAGAGTTATTGGTCCTATTTTTCTGAAGCCGTCACTCAGACAATTCTCTCTGCCTCCAGGACTGGAGGTCTATTGGATTAGAGGCGCTTAAGGCTAATCATTTCCCACTGTGTAGGGAGAATGCCATATGTTTAAAGCCAGCTGACAGCTGGGCCAGAAAACACTGCAGATGTAGAGGCGTAGTGATTTGGATGTAAATTGACCAAATTAACAACGCATCACTCACTGACGCGTCTTCACAAAATGTCCAGTATTCTATTTTGTAAACCCACATGTTCATTTCATAATTGACAAACGGGCCGACTGGAGTTTCGACCCCTTCAAAGATGCTGACAGATACTTTCAAAAAAACAGCACGGGATCTATGGCGCCCTTGACTTTTTGTCGGGGGTTGCGCCGGCAGGACAAAGCGCGGTAATGTATAGGCCTTCTGTCTCCTGATTCCGATACCAGACCTGGAAGGGTTTAAGTGTCACCGCCTGGTCACTGTGATAAGTAGAGTCTTTACTCCAGCGGTCTCATCGCGATGCCCTCCTTTGCTTCTCCTGCATAATGGAGACCATGTTAATAATAGCCGACAGCAGCCATTACCTGCGTCGCATTCAAATTGAGCAGGTGGCGTTTGTGGCTCGGAGAAAGAAGAACTGGATGACTTAGTCGTCTCATAAATGTTTTAATGTGATTGCGTTTCATTTGGAGTAACTTTGATCCACACCCCCTCCTCTGTAATGTTATACATTAGAGGCACGCAAACCGGCGTTGTCAGGTCGTGACCCCGGGTTAAAGGTGGCCGTGTCATCTAATTAATAATGGGCCAAGTTTTCAATCAATGACTTCTTCAATCATTCATATAAATGCTTGAATGAATAAATCAATCAGAAAAGATAACTAGTCTTATTAGAGCTGCAACAAAGGATAATCTAATTCAAAAATAATGTACTCAAAATCTATTAATGCCTCAAAATAGACTCAAATAGAGGTGACGAGACCACACTGATCTATTTCTACTGTCCGTACTATTTCAATGGATGGACGGGTTCATCGACATCTTATGTTTAGAGAAGTGGAAACGATCCCACATCCCTTTCCGTATCCTCGTCAAATCTTCTGTGTGTTTTCTGACAGATCTGTTTGGCCACCTTTCGGTAGAGTATCGTCCTTGTGTATATTTTATGACGGGTACATGAATATGTTTTAAAGCTGGAACGTTGTGCATAAGGTTAAAGTATTTATAACCCATTTTCTTAGATTGCACTTTGTGTTTAAATGTGCCAAACTCCTGCTGAGACTCAACTTCCAGTCCTAACTTCTGAAAAGCTTTGTATTTTACATTTTGTCAGAGAAACGTCAGGCTATTACATAATCTAATATAAGGCCCTAAACAGACAGAAGGGGTTATATTATAGTATTGTCCAGGACATTATGTGTATGGGCTGCAACAGTTAAGATTACATTGTATTTTACCAACTGTTAGATGCCCAGTAAAAGCTGTCTCACGTTATGTAGAGCTGTGCAGATCGATATCCTCGCAAGCTATAAGAAATGTGCAAGGTTAGGCTTTTCTTATAGTGCTTTGCCTCCCACACACACACACACACACACACACACACACACACGCTAACGTGTGACCTCTCCAGCTCATCACACCCTGTGTGACCCATCGCAGTGGCACATAGTCGAGACCTTGAATAAGGAAAGTAGCACCATAGTAGCACTTTTAATAGCACTTTGTAGTTCAACTTTCTTGAAGAAATAGTACTTTCTTGATTTTCTGAGTTTGTACTAATGGTACGTGTGTGTGTGTGTGTGTGTGTGTGTGTGTGTGTGTGTGTGTGTGTGTGTGTGTGTGTGTGTACTAGAAGAAAAGCCCAACAATGCACATTTCTAATAGCTTGCGAGGATATCGATCAGACGTTAGGACTGGAAGTTGAGTCTCAGCAGGAGTTTGGCATATTTAAAACACAAAGTGCAATCTAAGAAAAGTGGCTTTGGATAAAAGCGTCAGCTAAATGTAATGAGAGCAGCAAGACAGAGACATTGGTCGAAGAACATTTTCTCCAAGACAAACAAACAAAGAGAGAAATAAACTCATGTTGCACACCTCTTTCCACTTCAGCTGCCTGATGCTCAACTTGAGCGCCTCCAAGGAGGTTTTGGCTTTGGAGATGTCCACCGTCACTGGCCTCCTCTTCCTCTTCCCGTCCTCGCACCGCGTCTCCTGGTTGTTTTTGGATGGATGGGTGTTCACGTAATTCCCATTAGTCTCCAACTTGCCCTGCAGGATTTTCCCAGTCCCTTTGATGTGAAGCGTCCGCTCGTGCCCGAGTCTATTCAGGTTTGTCCCAACGTGGGCAGCGACCACCGAGCCGTGCATTGACATGTCAGAGGTGCGTTTGCCGCAAGAGTTCTTAGCATCCTTCCCCAGCTTACTTCGACTTTTAACCCGGTGCTTGCAGCGGATGGAGGTCGCATCTCTGCCGGCGGCTCTGGTGACGCTGGCCGGGTCAGGTGAGACAGGAGCGGTGGGAGAGCACCCCGGCACCCGCTCCTCCTCCTCCTCCTCCTCCTCCTCCTCGGCACCCACGCCCTCCTTGTCCGCACCCTCCTCCTCCTCCTCCTCGCCCAGTGACTTCATGTCCTCGACTTCAATCTTGACTTTTACATAAATGTCACTCATTGTGGGAAACGCCACGAGCGACGCCAGCCGGGCGTGGGCGCGGTGGTCCCGCTGACGTTATTCTGAAATAACGCGGAACGCATCGCTAGCTTAAACACGGCTAATTAAAATGGGACGAGCGTGTGTTTATCCGTCAAAACAGCGCGAGCGAGCAGAGCGTGAACATATGCGCGCGCAGGCCATTACCGTTAGCGGTCACTATATTCAATGGCAGCCATGAAAAAAGGCTAGCGGGAGCTCTTAAGACAAGCTGACGCTGACTTAACCTGGAGCCACCGGAGCTAGCTAACCTAGCTAGCTGTTAGCTAAACCCGACGTTAGTCAACACGTATGGCTGCGTGCCGTTGGCGAAACTACCCTTTAACCTGTAACTCATGACAGACTTTACCTTCCGCGTACGGTTATCTACTTGTCTAGCGTTTACCAGCGTTGTAATGATGGCCACGGTCCCCTGCGCTCCCTGTGTGTGTGTGTGTGTGTGTGTGTGTTATCGTCGCCGTGTTGTCAAGCGGCAGCAGCTGCAGAAGGCAGAGCAGCCCGTTGCCCAGCTGATGCTGCGTTCAGGGGTCCTCGTAACCACCAGCTTTTAGAAGGCGCATTGACTCCATTACTGATCGCCAGGCTTATCGCACCTTAACTATAAATAGAAACGGGCCTGAAATAACCAAACCAATACCACACAGAGCACGATGCTAACAACGTGTATGTATTGATGTGTTGATTTTACGGGTTGATTGTTAGGAACGGAATCTTTTGAAGCCGTATTACTTACCCTTTAAATTGGTATCTGCTTTGAAATAGTGTATTGTTTCCGACAGCACTTGAAGGCAATAAAGGGATGTCATGTTTCAGGGGCGGTGTCCCTCTTTAGAGCAAAAGAATTCATCAATATCCTCAACCAAATACCAATATTCACACTGACCAAACAGGTGCATGCACCTGCCGTCTGACTGACCACATTAAGCCCAAAGCTGACGAGGTATCAGGGCCAGTCAGGACCAGCAGAGGGCCTGCAGTAAAAAGGGATCAAGGGCTGCAAGAGGTCCTTGCAGGGCCTGGATCACTTGAGTTGCATGCTGCATGCAGACCCAAGAGAGGGCCCATTGTAGACCCAGAAGAGAATCAGGGCCGGACCTGTGGCCAACAGGACAACAGGTGTGGAAAGCACCTTTCATAATGGGGAGACAGGGCAATGCCTGCTGTGTAGACGAGGACCAGAGGACACACACACACAGCTCAGAGCTGTCACAAGTGTCTCAGCTGTTGGCATGTTGCATTATTTCTGTAGATGTGTCTCAACACAAATGTAACTCTCACCTTTTATATAGTTTAAACAAATAACACAATCAAGGGTATGTACTCTGAATTAATCAGCAACAACGAACGTCTCTCCACTGATATAGTTAAACTAAAATAAGTTATACACTTCTTTATCGTACAATGCAAACAGATGTTTTAAATTTCAGGTTGATGAGTGTAAACAGGAGACTTAGTGGACTTAGTGCCTGATATCAAGAAAGACCTTTGACAATAAGATAAAATAAAATAATCCTTTATTCGTCCCGCAGTGGAGAATTACAGCAGCAGTGCACACAAGAGACACATAAATACAAATAAATCGAGTAATATAAATAAACATTATTAAAAACAGTAAAGAAGAATACAATAGCAATATTAAATATACAGACAGAATTTTAAAAGTATATTGCACCAGATGGACGTGATTAAAGTGACCAAAAGTGATTAAAGTGTGTGTTACATTTAAATTAAATAGCCCTGACATATTTTTTTACACACACACGCACACGCACACACACACACACACACGCACAGCTTTGTGTCGGCGGTATAAAAACACGCACAGCTGAGATCCCGCCCCTTCCCCTTTAAAGGAGCAGTGATGAGTCGCTCGGGACTCTTCGGGAGACCCACCGGCTGTTTATTATGTGTCACGTTTTTGTGTTGTCCGGTTTAATCTGATGAGATGGTAGAAGAAGATATTATGTATATGTTTCGTTATCGCTGCTAATCGGATTTGCCTCGACCCTGAGGAGGAGGTCCTTCATTCTGGGATGGCCCATTTGGAGCTGAAATGTGAAAATCCTCGATTTCAAGGACGCGTTTCCTTTTCTTTCATTTTTTTTTCCCGACTAATGATTGATGTTGAAACATAGGATTACGAAGCCATCGGCTCAGATCCCGTGTCGTGTCAGACTCGTGGCATTTTATTGCGTGTTTTGTCGTTGAAGAAGCGGGAGGGATGAATGCATATTTTGGGTTCTTTGCAGTAACGATGTGAGGAGATCGGGGTTCCTGGTTTCTCCCGTCAGAGTCGCTCATGATGCCGCGCGCTCTGCGGAGGCTGGTCCATCTGGTGCTGTTCTGTCCTCTGTCCAAAGGGCTGCAGGTATGTGTGCACATGCACGGTGCCAGTCTGCTGCTGGCTATTAGCAATGTCTCATGCATCAGAAGATGTCGTGAGCAATACAAAGGAGGGAATCAGAGGGTGCAGACCGACATCATCTTCCTTTTATCCTAAAAAAAAAAAATGGAGTGGGCAGCATCGTTTATACCCTGCATGGAAACTAGGATCAGATTCCCTGGATGTGTGTGTGGGCCGATGCTCTGTGTAAAGCCGATGCAGCTGATTCTGATTCTGGGCCTCAGTGTGGAAAGTAGCCCAAATTCATTGGGATAGGCTACTGTGCTTGAGTACAGTTGTTATGTAGTCTACATGTACTGTATTTGAGTATATGTGCATATCCCTTATGCTTCAACTGTATGTGACCCGGTGATAAACCCCACACAACGTCACTGTGTCACCGCCTGTCTTGGGGAGATAAAGGCGTGGATGAGCAACAACTTTCTCCAGTTAAACAGCAGCAAAACTGAAGCCCTCCTTGTTGGCACTCCACACCAGGTTCAGACATCCTCCATAACTCCTCTCACCTTTGACAGTCAGGTCATACCCCTCTCCTCCACAGTCGGGTCCCCAACACCAAGCTCAACTCCAAGCTCCACCGTGGGCGACCGGGCCTTTTGCTCGGCGGCGCCACGCTTGTGGAACGGGCAACTCAGACACTGAACTCTTTTAAGACTGGCCTAAAAACGTTTTTATTCAGGAAGGCATTTTTTTACCTTGAGTTAATTTATTGTCAGCTATTACATTCTTATTTTTTATTTTTATGAGTTGCTTTAACTATGTTTTAATCGGTTTTATTTGTTTTTACTATACATGTGGCACTCTGAGATTCTTTTGAAGGAAGAGTGCGATAAAAATTAAATGCATTATTATTATTATTAGTAGTAGTACACTGGAGCCTGAGACTAATTCAAGTAAACTATACCTAAATAGAAAGTAAAGGGGAAACAGTGGTCGCTCCTTCAAGGACTCTTTAAAAACACTTTTTTGAAAGTAGGGCTTTGACCTGTAATGGTGTTTTTTTATAGTCAAGTCTACTTGTACTTCAGTAAAGGACCTGAGCACTAACTGCACATCAGATATTGGTTGCATCCCGAGGTCAAGTGATCAGCTGCTCCTTCAATCATTGTGGTGTCGGCTGGTTTTCTGATCAGCAGTCTTTATGATCTGTAGGTTAACTGTGTTTCTCTTCTCCTTCCGGTCCATCCTCCCCTCCTCCCTCCTCCCTCCTCCTTCCTCCACAGAGTCGCCTCCCGGCCATCAAGGTGAAGTACCTTCTCCTGGCATGGCTGGGCATCCTGGTTGCCAGCTGGGTGGTCTACATGCAGTACGCCTCGTACTCTGAGCTGTGCCGCGGGCACGTCTGCCACATGGTCATCGTGAGTAGAGAATCAGTCAATGCAGTGACAGCGACTGTTCACAGCTGCATCAGCGTGGTCGTTAAAGGTGACCGTGTCATCTGATTCATAATGGGCCAATGACTTCTTCAATCATTAGTATAAATGCTGGAATGAATAAATCAAGAGGAAAAGATAACTAGGCTTATTAGAGCTGCAACCCAGGATATTTTACGCGTGCTCACAGTCTGCTGCACGGCCATTAAGAGGCTCATTTGCGGGAAATCATTTTAATAATATGGTCAGATTTCTAAATGTAGGGTTCACATAACTAGTGCATTACAGGAACAACTATAAAGGCAGTAAGCAGCACAGGTGTGATGTTTGTAAAATGTTGGCGGGGGGAAGAAGATGCAAGGCCGGATGTTTCATGAGTTACTGGTGGAAACAGGAACTGTTATTATATGAAATGGTACATTTTGTAATAATTGTGGCTTTTCTTGGGATAGATTTGAAAGTAGCGTATTCGTTGTTTCTCCAGCTGTGTCACAAAACTCCTAAATGAACACGCAAGTACTCAAAACAAGAGGAAACACGGCAGGAGCACTGGGCGGGAGGAAGAGGAGGCACAGCTGTGGGCCTCTTCCTCCACACGTGGCCTCAGACTGCGTACGGATGCAGCCGATAGAAGGCCGCTCTCCTGCTGACACCAGCTGTTCTCTGACCCGTCGGCCGAAGGGAACCCAACAGGCCGGCTGACATTTGACGGTTGATGTCAATGACATCATCTGTTTGAACATGAACACGTTTTAGTGTAAACTCAAAAAACAAGTATGCACCTAAAAAGGACGACGATATGTCTCCTTTAGACTTACCGAACAGATTACCTCATAGTTTGTTTGTTCTTTAAATAATTTTAAGCACTCTCAAACCTCCACTGAAGTGTTTCCTGTGTTTATTGTGATGCACTTCCTGTTTGCGTCTGCAGTGCGATCACTACAGGAGGGGCATCATATCGGGCTCGTCCTGCAAGGCCTTCTGTGATCAGAGAACTCTGACGCTGCAGCACTGCAGGTCCACCTCCTCCACTCATCAGGTAACACACACACACACACACACACACACACACACACACACACACACACACACACACACACACACACACACACACACACACACCTCTGAAACCGATTTTTCTTCCCCTGCTAATTATTTTCCCGGAGGAAAACCCAACTTAATTGTTATCTACAAAAGTAATAGAAAATATATTATATCAAACTTTGGGGACACCGGCAAAATGTTTGGACTACATTTACACATGATTGATGTCAGTTTTACTGCATGTTTTTCCTTCCAATGTTAAAGCGAAGTCTGTGCGAAAAACAATCCCAAAGAGTTCTGAGCACCTTTTCAGTAAAAAAACAGATATTTGCATCACACTCATGAAAGCCTACAGACATAATGATGTCATCTCTTGTTGTGTATTTGACTTGCAGGTGTACGGCGGCCTGTGGAAGGAGAGACTCGTCGTGATCAAGTGTGGGATCGAGGACCCGCTGAAGATGGACGGGGCTCCAGACTCCGTGCTGCAGCCGGAGATGAGCTTATTCGACAAACCCACCCGAGGAACCTCCATGGACGAATTCAAAGAAATGCTGCACAGTTTCCTCAAGGTCCTTTTTTCAGCAATCACACCATATGATGTAATATCATATATGCAGTAATAATCATATATGTCCTCACCTCCTTCTTGCAGGCTAACCTTGGGGAGCAGCCATCTTTGGCCACCTTGGTGGACCGGGTCATCGCCCTCGCTGACGTCAACCAGGATGGCAAAGTGTCTCTGGCGGAGGCCAAGTCCATCTGGGCTCTGCTCCAGATCAACGAGTTCCTCCTGATGGTGGCGCTGCAGGAGAAGGAGCACACCCCCAAGCTGCTGGGCTTCTGCGGCGACCTGTACGTGACGGAGCACGTGGGCCACAGCTCCCTCTACAGGCTGGAGGTCCCCCACTACCTGCAGGCTGTGGTCCCGGAGGCCCTGAGCTCCAGCCTGAACCACTGGCTGGCGCCGTCCTGGCCCCGGAGGGCCCGCATCACCATCGGCCTGCTGGAGTTCGTGGAGGAGGTCTTCCACGGGTCCTACGGCAGTTTCCTCATATGCGACGCCAGCCACCGCCACGTGGGCTACAACGCCAAGTACGACTGCAAGATGGCCGACCTGCGCAGCGTGGCGTCGGAGGCGGTGGTGCGGGGGTTCATGAAGGGCCGGCGGTGCGAGACCAACGCCGACTGCACCTTCGGCCGGGACTGCACGGCCACCTGCGACCGGCTGGTGAAGCAGTGCAACACGGAGGTGGTGCTGCCCAATCTGGCCAAGGTGTGCGTGCTGCTGCAGGACTACCTGCTCTTCGGGGCCCCGGCGGACCTCCGGGGCGACCTGGAGAAGCAGCTGCGCACCTGCGTGACGCTCAGCGGCCTGGCCAGCCAGATGGAGGTGCACCACTCGCTCGTCCTGAACAACCTGAAGACCTTACTGTGGAAGAAGATCTCCAACACGCAGTACTCTTGAAAGCGGGTGGAGATCGTCCTTATTAATGCGTTTTTTCACTCTGCATTGACTGTGAAATACTGATTATACAATGTGAAGCAGCTGAAGAAGAAGAAGACTTTATTTTTTTGTCTTTTGTTTTCCAACGCATTATTTTGAGAAGCACATGTATTTGTTTAGACGTAATATTCTCAGGGCACTGCCTACGACTGTCTTTGTAAAATGATCTGAGTAAATTTAGCTTTTAAAATAGTTTCATAAAAACCCTCTTTTGTCTTTTCCCGATAGGCAGAATGTCAAAATTTGACTTTTTTTTTTTTTTGTACAACTGTAAATATTGGTGGAGCTTTCTTGTTTCCTGTGTGTAAATGACTGTGTGAAGCAAATGTGAGACTCAAATAATGGATAGAATAATGCATATGAACTGTCCTTCCATGGTTATTGATCATAATCGGTTATGTATTCAATCAGACACTGAACTGGAATGAACTTTTAACCCATAAATAAACGTTAGATGGTTTCGAACAATTGATTTTCAGCTGTTGTGAATAACATTGATCTGATGACGCCACAAAAGCCATGATGGCATTTTTTGCACATAACAATAACACAACAAAGCCCTCTGGACTGTTTTTGGGACCATAACATGTCAAAATATTCCATCATTTTAGTGGCAAAAGCTGACAAATAAATGGTTTTGCTACTGTAGGCGGTACGTTGTTGTGCTATGTAACAAGTTTAAATGTACCTTTTTATTGAGTAGGCATTCATAGATAAAAGTCGACTTTACGTGGCGTTTTCCTTGTAATAAGTTAAAAAAATAAGCCAACAGGATAAGTGAGAAATAACAACATACTCAAAATGCATTACAAACAAGTCCAATATATTAGTGTAGTAAAAAAGACAATTAAAACTTTATTTCAGACTCACTCAAGGGTTCATTGCAATAATAATAATTCAAAAAAAGGAAAAACAAGATTAAGAAAAGCACAGCAATTCCACATTCAATTAAAAATAAACCCCTCAGTGTTTTCTGAGCCTGTAGAGGACAGAGAGCAGCGCTTCCTCTTCTTATGTCTATTGAATATCTGGTCAGCAACAGATCAGAAGGTCTGCCATCTTGAGACATACATATTATGAGCCATCATGTTCTTGTCTTGAAACATTTACTTTCAGGTGTTCAGATGCAAAATGTCTGTCTCTCATATCCGCGGTACGACGCTGCAAAGACAAACCACAATGAAATGTTCGGTAATGCTCCTTCCAAATATTCTTTTTTATTATAATTATGGATGTACTGCAGATTTACTCTATTAATCACTCATGAGTTTACTGATGGCAAAGTGGAAGAAAAAAGAACATTTTACACAGAGCTGCAGTGGTTAAATGATTGTTCGTTAATTCCTAATGAAATATTATTAAATACTTCCTGGTTCCATTTTCTCAAATGGGATTTTTATATTGTACAGTTCTATAATAGACTAGTTGATTGAATATATATATATATATATATATATATTTTTTTTTTTTCCAATTACTCAACCCAGTCTTCATAGAGTTTGATACACTGCCCGTGTTTTAATGATTAATTAATGATGTAACTCTTCTTTTTGTCGTTACTCTTATAAAACACATTTAAAGACCTCCTCCCTACTTTGACGTTTATATTATATAAGTTTATACTATATAAGTTTATACTAAAACCAGAGACACTTTGAGCTTCCTCCTCAATGTTACCATCACAGAATAGTGACCCCGGTTATTATAGGCACAGACATCTGAATGAGTTGTTTACTAGTAAGGCAACGCAGGAAGCCTCCAGCCAAACACGAGAAACACGCTATTTGCATTTAAATGAAAGTAAACTTTGACTGTGATGTAAACTGCATGCATTATTATCATTAAACAGAACTCAGACATTAATTAAAAAGTGGGTATTTGCCAATAAACGTGTCACACTGTTGTTCGCAGTAATATTTAATATTGGCTACTACTCGAAGTACAATACAACGGTTATGCATTTATGCATCTTCCCACTCACCATGTTGTCCTTGCAGCACTTCCCAACACACACACACACACACATGTATATATATATATACACACACTGCATATCAGTGTTATGTCCAGACTGCAGGATACAAACTGCCGCAGCAACGACTAGTCGAATAAAAATCTATCTGCTTCTACTTTGACAAGTCGATTCATCTGTTCAATCATTTTTCAAGCAACAATGTTTATTAATAATTGTCATATTGAAAAGCATTGGGGATGATTAGGCGTACATGTCTCTCCACAAGAGGCTTCATGACATTCTACTCCCACGTGCTGCTGTAAACTTACTGGGATTGAGCAGAATTTGTTGGTATAAGGTGAACGTGAAAGACAGAAAAGTAATGATTCTGCTTATCGTCTACAACACGTGAACGTGGATATGAACGCAACACCGAGTGCGGTTTGAGTTAGAAGGTCAATAGAGCTTTACCACCATTCATGTTTGGGAAAACTTCACCACTGTAAGAACTAGAATTACCGCCTTGTGGTTGCATGTTTCAATTCATCACTTTAGCCTATTCAATATGTGAGACAGTCATAATTAGCATACGAGTTAAGGCCACCAAATATGTTCATTATTGTCTACAAAAGGATGTGAAATCCATTTATTCATATCGCTTTCACAGGAGCGGTACGGACGGACAACATAACGCCAAGCATGGAGGTATGAAAACATTAGAATAATTTAAATTAGAACCAGAAGACGACGATGTCACAGGAACTAGATTCATTAAAGAGGGAGATACTTCAGTCTCAACACAAGACAACATCACGTCAGCCCAGAACACCAGCTTCACGTTTCTTCTTCTAAATGCGGATGAACGGGAGGCAGCAGACGAATTTTTAAATGTCTCATTTCAAAATGCATTCTGTCACGAGCTTGTGGTGGGCGCTGCAGACGGGGTGGGCGCTGCAGACGGGGCCGTCAGGCCGTGCAGCAGCTCCATCCGCCTCCGCGTGTCCTTGGCGCGGTTGATGGTCATCTTGAACAAGCGACAGTACGTCTCCATGGCGGCCGGCGTGTCGTCGTTCCCCGGCACCGGGTAGGTCAGCAGGCTGGGGTTGCAGTTCGAGTCCACCACGCCGACCGTGGGGATGTTCATCTTCGCCGCGTCCCGGATCCCCACGTGCGGCTGAAACACGTTGTTGAGCGTGGAGAGGAAGACGATGAGGTCCGGCAGGCGGACGCCCGGGCCGTACTGGACGGGGGCGTTGGTGAGGAGGCCGCCCTGCCAGTACCGCGTGTGCGCGTATTCGCCGCAGCTCTGCGCCGCGCTCTCCACCAGGTGGACGAACTGCCGCTGGCGGCTGACGAACAGGACGACGCCCCCGCGGTACGCCACGTGGGCGGTGAAGTTCAGGGCTTGCTGAAGGTGCTCCACCGTCTGGTCGAGGTCGATTATATCTTGGTCCAAGCGGCAGCCGTAGAGGTACGGCTCCATGAGCCTACAACAACAAGGACGAGGGGAGAGGATTCGATTTAGGTTTAAAAATAGAGCGTTCAATGCAGCAGACTGGGCTTTAATTTTCCGGGTCACAGCTATCCCTCGAGCGTAATATTGACTTATTGATTGGACCGCAGTCGACTCCATGAAACCTTTTTCTGTTCGGCTTAGTTTCCATGTTGAGGTCATATTATGTTAACGGTCAAAACAACTCTTGCATGTGCTTTAATGCAAGGAGAACATTACTCACATCATATTACTCTAGTGTGTGACATGGACTGGTCTCCAAAGGCTCTTGTAGAAGTTATAATTTGATTCCATTTTTATTTTACATTATCTACTTACAGTCCTGGTTCTGCTTCACCAACAACCGCATTTCTTATATATTTAGGAGTGACATTTTGGACTGAACAAAAATAGAATATGGTATCTGTATGAATCAGTAGTTTACATGCATTGCATAAAGTCATTGATTTTGAAAAAATGTGTTGACTTATTGATTAGTTGCAGAATATTCACCAGCAACTATTTGTATTATAATTATTTGGCTTTGTTTGTTTTCAACACAAATGCAACACGTTCTTATTGTTGCATTCTGGATTGTTAGGATATACTGCTTTACATAGTTTTTTTATTTATCGTAAATTAAATATCTTTGAGTTTTGGACAATATGAGCTTTGTTGGAGGGAACCTAGAGCAAAACTAATTATAAGTTCCTACGACTCATCACTGGAATCTTTACACATATGAGAAATAAAGAACTGGAAAGCATGTTGGGCTTTTAGACATTTTGATTGTAAAAGAATACAATCTCAAAGTAGTTTGACTATTAAAAATCAAGAAAAGATTTCTCAATAATGAAAATAACCATTAGTTGCAGCCATCACCCTCCAATGGACGGATCAATAGAATTGCATCATGCATTTCCCTCTGCATTAACGTTACTGAATACATATCTAGGTGTGAAAGTGTGTGCATATGTGCCTGACTTAACAAGGTTCATCTACACGTGACGATGAGCAGAAATGCATGACGGGACCATGCAGGGTATAGTTAGTACATCAGAGTATCCATGGAGACAGACCTGTGTCTGCAGACTTTCTTATGGCCAAGATGCACTCTGGCGTCGAACAGGTCTTTCAGCGAGAAGAGCTCAGACACCCGGAAGAAGTCCGGCTTCTCCAGGGGGAGGCTCATCACTTTGTCTGCACGGAGGAGAAACACTTTATATTTATATGAAAAGACTCAAACATGGGGACACTTTGCTCACATGCACTCCTGCATGTTGTGCATCAGTTTGCTAGCTAGCTAGCTAGCTCACCTGATACGTCGTCGGGTTTGAGTTGGGTGGATTTGATGGACGCTGCAGTGGCATACTGGGGTCCGCGTCGCAGTCCCCAAAGCCCTAAATATAACAGACACAAGGTGCATCAGGGAACCGGACATGTAACCTGGAAGAGAGGGAGTAACTGCTAGCTAGCTGCTAGCTACACCGGTTAGCTGTGAAATAAACCTAATATTCCCAAACAATGGCACAAACTGGTCTGGAGATATGACTCTTAACATACGGCCAACATATTCAGATAAATAATTACCATGTCGGACAATTAAAAAGTACTTTATGTGTAGATACCTTTCGTAAGCGCCCGGGTAGCCATGCTTGCTTGAAGAGTACCACAGAAGGTCAGGGATCTGCGCATGCGCGTTTGTGGTTCATGGACTGCCGTAAAGTTGTGGTTCTGTCGTGACGGTTTTAGGTAATAGACTACGATACCCATGACGTAAAGTCGATTTTCCTTTAACTTCACAACTTTATTGAAAAACAACTTTGTGGAAAAACCAGTGCAACACAATGCCCTCGTGTTATATACACAAATACAAGTTTTAAAAGAACATAAACCAATGGTAATGTTAAGAAATCACACCTGATATGTAAACACATGTTTAGATTGTGACACTTCCAACAAAAAGAGATGCATTAGTATGATAAACAAAGTATTGCATCCATCTGGTGCAGGACAACCCAGTGACATTTATAAATTAGCAACTAACTAATAACCGCCCACCAGTAAACTCAAATTATTTTTAGTGCCAAAATGGAAAAAAATAAAACAAATGCCCTTCATTTGCTGCATTAACAAGTTAACTGAATATTGAACCTGCAACATTACAAAAAAAAAAAAAAGTGCTGTGTAAACACGCTAAATAAAATCCAACGCCTGCGAAACTAAGCGCAAACCTGACATAACAAATGTACGCCGTTGATGAAGTGCAAAAATATTATGATGCATTAAATACTTAACAACCCACATACACTGTCAAATCAAACATGATCTGCATGCGTCTTTCAAATGCAGAATTAAGTTTTATTTTCTTATGCTGTGGTGGCTGGGAACTTCAATTTTCCTGAAAAAAGAGACAAAAATACATGTTTATGTGTTTGTGTGACAGTCACTCAATGTGGAGACCACACACACCCCCACACACACACACACACACACCTGTTGACTGGAATGAACTGAAGCCTTCTCTTGACGCATTGCACAACGTTGCTCTTCCCCGGAGCACGACTGCGAGAAGGAACCCCCTGCAAGCATCGTGTAATACAGGTTTCACACTCTCTGGATATGGAGAACTACAAAACAGACAAAGCTCCTTGCCATTGGTGTGGCTAGTGAGTTTTGCAAAAGTGCTACTGAAGCTCTAATTTCATCATGAAAGGGTTTCAAATAATGGAGCAAAGTAAAACTGCACTGTCTCTAACTGTACCTTCTTGCATTTCTCAGCTCGGTAACTCCTGTGGAACATCCTGCTTCTCTCCTCTGTGGTAAGAGCTATGCAAGGTCTGAAGGTGATGCCAGGGTCAATGGCGCTGGACAAAGACCTGGGCAAGGCAAAGCAGGACACACGTCAGACCACTTCCCATCGGTGACTCCAATAACTCAACCCAAAGTCCATCTCAAAGCCAGTGAAATACAGTCGTTGTTCCATCAGCCAGGAGTCATGCAATCATAGCATTCGTATCACACATTATTAATGAGGATGAGGAAGACCCATTGTATCTCGGATTCCACTCTTTATTACACAGATGCATTTAAAAGACACAGCAAAAGGTTGTTTTTTGTTGATTTTTTTCTGAAATAGTCAAAGAAAAAGAAAACACTTCTTACAAAATATTTACAAAAACCTGGCAATGCACAGCATGTTCAGTAACTTCTTTTTTTTCTTTCTTTTTTATAAACAAAAATAAATAGGCTTTTTTTCACATAGGAAAAAAAACAACAAAAAAAAACACTAAATATCAAGTTTTAGCAAGACAGAGGGGAGTAACCATGTTGTTTCTGTGGAATCTAGAGCAACACTTGAGTCATAGAGGTGTAATAAGTCCAAGAGTGTTTTAGTGGCTTTCATCAACAACGGAGCTGTGAGTTTAAACCATGAAGTAAGAGCACCGAGTCTGGGGAAGAACGATATGCCATCTCCTCGCTGGTCTGGAAAGGATACGGAGAAAATACTGCAGTACCGAGTGGTGTTCTAAAAATTATGCCTTTTAAGGGTCAAGGGTATAATCTGTTTTTAGTTAGAAAGTTAGAAAGGACTCACTCAATCTGTGGGTCATTTTCTGGAATTATTATTGAGAGCTTTAGCAGTGTGGGGCGACGACATAAAGACACGGGTTAGGGTGGGATAATGTGAGGGGTGGTACAATATATAGTAAAGTCATAGTAAAATGACTTTTTTTAAATTATAAATCTGACAAATAAGCATTTAGGAGAATCGGCATTGATTTTGATATATGCAGTTGCGCGTTATAGAAAATGTAATTATAACATTTTAGCCATATTGCTGCATTTTTGATTGACTGTACACCAGAACGTGAAAGGATCCAATCATATACGATATGTTTTGGACTTAAAAGTATTAAGATATGTCATAATAAACCATGTATTTCTATTACCTTGGCTGATCTGCGTCGTCTCTGGTAAATTAAAAACAATACATTGAAATCTTGAATCTTTATTTTGTCATTACGGTTATTTTTCTTGGCCACTTTTTAAAAACAATTTTTTTTTAAATACATGAAATCTGAAAGATATTTGAGATGATAATCATTTTCTGCAAATAAATACTCTGCATTGTGACGGCGGTACAACTCATGCATTCTGCCTCTTGTGCCATCATGTCGCTGTATTGCTTCTCAAAGGTTCAATAATGATATGATATGAATTAACCTCAGAGCACGCGCACAAAATAAGTCGTCGTCGTCATGATAGTGTCATTGTGTAACATAGCCGTATAAATGTACAAACACATTTTTTTATCAAACTTTCCCTTCAAGCCTATAAATGAATGAGCTTGACCTACATTATGTTCATCAGCATCCAAGAAATTAACTCGTAGAAAATTGGCTTATGATGCTATGGGACACAGAGGCCAACGGAGATACTTACAACATGGGAAAGCCCTGCTTCGTCTCTGGGTTTCTCCTGTTGCCTGACTCACAATCTGCCTCATCTATAAACTCTTCCTCTGTTCTTCCTAGATGCACTTGCTTATCGTCTATCTCCACGCTCTCGCTTTCTCTTTTTATCTCGCTTAGCAAGTCCGTCCTCTCCCTTCCCTCGCTCCTTTCCCTGCTTCGGACCTGGACGTGGTTGGTCCTGTTAGATTCCAGTTCGACAAACACGCTCTTGTCCTTCGACATGTGCACCATGCTCTCCGTCTCTCCTTCTATAGGGCACTGGGATCTGTGGCCGGGCGCAAGGCTCCGTGCAAAGGGCGTCCTTGGATTCGGATGCCTGGCAGCGGAAAAATGAGTCAAAACGGGGGACCTGAACGTGGCGTTGACGTTCGTCTCTGCAGAGCAGGGGAAAGGTGCTCTGCTGGTTCTCGCGGCGGACCAAACGGTGACCGGCGTCTGTGATTTGTGGCCCCCGCTTAGATATGGAGGAGCTCCTGACGCGGTCTTGGAGGAAGTGATGTGGAACGGCGGTCGACCGGTAGTCCTGGCGTCAGTCGCGGGGAGCCCGAGGCTCTGGCGCCACTTGATCGACTCCGCGAGGTTCGGACTCGCGACCGGCCGAACCCTCTCCGGCTGCGGGGCGACCTCCCGGCCGTCCCCTCTCCCGAAGCTGGGCCTCCATTGCTCGGTTCTGGCGGCCCCCGCCCCGTCGGCCGGCTCCAAAAGACTGCAGGACTGGACCGATGACAGGCGTGACCGCGCACCGTCGGGGGAGGTGTCCGGCGTCGGAAGAGGTTGACTCCTCGGAGGCGATTGGACCGAGAGAGAACTGAAACTTGGAATCTCAGCCAGCTGATTTTCCTGTTTGATGTCTTCTTCTCGAAGTGCTGTACGAACCACGGCGGTGCCGTTCCTCGCGGCGTCCGCGGTGGAAACTTTGGCCTTTTCAGCCAGAAACCTTCTAATCTCCAGCTCAATGCTATCGTCGCTGTCCACTGAACTGCTGTCTTCCTTCGTCTCAAGAGCCGTCTGAGTATTGAGCGGCAACGGGAGGACCTGACCCCCTTCACCTCTATCGTCGTGCTCTTTACTCTTACTTGGAAGTCTATATTGTGAAATACTCTTTTTACTCAGTCCAGCCTTGTCTTTCATGTCATCCTTATCTAGTTTTTTCAAAGGACTGCGCTTGAGAAGAGGATCCGGTTTCAACTTTTTGGTCTCTAAAGCGTTTCCCTGGTTTGGTTCTTCCTCCCTGGGGGACAACCTTGATTTCCGCTTCAAGTCTCTAGTCTTCTTCTTTGACTTCTTTTTTGTTTTCAGCAGGTCTTTGATAGCGCTGTCGAGGTCCTCGTCACTGTCAAGCGAGCTGCTTTTGTCTCCACTCTGCTCCACCTTGCATACTCTAGCTACTGGGTGTGTTTGACATCCCTGGGAAATTCCCAGTGGGCTGGACTCTTGTCCAGGTTTAGGAGACGTCTCTTTGACGTCACCATCAGTGCCTGACGTGACGGAAACGCTGCAGTTTCCCTCTTTGGCTCTTCTTCTCTGCGTCAAGGACAATCGCGACGGTTTCTTTAGAGTTTCCACTTTTGCCGGTTGAGGCTCTTGAGTCGTAGCGGCGGGCAGCAGTTTTTGCATTTGGGCCTTCTGCTCGAGAAAATTTCGGATTTCTTGCTCGATCCCGTCTTCGCTGTCAATGGAACTGCCGTCGCTTTCTTCCTCGGGGCAGATGTCGGGAGGCGAGGATTGCAAGGAAGATTCGGTCGGAGTGCAACTGCTGAGGCTAACGCTATGATGGAAGGCCTCGGGCATGACCGTTTTTGAAATGTCCAGTATGGCCTCGGCGCACATGAGCTCCGCCGCGGTCGTATTAACCTTTGGAGCGGCGGGGGTAGGTTGCTCCTTCGAACCATCTTCCTCAAACAAAAGCAATCCATTTCCTTTCACAGTCGAGCTCTCTAAAAGGGTCCTCTTGGGCAGGAAAAGAGGAGGCGGAGGATGCTGAACAGATTTAGCTTCTTTCTCTGCTCTGGTCTTTTTCTTTCTCAGTCTATGTTTCTTCATGTTTTCCGTGCTCGTACTTCCAACAGCATGCACGAACGACTTGGTAAAGGGTTTTTGCTTGTGCAAGAATGGAGTCAGGACACTCTTCTCCCTGAGTTGCTCCAGCTGGTAGCAACGAATAGCTTCCTCGATCCCATCGTCGCTGGTGGAGTCGGACTCTTCTTTGAGCGCGTGCGGACTGGCGGTTTCCGTCTGGTTCTGCTGCCCTTTTTTCTCCAGCTGGTATCTTTGAATGGCTTCCTCGATGCCGTCGTCACTGCTGGAGTCGCTCGACTCTTCATCTGCCTCAACTGTGACTTTGTCGATTGTTTTAGAGAGGCGCTTCGTCTGCTCTGTGGTCGAGACGAAACTTTTGTTTGTTTTGTTTGAATCCAATTTCTTCTCAACTGTGTTGTCGTTGAGGAAGGCCCTGTTTTTGAAATGCTTTTTTACGGGTATGAGGGCCGGTGATGTGGAAGTCTCAGCTTTGATGCTTTTCGGAAGCTGGCTACTGGCAATCAAAAATGTTTCGCTGTCAGAAACCGGTTTGGAATCCTCAGGCGCAGGTGGGCTTTTCCTGGGGATTTTGGACGATTGGAGAAAGTCTAAGCACGGTTCTGCCTTGCGTTTGTGATCGTCCTTTTCCTTCAGGTATTCCAGTATGGCCTCCTCTATTCCTCGGTCCACAGAATCGTCGCTGTCAGAGTCGCTGCTCTCACGGTCGATCGGGGAGGCCACGTCTTCCGGTTGGTTTTCCGTAGATTGGGGGCCCACGTAAGAACCCATTGCAACCTTGCAGACTTGGGGATGACCTTCGTGTCCCGATGGCACATGTTCCTCGATCTCGTCGCCCATCTCGAGTGAGGACTGGGTGCTCCGAAGGCTCTCTATGATCATCTGGACCTTATTGGAGATAGGTGTGCCTCTGGTGGACAACTCGGTGTCAGAGTCATTGAAGCAGATTGGAAGGCTATAGCCTCCGGGCGGGCCACATGTTCTCCATTTTGTTTGCGTCGCTGCGACAGGAGGTACGTTCATCAAGTACATTCTAATGAAGAGAGGTGAGGTCCTCGACCATTGGAGTGCAGCTGCCTCCGATCACAATCACATTGTTCAAGCTGAGAAGAAAACAGAAGCAGAGAATCAGCGGCAGGCAAGTCACACAACCCAGTGGTCAAGAGAGAGTCTCTTACCAAGTCATATATATTTAGATATCGGCCAATCGGCTTCATTTCCTTCTTTTCTCTATTAACATAAATATACGCTTTCGATATGCACTTTCATACAAGTACATACATGAAATGTTGCGTCTGAATTTAGCCCATCATAAACATTAGGAGCAGTGGGCTAAAATCGACCCACTTTATGTCTACTAATTAATATTATCTCAGATGTTTACTTTCACACATCTACCTGTTGTTGATCTCTTATCCTGACAGACAAAAACATGAGATAATAATGTGGAAAAAGTACTTCTAGCAATTGCTACTGAACATTTCACTTTGCCAAGAATTTGATTTAAACATCAGGATCAAGAAGATAATATTTATTTCCCCTCTATGCAAGTAAAGTCAGCTTCCACTAAATCTATGAATATCTGTTGATTTCCTTTCCTCTCCTTCACTCACCCTAGTCTCTCAGAGTGGACAATACTGATGGAGACAGAAAACATAGATGCATCAGAAGAAGCCCCTTAAGTGCTCTGCTGCCATCATGTGGAGGAACTCGTTGAGACCATTCTGCAGTACTTTATTGTTATTGTGTTAAATGCAACTTCTGAGAGATCTGAGTTAGTGCTTATTTGTGTGTGATTTGAAGACTACTTGAGAGACGACTGAGTGTAAGTATGCACAATGTCTGCAGCTTCTTCACAGTGAAAGCCTTCAGTCTCTCAGTCCTGTTTGGGTCACATGACCAAACAGCTCACCTAATAGCCAAGTCATTAATTGTAGGCGACGTCAAGTGCGTAAAAGTAATTTCTCACTGCCTTGGAATCTGATAAAAGTGAAAGGAGGCGGTGAAACTGGAAGACTTGAACTGTGAAATCCCAGAAGAACGTGTTCAGGTACATTCTGTCCCAACGAGGGAAAGAACACACTGATGGATTATGGCAAAATAACCTCAGGTCTTTCAGCTATTGCCACAATTTAGGAGCATGTCAAAAGACCCAGGGCGGCCCATGGCCACGTCAAACTGCAAAACTAATTAGTGGGGTCCAGCTCTATAGTTGCTTCTAGTTGATTTAAAGTAAATGTATTGTCTTTTAGTTGAGCTTCAATCATGAAATGTAAAAATACTCCTTATGGAGGAATGACACCTTCCTTATTAGAGGAATGAAGTATTATAATTGATGCATGTGCAGCCTATACAATGTGTATACCTTTTTGTAACAATGCACCGTATTTCATAAACAAGATTTAAATAAAATATATTTGCAACGTAACTGTTAACATCAAACGTATATTCAAGTACAAGTATATTAAACTGTCCCTCAATAATATTTGACTAAATGGGGTTAATATATATCGCTTTTGAACAGTTAGGTGGATGGATTTAAAGTTCTGTCCATTAAAAACAGATCTACACTGTCCGTTAAAGTTAAACACACTTTTTTTGCATGTTTTTTTGCGCACGATTCGAAAGCTACGGGTGCCCGGAAGGGCTCCTCCGACGATATGGAACTGTAACGTCGCACCTGAACCGAATACTCCACCGATACTCGTCCAATTAACAAGGTGTAAAACAGCCGGTGTTGTACCTCCACGAACAGCGTTGCTTTCGGGACATTAAACCCGTTAAAAAGTCGCCATGCAACCGCCTTCGCTAGCCCCCCAAACCCGCAACGTGAACCCGACTACCGGCACAACATGTCCAACTCTTAACCACGGCCTCCCCTCAATGATAAAAACCTGATAAACCGGGTAAAAAAGTGCGACTAACTACAGGAAACCAGGATGGCTCACGAGGGACGCCCAAACTGGGAAAAAAAAAAAAAAAAAAACCCCCGCCGAGAAGCACATAAAGCGAGCTAAAGAAACGTAGCATAACGTAGTCGGATGCCAACTTTGTTTGACATATCACACGAATAAAGTTTCACCAGACATGCCAATATTAGTCGGTAGCATTATTTTTTTGTTTTGCATTACAGAAGCATCGGTGTAATTGCGCGTGTTTTTCCCTTCCTGGTTGCAGGAGAGAAAGCCCGGCTGTCCTCGTAAGCCTCTAGCGGCGCGGACTGCACCGATGCCCGGCGTGCAGCGCTAGGAGACTCCGCAGAGCAACCATGTTTCTTCGGTTCCGGCCATGGTTGTCAAAAAAAAAAAAATACCTCGGATGTTCACTCGGGAACCAGACAAAACGCAGAGAATATTCATAAACACTGCGACATACAATAGCGTGGTTGCATTTGCGTGTGTGTGTGTGTGTGGCATGAATGGATGAGGCGGTTGCGAAACATCCGAGGCTAGCAGTCGGTGCCTTGAAAGACACAAGGCGGGCCTCTCGGCTGCTGCAGCCCCGGCATTTTCTCCGGCACAGAAAGCCTTTGTATTTAGCCGAGGCTCAGCGTCCTGGCCTCGGCTGTTCCAGCCACCAAACGCGGCGTAACTCACCCAGATATGGCGCGGAAGACACTCTACGGGAAATGCGTGTCCATTGCCGCGTTGGTGGATTGTTTTTGGGGAGGATGTTAGGATAGCCGTCGTGGAGATAATTCGGTGTCCGTCGCCAGCCTTCTATCTCGCTCTCTCACACACACACTCACACACACCGCCGCCTGCAGCCCTCGCGTCGAGTCCCCCTCCGCTGCGCTCCGACAGCCGGGCGCGCCGGCGCGCTTCCTTAAACCCAAAGTCCGGCCCCATGGTCCAGGCAAGCGAGGACCTTTTCTAATGTGACACCGGCATTTATTTTTCTTCCTTTGTACGCTTACATCTTCTTTATAATAATACTATTACTTTAATTTTATGAAGCGCTTTTCTAAGTACTCAAAGACGCTTTACATTGGGCAGACACAAACAGAACAAGACAACAAATATAAAGACAAAGGAGCAAATAAAACAAACATTCATTTATGTTTTACATTTAAAAAATGCTTAAGCAATTTAACACACTGATGCGTCTAATTTAGACAAGTTCATGCTTGCATTCATAAATGAAAACAGTTGTTTTTCTTACAATAACCCTAACAATACTTGTAATAGTATCCCAGCTATTGTATATTATTCCATATAACCCAAAGTCCAGCCCCATGGTCCAGGCAAACGAGGACCTTTTCTAATGTGACACCGGCATTTATTTTTCTTCATTTGTAGGCTTAAATCTTCTTTATAATAATACTTTAATTTTATATACGTACTCAAATACGCAGAGACAAACAGAATAACCCCCCAAAAAAGAAAGACAAAGAAGCAAACAAAACAAATCGAACATTAATTTATGTTTTACATTTAAAAATGCTTAAACAATTTAACATAAACAAACACACACTGATGCGTCTAATTTAGACACGTTCATGCTTGCATTCATACATGAAAACAGGGTTTTCCATGAACAATTAAGTGTCCAATAATACTTTTAATAATATCCCAGTGTTGCCTTCTAATTAGATAGTTAGTTGTATTTTCCATATGGGAAAATACAACTATGCAACTCCCAGTAACAGATCAGCTATGTGTAATACATACCATACATATTTTTCAGTGGTATTTACTTATTGACTTAATAAATGCATATTAAAGTTTTCCCCCCCTGTAATATCTGTATTATACTTCTAAAACAGGCCAGATGTGCCACTGTGTTACAGGCAAACAACTCAAGACAAAGCATTATTTGTTTTAATTTAATTGCAGACATTGAAATATCGTTGAAGATCCAGGAAAATAGATTTATTTTTCATTCAGTTGGGGTTTGCACCCTTGTGACTTAATGTTTATGGATATTGGTGTTCTATGCAAGGTTTACAAAAGCATATAAACCGCAAGCCTAAAATTTAGAGAAAATTGAAGTCACATATATGTTACTCGTACAATATATATTTAATTAAAAAGGCATCTTTTGGTTGGTCAGATAACTCAATGCAACTCCTTTCTGAAGGTTGCTCTACATATGGGGGTTAAGCACCTGTGTACTATTTTACATTAAGTATCTAAGTGTTGACATGACCAACCATTAGGCCATGCCAGCCTTAGCCTCAACAACAAAAGTAAAACACAGATTTAAAAACACATTGGCTCTAGGTTAAAAAATAGTTTTAATAAACTGATAATCACATTCACAGGAGAAGTTCTTCTAGAGGCAACATCTGCTTGACATTAATCCAACCCTCTTTAAATACTTCACAGAAGGACTTCTAAACTAAACAATCTTTTGATTTCATAGGTGCATACGCAAATGTGATTACTTAAAAATCCCCCCAAACTGCAATCAAAGTTTGTGCTTCTTGTTTTCTCTTAACTCATGTCTTTTATCTAACATGTTGAGACTCATCTCACCGTCTTTTCTTATTGACCCTGAATGCAGCGGCCAGGTAAGCCTTCTCTGCTGGCCTAAACAGAATCACAAAGTTATAGCTATTTTATAATTTACTTGTTTTTCAGAAATACACTACATGTATTATAAATATTTTTTCCCTATTAGCTTATTTTCTCATTACACAGCTCCTGTCTTCCTCTGTTGCTCTGCTTCCAGCCTGCAGCGCTGCTTCCATTGCAGCTTCTTTTAAGGAGAGCTCTTATCCAATCAGATTTCACCTCCTATGTCTCTATGGAAGCAGAGCGGCTTCAAGCTGGCCTTTGCAGATTAAAGTACACGGGACGTTGTCTTTATTGTCATAGTCTTCAACCAATCAGATCTTTAGTTTGACATGCTGAGTGTATTCTTTGATGCGCTCTCCCTACACCTCCACAGCGCTAGCGGCGCAAGCTAGCGGCATGATCTAGCGCACGATCTAGCGGCGCGAGCTAGCGGCACGATCTAGCGGCACGATCTAGCGGCACGATCTAGCAGCATGATCTAGCGGCGCGAGCTAGCGACGTGAGCTAGCGGCGTGAGCTAGCGGCGTGAGCTAGCGGCGCGAGTTAGCGGCACGAGTTAGCTGTGGAGGTGGTGGGAGAGCAGGGAGTTTGGCTGAGATGACCCTGCTTTACAGTGAGATCACTTGTGAAAGGCATTTGGCAATATGTCCCATGGATTTTGTACCTTATGTCTCTGCAACCACTGCTACATTTAGAATCAGAAAAATCCACAAATGTTTTGTCATGTTTTGTTATAACTAAATGTGACTGTTTCTAATACATTTGTTCTTGTTGATGTGGACTACATGCGTTGTCCGTTAATGACGCAGCATCGCGTCATGAGCGTATTTATGTATGCCCAGGTCGAAAAAGCACGACTCGCCACAGCTAAACTTGTGCATACTACAATTTTAACTCTTGCGTTGCAATATCTTAACGTGTACAAAAAATATTCAAATAAAGAAAATATTTATATTTAAGAACAGGTCCAGCACATCTAACCCAAAGACTCTGGTTCTATTAGGAACATATTTTAGATCTTTGTCAGAGTCTTTGGAAATAAACTCTTGAAACACATCATATTGGGATACGGGAATACAATAGAGAGTACTAAGTATTGTTGATTCAGAATGCAGACATGATGTACTTCACATGCTTTTATGATGTACCTGTTAATTAGGACCGTTGACATTGTGTGTAGAGTGTGCCACAGTTTGATGGGTTTCTTTTCCGGGGTTGTTCGTCTAATCCCAAAAAGCGGAGAGGCAACTCATCCGTCAAAGTGTCCGGCTGTTAGCCTTCCGTTAAGCGTCCTCTTCTGTTTGACCTTGAGTCGGACGGCAGAGTGTACTTAATATTTTGACTCAAATTCAACCAACTCTTGTTTTCTTTATCTATATTTGATGAATTGATGAAGCCTTTTGTCTATTAACTATTCAACAACAGTGAAACAATCGCCATTCCAACTTCCAACGTCTTCAAATGTAATTTTTTTTGTCCAAAATCTGAAGAAAACACACAGTTTCAAGGCAAGGCAAGTTTATTTGTATAGCACATTTCAACAACAAGGCGATTCAAAATGCTTCACATGAAACCATTAAAAGCATCAAAACATTATGCAGAAGAAAATAATTTTTTAAAACAATCAAGAACATTCATTAAAACATAACAAAAACAGTCAAAAAGCAAAGAAGTTGCAGTGCAATTTAAGAAATAAAATGCAATTGTGAATTATGACAATGAAAAGCAGCAAATTCTGTCATTTGAGAGACTGAAACCAGAGAACGTTTGAAATGAATTTGACTATTTTTGCTTGAAAACCTTCGTGAAATGACCGATCAAACAGCTCCACAGGATTTAGTTTCTGTCTGTCAACATTACCGTAAAAGTTGGGTTACAAGCCGCTTCTACTTCTACCGGTGGGTGTAGCAAGCTATCAACAGTGCAAGCTAGCAGCAGCGCAAGCTAGCAGCAGCGCTTGCTGCTGCTAGCTTGCGCGGGGAGCTAACGGGGACACTGACCGAAGGTAGTAGCGGCTTGTAACCCGACTTTTACGATACATGTTTTGTTGTATTTTCCCTTCTCTTAATTTTTGACAAAGATGATTTATAATTCAACACGAGGCTATAATAATATACACATGGATAAACATAATATACGTCCCTTGGCTGATTTACACAAGTTCCTAAAACTGTAGATTAAGGTCAGTTGGAATCAACTGCAGCAAACTAGTTAAAGTGAGAGAAGGACTCACTCCCACTGTGACTTTTGTCATGCTGAGCAATGATCCACACAATCCCAATTCTCAGGCCTCAGTTCACCTCTTGACATCTCGCTGCACTTCTCCAGGATGAATTTAAACTTTCTTAAATCCATAATTTTAACATTCTCTGCTCATCCTCACCCTGCATGCGCCTTGACTTGCTACTTGGCTCATGCGGGTTTTTCTCACTTTAAAAAATAAAATCATCTTTTTTCCTAAAGATAGGGATATAAGAAAATAGATTTTTTTTTAAAAGATAGGTCAACAATGGAATACATGTAATTTATTAATTCCCTGGATCTGATGTTGTGTTTAATATGATTTAAAAAAACAAACAGGCATTTACGTTTACCGTAAAAGCCGGGTTACAAGTCGCTACTACCTTCGGTGGTTGTCCCCGCTGTAGCAAGCTAGTGGTGCTGCTAGCTCCCCGCTGCTGCTAGCCCCCCGCTGCTGCTAGCCCCCCGCTGCTGCTAGCTCCCCGCTGCTGCTAGCCCCCCGCTGCTGCTAGCTCCCCGCTGCTGCTGCTACTGCCCGCGTCCCCTCTGCCCGAGTCGGTGTCGAGCCGGGGCTGGTCTCGCTACCTTCGGTGGTTGTCGGGGAACTAGCGAGAGCTAGCGGAAGTTAGCGGGGAACTAGCAGCAGCGCTAGCTGGCTACAGCGGGGAACTAGCGGGAACACCCACCAAACGTAGTAGCGGCTTGTAACCTGACTTTTTTACGGTAGTTTAATTACACTATATAGTAGCTAGCTGAGAAAACAGATCTGGCAGTTTTGTAAACGTTGTATGAAGTTGTATTGCGAGTGTAAAACGTACTTATAATCACCATTATAGGTGCTAATCAGGTGTGCTATCCTATGCCTACATTGTGTGGCTCTCTGCCAGTTAATTATGATCATACTACATGTCGATAGAGTTATCATATTCAACTTACAAAGCTACTGAGTCAGTATAAAGTCACTTTAATGTCTACTGAATTATATTCACAATAGTGTGAAAAGCTGTCTATAGACATGTAGGTGAGAGTTAGGGAACAGCTGTGGTTTGTTCTTTTTTATTTTAATTTGTTTTCACATGTGGAGCAGAATCAGCCAGCTGGAAACATGAATGAGGAATTCAATTAATTTACTTTATTTATTAATGTTTTCCTCTTTTTGTCATTTACAATGTTTTTTGTCGTTTTTTGACGTTTTTTGTCGTTTTTTGTCGATCACAGATCACAACACAGTTCGTCATGGTTCTCATCTTGCACCTTAACATTCGCTGTCAGTGGTCACATTAATGGTTGAGACTTTTCACTGGAAGAACATTTCTTTGCCTAAATTTAAGTTACGTCTCAGTCTAGAGAAATAGAATTCCGACTGCGACTCTTCTTTAGTCTTTCAACAAGTGACTTGGGGAAAAAATAAATATATGTGAGGCATTTGATGGATTTCAATATTCTCCTCACATTATGTTTTGATCGTTCTTGTCCCTTCAGACACATTTGTGGGACCATAAGAAAGTCTTGAGGACAAGGAGGCGGTACACACCGTGACTTCACTATTCTAAATGCATACTGCGTGGGATCCTCTGCTCCGTTCCGATGCCAGAAACGAGGTGATTTGAGTTGCCCTAATGGAAATGTGACTGAACAAATTGGCCCCATTTTATGTCGGTGAAAAGACACGGCACACACGCAGCACTGCAGCACACCGGCATACGTCCATGACCTTGAAATGCACTTTGCCTCGTTCCTTTTGGTGTTTTCATTTGCATGCAAACGAGGGAGGTGATGAGCTACTTCTTGGTACTCGGTGATAATTGAATTGGGGAGACGTCAAAGGACCATGTCAGTTCTCAGACCGACATCATTTATTTGCTCATAAAACAAAGGGCATGATGGAAATACAAAGCAGTCTCTCTGCGTATCTCTTTTCCCAAAAAAAACCTGCTGCGTGCCGTGGGAGCTCAGCCGTGCAGGCACACAAGTCACCAAAGGGAAAAGAGAGGTTCAGCACCATGGACAGCAACCCTACTCACATGTGAGAATATAATATGAGAATATGGTACTTTATAATAACTACACACTATTAGCATTAGTTAAGCATGAGTAAACACTTAATTCATCATTTATAAAGACATGAACACTCTTAGTAACTTATTAGTATGCAATTCATAAACACAGTTATACATGTGTTATTCTTGATTAATATCATTGGGTTTCCATACTTTATAAATGATGGATTCCCCATTTGTAAATTAAGTAATATATATTGCAAACCAATTAAGTAATATATATTGCAAACCAATTATTAAGGACTTATAGATGATGCACTAATGGTTAACATGTGCGTTATAAACGTGTTCTAATACTGCAATTCATGATTCATTCAGGTAGTTACTAGTCGTTAGTTAAGTATTAGTTAAGTATGTTCTGTTACCTTATCTAAAGTGATGACTATCTGCTTTACAAAGCATTAATAAATGACATTGAAAGGCCAGCAGTGCCTCAAAGATAACAAAAGTCTCAGTTATCTTCTCAACAGAAAAGGGAAATAGACACAACACACTCAGAAATGCTTTATAAATGATGAATGAAGTGTTTACTAATGCTAAATAGTGTGTAGTTATTATAGTAAGTGCTACAGAGAATATGAGAACATTTAAGTTGACCAGATTAGTTCAATTAAACTTTTACCAACAAAAAGCATTATATATATATATATATATATATATATATATATATATATATATATATATATATATATATATATATATATATATATATTCAACACCTTGCAAACATGTTGAGGCAACTGCTGCTGGAAATCAGATTCATATTATTACAATACATGCATAATCTATTTTAGAGGAAGATGGTGGGAGTGTCTATACATCTAGAGCCTGGATGTTTTCCTGGACATTAAAAGCATTGTCAATATTAATCTAGAATAGTTAATGCTGCTCTAACACTGACATTATTATTAGATTAGTTAAACGACGTCTATTTGACCGCCTCTCAGCGGACTCATTAGCAAGTGAGCCTGGGAGTGCTCATATCAGCTTGATGCAATTAAGGACATCATAGTGGAATTTGAGGTGTAAAAACTCTACTAATTCCCATGTTACACAAAGTAAAACGGGGAAATACCGGAAGCAGTCTGCATAAAGCTTTCTACATAACACACAGGTTTTCTCTGTACTCTGTAGGTCTTCCAAATTAGAGTCCAAAATTCAAGTTATTGTCCATACTGCCAAATAAAGTATAACTTATGTTCCTGCTATGTACACCACCAGATGGCGGTGTCGTCCTGTAAATACAGAAACAATGTACTTCCTCTATTTATTAATTGTTTTTACACAGTCAGAGAATAAGAGGATGGGTCAAATAAAATAAAAAAAATAAAAATAAAACATTAATATATAATACAACAAAATAATCGTACTTACAAAACCAAAGAATAACGCCTTGATTAAAGTCACATATCAATAAGTCTGGGCGCTGGGGATCATACACATATTTAAAAAAGGGTATTCTTTGCTTCAGATTACATTCACATTACATTCTTATATTCTGTAAAACAACAGTGAGATTTTGCATTTTCTTGCCAGCCATAATGAACTCTTAAAACCAGAATGCTCTTTATGTTCTACAGAGTGGATCAGAGGGTCAATAAAACTTTTCTTTATTACATGAAAACATTCCCATCTTCCGTGTTTTAATTATTTAAACATGAAGTCAGACATTCAGAGATATGTTAGTTACAGCTCATAGCGTTGCTCCTGCAGGGGGCAGCAGAGACCCACTGTGGCGCTGCAGGATCTGTGGTGTTCACATGAGAGAAAGGTAGTAAAGTAACCGCCTTAATTACAACACAAAGCTCAATCTTAATTTGTCTGTTCTCATCCTGCCATCATCTCCTCAGAGGGGCTTGACAACCTGACATGATGGCTGATAAAACCGAGCCAGACCTCAAAATGCTCTTAATGCGCCTGTCAGATACCAAAGGTGCACACTTCTCATGTGCATCTTGAGCTGGTGGTCTGGGAAAGGCAGACTCTGCAAGTGCAAATGTATGCAGACAGGCATTTTCCGCCAGGTTAACTGTTCAGACGAGGGTGCGGGTATCTGCTCCAGTTTGTTAGTAGAGCTGTCATGTGTGCTGTTTCCTTCATGGTTAACCTTTTAGAAACCAACCAACCCTAGGGTGAGCGATTGTTATATAAAACTGTAAATCATAGCTTGTTTAATGAAAAAAAAGCCCCAAACTGCTGTATTTGGATGTATTGAACAACATAAGTAATATACAAGTGAAATATAAGGTTTGGTTCATGACAAAATTCAAATGGCATTCAAATAGCCCCAATGGGCCCCAATAAGTCCTCGCCTGAATGTTCTTTGTACTAAACCCTCTCTAACTTTGTTCTGCTTCACTTTATCAAAGTCAACCTTTGCAGAGAGAATGTTCACATATTGTGTTATGATTTGGGTTAGAGAATGTTCACATGTTGAGCTATGATTTGGGTTAGAGAATGTTCACATATTGTGTTATGATTTGGGTTAGATAATGTTCACATATTGAGCTATGATTTGGGTTAGTGAATGTTCACATATTGAGTTATGATTTGGGTTAGAGAATGTTCACATATTGAGTTATGATTTGGGTTAGTGAATGTTCACATATTGAGTTATGATTTGGGTTAGTGAATGTTCACATATTGAGTTATGATTTGGGTTAGTGAATGTTCACATATTGAGCTATGATTTGGGTTAGAGAATGTTCACATATTGAGCTATGATTTGGGTTAGAGAATGTTCACATATTGAGCTATGATTTGGGTTAGTGAATGTTCACATATTGAGTTATGATTTGGGTTAGAGAATGTTCACATATTGAGTTATGATTTGGGTTAGTGAATGTTCACATATTGAGCTATGATTTGGGTTAGAGAATGTTCACATATTGAGCTATGATTTGGGTTAGAGAATGTTCACATATTGAGCTATGATTTGGATTAGAGTTGGACCTTACAGCTGCATCATTTCAAAGAAATAATCATCCTGAAAGTGATTTTTTTATAGGTGGACCTGAAACCTTTTCATTGTTTGCTGTGTGTCATCTTCATTTACTCTTAACCAGAAACATATAGACTGATATTTACACATCTCAACAAAATCTCACATGTGTACCTTTTATTATAACACCAACATTATTCAAATAGCCCTAGTGGTTGCAGAGAAACACCCTTTTTAGTTTGGGTATGACATTTTCTAGGCCTACAAATAGGTTGTTTTTCTATTGTCAAGCCAACACCAAATGCAATAATCGTATAGAAGGTGTAGAGGGGGTGGGAGAGGGAGGGTGGAACATCTGCAGACACAAACAACACACACAACAGTGATAGAGAGAAGCAAAGCGGAGGTTTCACAATGAGATATGTGAAAAGGCTTGAAGATGGTGTTCAGTGAGAAAGCCAAGACCCGAGCGGTGCCCTCGCTCCCACTCAGCACACATGTATGCACATATGCAGGACCACCCACACACAAACACAGTGGGCCGGCAATGGTTTGTGTTGGGGGGGGAAATGAAGAGAAAAGAAATGGCTGCATGTTTAAACCACAAAGCAGATACACCAGGAATACTTCTGCATGCGTAAACAGCAGATGCGTCAAACTCAATCACAATCATTTTACTCAAATTTGCATTATGTCCAGATTCAGAATTAGCCGCCATAACTCAACGGAGAGTAGTAATATTGGAACAAGCACATAGGAGGAGAGGTCGGGCTTCTCCAGCTAACCGGCAGAGGCGTGACACCCTGTGAGTGTACGTTGCATTTCAATTGGCGACATAATACATATTCAAGTGGAATACTTTGATGCCCCGTTGGCTGAATGTGTAATTAATGTAGCCGCATTAACACATAATTAAGATGAAGACCATATAGATTCAGTTTTTTTGCAGTTCCCCCCGAAGCGTCAATCATAACCCATAATGTCGTTTACCGACTGATTTACGTCCTGGCAGCTCTCATTGTCTCCTGTGGTGTTTTATTCTTAGAGTGAATGCAAGTCTGGAAGAAAGGAAACTGTCAGGTTTGACATGTGGGCAGACTCCAGCCCGACGGCACAGCCGGGGCCATCTTGTTTTGGGATGAAAAAGCTCTCCGTCACCCTCAGAAAATTAAACTTTCACAAGCTAGTATTCCGCGACATCCTCCGCAGCAACTCACAAACGACTTTGTAAAGACGCCAACGTAATCACGGAGAGAAATCTGCTTAATTCAGCTTGAGTTTCGTGCCGTGTTTAATTTGTTCTCCTATCCCACTTCGGGGAGATGGTGTTTGTCGGCGTGTTTGCTGTCGACCAACAACCCAACATGAGCGCTTGTCCTGTTGCGTTTGGCTTCCCTGCCGTCACCACACGCTCATTCGTTATTACAAGTTCATGTCCCTTTTTCCCGGCAGGCGCATTGTGAAGCTCTGCAATGTCGCTCAGAGGCCATGTTGCGTAACCACTGTTCACTCTCAACCTCGGAGACGGCCTGTGTGTTGATGCAACACAACATGCTGTTTTTACTCACAAAAAAAAAACTCACATTCCATTGTCTGTTTTTGGATCAGACTTCAGTTTCAGTGTATTTTGTGCAGCTCTCCATGCACACGATGGCATGTAGAGTATGGCGATGTGAGGATCGTGTGTGCCGTGGTTGAACATGCGGGCGAGGAGATGATTCCTGTTACTGTAAAGGTAAACCACAGTGTTTCCACTGGGGAGAGAGAACCAGAATAACATGACATTGCAAATGCGTACGGAAGAAAGAGAGCAGCATGGAAAGGCATGTTGATGGTGGCCAAAGGAATCATAAAATATGTATTGGAGGTCACCCAGAGACAGAAGAGAGAAAGGCTGATTTACCAAACACATAATGCTGTATCTCTCTCATATACTGTGTATATAATATATAGTCACAGCTCTGCGTGATGACCCTCAGAGCTGTGAGGACAATGCCACATAAACACTCTTATTCTAACCCCAAACGCCCTCTATCATCCCCACACGGCGGGGTATTGATTGCTATAGAAAGTACATAACATTTTTCTCAGCAGGTTGGCTGTGCCCAGCTGTCCTTCAGCCCCTTTTTCTCTGCTTAATGGACTCTTCCACTGAGAGAGAGAGAGAGAGAGAGTAGATGTGTGCCTTCAACGCCTCCACTCCATAGGGAATGCTGATTTGATGAGTTCCTGTCATGGAATATCACATGGCAGTAATGCACTTGGGAGTTTTTCCACGACTCATTCATCCTGTCATCTGAATATGATTAATCCTCCGTGTGGTTCGGTGCTTCAATGGTCGCTCATCTGCATTTCTGCGTTTAGCAAGAGGAGTTTCTCCTCTGCACAATGGAAACGATTTTTAAAAAGCTCAACACAACGTTGCATCAAAGAAACGTAGAAAAGGAAATGCTGTTCCTTTCCTCAACATGCACCGGCACCCTTTGCTGTCGAGGTGTTTTCCATGCAGAAAGAATGGAATGCATACTAAATATATATGGGTTTAAGTCAGTATTGTGCTATGAATAAATGATTCAGAGTGTTAAAAAAGACATATCTATTGGTGTCTATACATGCATTCACAGATGGGTGACAAATCAAAAGAAAACCCAGAATAAATGAGTGGAAAAATGTCTACATCTCTTCCTGTGAAGTGGAAGTGTGGAACATTGTCGTGCATGAAGCCATTTGTGGCTCCAGAAGATGCTTTGGGAAGTCAGATGAAATGCCTCAAGTGATGTCTCTTGGGGCGAAGGCGCTTGCGAACCAAATACTAGAGCTTTGCATCCACGCATCTCATGGAGTTAGAGGAGCCTGACTCCTCTGGCATCGGGACATTAAACAGACCTTTCTCGAGCCAAAAACTAATCGAGTGTCGCCGAGGGTCTGGCCATCGTCCAATCACGATCAGGGGCCGGATGTGTCGAGCTTTGTCTGTGCGTCGTAGAAGGCAAAACATTTTGTCCCTCGTTACAATGAAGCGGGTCGATTCCAGGACTGTTTGGGTTTTTTGCCGCGATATAATTGTCTGTAATATAACTGGTGTTACAGGAGGAACCCTCAGTTGTTTGAAATAAGTGGCATTCACCCCAGGAAGGGTGTTTGTTCCTGAAGTGAAAATGGAGTTTTAGATCTTCTGGGCTTTTAGCAGTCGACACCTGTCGTGCCTCTGGGAGTGTTTTTTGAATTTCAAACTATAACCGTGTGTCTCCTCGAGGGATGCTGTCCCTGCGTGTGCTTTGTTTTTGTTCCTGCTAACTCATCTTCTGGGGGGTTTTACAAGCAACATCCAACCTCATTATAAGAGAGGATGACATCATGTGCAATCCTTCCCCGTGTGGAACGGGGTTGCTAGAGGATCATTGATGAACACACACACACACACACACACACACACACACACACACACACACACACACACACACACACACACACACACACACACACACACACACACACTGTGCACATCTCTTTGGAGGAGAGATTACATCATGTAACTCACAGCCGGCACGTTATGTTGAGTCTTTATATTTGCAAATTAAATGAATGATCTTTATTTTTATTTTGAGCAAACCCGAGGATGCTACTTTTGTTATCACTTAACAATATACCTAAAATGCATGAGAAACGTACAAGTATAGCTGCATTGTCTGAAGCAGTATGAAGATATGTTTAGTGATATATTTCTATGTTCTTTTATAACATAGAAAAGGGGTTCAGTGATAGAAAAACTATCTAATACACAGCGCTGTGCCATCAGTGTCTGATTTAATATGGAGAATATACAATTCAGTTTATTTGATTGAATATTTATTAAATGATCATTTTTAAAGGATTTTTAAATGGATGCTAATTAAAAAAAAATCACGTAGCCCCATTTGAGAACCAGTGATATAGACAATATACAATATATACAATATATATCGTCATCGTGATTAAACATATTGCCTGAAATGCTTCCATGCTGATGCAATGATCCAATAAAACAACACGATTGACGCGAGTGGAAGCGACCACACGTCCTGCTGAGTTCCTGGCAGCCGGTAAGAAAATGTTTGCCTAGTCGATGTGACTTTTAACCGAAATGCTCCCCCGGGTTCAGGACCGGGATTGGAGTGAAAGGTTGTCTATAAAATATGCATGTCGCACTAGGGGCTAGTGGTGGAGTGAGTGTGAGTGTGTGTGAGAGTGTGAGTGTGTGTTCTCTCTCTCTGTGTGTCTGTGGAGTGCTCAGGGATTACTTGAGAGCCGGAGAGGTGTGGAGGTGTAGTTTAAAATACACTCACAGTCTGCCAGTAGATTTATGCCGTGACTCTTTGTAAAACATAGCCATAATTCAAAAGGAAAATGTGAAGCCTTAATATAATTTCAAGCACAAAATAACAGGACGTGAAAGCCCACCGCTTTTTATTTTTGCATTATTTACATGCCAGTTCTTATAGCTCCCCTCAGTTTGGCTTTTATGGTAAATAATATGTTTCCTGACCGTGTTCTTGAACCCAGACTGTGAATCTGAATGCATATTTAACGCAGCGGTGACGGCGAAGACTTCTTTGTAGACGTGCAGGACGAGCCGTACTCACTGCAGGCCCAGTTAGAAAACACACGGCCCGCCACTGATCTACACATACATGTATATACACATATATAGTACATGATGCATACGCACATACAGTACATATATCCTCAAGTATATATTAATTTGCATACTACTGCCAGCAGGTACATTTAAATAAATATAATCTGATTGATTTGGGTGATGAGGCACTTAGAATTAGTTGATACATTTTCCCAACACTGACGCAACTGATGCTTATGTCTCTCTCATTTTAACTCTATCCACCATGGATGTTTTAAAAAATAGGGCTTTAAAACGTAAATGGTGGCAGGGACGTCCAGAAGAGAACGTCTATCTATGAAACTTCCAAAATGAAAAAGATGGACGTTCTCTTTTTACAAGAAACGCACAGTGATTTTAACAACGAGCCTGACTGGAGAAGGGAGTGGGAAGGGGAAGTCGTTTTAAGCCACAACACCTCCCTCAGCGCAGGAGTGGGCTTCCTCTTCTCACGGGCTTTTAAACCCAACACACTGGAGGTCCAGCATTTTATCGAGCGGAGGCTTCTTTTAGTCAAAGCTCGGTTCGACACATTTTCTGCTGTTTTTATCAACGTGTATGCTCCAACATCCGGCGCAGAGAGGAAGCAGTTTTTACTCAAAGTAGATGAAGTTTTAAATGGCTGCTCAACGGAGGATTTTTTATTCTTGGGAGGGGATTTTAACTGCACAGAGGATGCAGTTTTAGACCGTAATCACACAGAGCCTCATCCAGCCTCTCAGCACGCCTTGAAGCAGCTGGTCCGCTCTCACGGCCTGGTGGACGTGTGGAGGAGGATGCACCCAGACTCCAGGCAGTACACCTGGTCCCACCTCAGAGAGAGCAGGGTCTCCTCAGCTAGGCTAGATCGTATTTATTGTTTTAAGCATCATTTCAGCACCTTTAGGAGTTGTGCCATTATGCCGGCTGGTTTTAGTGATCACTCTCTTGTTTTGTCTCATGTTTTTATCAGAAACATCTTACACAGAAGTGCTTATTGGCATTTTAATTCTGTTTTAACATTTGATAAGAGTTTTAGAGAGGTTTTTATTTATTTCTGGGGTGTTTTTAGACAGAGGAAGGGTGATTTTAGTAGTCTTAAGCAGTGGTGGGACCACGGTAAGACACAAATAAGACTACTGTGTCAACAGCACACTTTGAACGTCACACGAGACAGCACCAGATCTATGGAAGATCTAGAGACCGATATAGTGGAACTAGAACGTTTAAGTGAGTCCACAGGAAATCGAGGTTATATTGAAAACCTCAAAGGGAAAAAAATGGCTTTAGCCGACCTGCTGGGTAGTAAAGTGCAGGGCGCCCTGGTCAGGTCCCGGTTCCAGAGCATCACCGAGATGGATGCTCCGTCTCACTATTTCTTCAGTCTGGAGAGGAAGAATGGGCAGGGGAAGGTAATCCAGGTTTCTGCGGGGGACTACCCCAGGTCTCCGCAGAGACCAACTCACAGCTCAACGCCCCCCTCCAGATGCAGGAGCTGCTGACCGCCCTGCAGGGCATGCAGGGACGGCGGGCTCCTGGCATCGATGGGCTCACAGTGGAGTTTTACAAGGCCTACTGGGAAGTGCATCCACCTGGTCGGACTGAGCGGCAGACCCCCCACTGTGTGGGCAAAGAAGTGGGGACAAGATGGCCCCAGCCCGCAGTGGAGGCTCCTATACAAAGCCCCCCTCAAAAAAAGGACAGGCGACCTCCAGTGGAGGATCCTCCACGGTGCCGTCGCTACGAACGCTTTTATCTCTGTTCTTAACCCAGCTGTTTTTAGCGGATGCCCGTTTTGCGGAGTACGTGAGACAGTTTATCACGTTTTTACTGAGTGTAAGAGACTCACCAGTCTCTTCTCTCTTTTAACATCGGTTTTTACTGCTTCGGCGTTGTTTTTACTGAGAGGATTTTTATTATAGAAGCGGGCTACAACAAAAGTTTTAAAAACAAGTGGCAGCTCCTCAATTTCATCTCAGGCCAGGCTGAACTGGCAATTTACACAAGCAGAAAGAGGCAGGTCGAGCATGGGGATGGGCAGGAAGCGGCGGCAGTGTGGAGGACAAACCTCCGGTCAAGACTCTGGCTCCAGTTTTGTTTTTATCACCACATCTCCGACCTTGAGTCGTTCGTAGAGCGGTGGTGTTTTAAGAACACACTGTGCAAGGTTTCGGACGGTCAACTGTCTTTTACACATTTTTTAACTGACTGATGGAAAAAAAAGGGAAACGGTAGAACAAGGATTCTATTGTATTTATTGTTATTTATTACATTAACACTGATTGTATTTGTAAAACTTTGAAAATATGTAAATAAAGTGTTTTGTAAAAATCAAATCTCTCTCTCTCTCTCTCTCTGGATCATGAGTCCCCCAGCTGAGTTTCGTTGCCCCTCCTTGTTTCCAACTCCAACGCAAGGCAAAACAGAAAAGCATGAAATATAAATTCATCTGCTGTAGCAGGTAAACATATGTGCTCCATCCCCGCTTCTTCTATGTCAAGCCATGTATGAACACATCCTTTACCCAGAAGGCCTCTGGCTATTGAAGGAACAGAATACAACCACACTGAACCGTTTATGTTCAGATGGTAAACGCTTATCACATCAGCTCTTATGCACCGTCGGGTTCGGGCCACACAAACATTGAATCTAGCTTGTGGTTTTTTTTGGGATCACAGTTGAGGAAAATAAACCTCTGATGTTTTTTGTGTTGTTTTGTTTTGTCCAGATCTTGCATTTATCCCAAAAAGAGAAGAATGGCCGCCCAGTGGGCCTCGACCTAATGCTTCTTTTAATAATAAAAGAAGCACACGCCACACAGATGGAATCACTGGATGCCGGTTTGGGATAATGTCACCTCTCGCTGCACTACCAACCCTTTTTGTTGGTTGCTAGGAGACAACACTGGAGCGCCTAAAGGTTTTCACAGATAGCGTAATGTTCCAGTGCCCTACTTTCCTTCTGCTCAAGTGGGAGAAACATGTTTGCAGAGATGGGAGGGCTTGTGGGTAAACCAGTCGAAGCCGTGAGAACTGCCAACATGTGAGAATGTGTATCACAGGTGTGGGCTGCCGAAAGCATGCGGCAGAAATATTGTTTTGACTATTTAGGATTAAAGCGCTGCAGCAACGCTCTGCGATACGGCAACAGAAAGATTAGAAATCAAACTGGAGAACATCATGATTACATAAACTGCTTGATCATATCCAGGGATTAAAAAAAGAAGTTGATCTTTCTGTCAGTGTTTGATTGTAAATGACTTGTCTCTCTCCACCAGTAGGGGGCAGTAAAGGTCTGCATCAGGTTGGCACGCATTCATTGGCAACTTTATTGTTCTTTTCCCCCTTGCCTGTCTCCTCGTTATGTTTCAATTTTCTGTCAATCCACTTCAACTCTGCGCTCCCACAGCACGAGAGTGGAGGCAGGCCAGGCAGCGTGTTGGAGACGACGCATTCCAAACACCAATTTGAACAAAGGGGAATTTCCCAGGAGGCCTTTTTGTGCTCATGAAATCACACACAAATACATACAATCATATGTGGAAAATATACTGTTGGTTCTGGAGATATTAAGACATGTATCCACCAGGCACGTGCCGCCCAGACACCCTTTAAGAAAATGAACCAAATGAGCCAACCAGTGCGGCGCGCTCACGGCCGCTAGCATGCACAACATACGCTAGCAGGCACAACATACACTAGCAGGCACAACATACGCTAGCATGCACAACATGTGCTAGCATGCACAACATATGCTAGCATACACAACATACGCTAGCATACACAACATACGCTAGCATGCACAACATACAATAGCATGCACCACATACGCTAGCATGCACAACATACGCTAGCATGCACAGCATACGCTAGCATGCACAACATGCGCTAGCATGCACAACATGCGCTAGAACGCACAACATACACTAGCATGCACAACATACGCTAACATGCACAACATATTCTAGCATGCACAACATACACTAGCATGCACAACATACACTAGCATGCACAACATACAATAGCATGCACAACATACAATAGCATGCACCACATGCGCTAAAAGCACGACTATGTCAACGGAGCAAAGAGATCGGATAACAGCACACACAGAGAGACAGTGACTTCATTCTCTGCCGAGTAGACGTTTCTCCACCATATCTTTAAATAGCAATTAGTGTTTTTTTCAGAATGTTTAAGCTCCAATTTTAAGCTCCCCAAAAAATATCCACAATGCATTTGCGCACCCATAACCTTTCTTATATTGGGTTCTTCTACCATTTATAGTAAATTAAATGATTAAATTGGAGTGGCATTGAATTGAACTGGGATTGCGAACTGCAATTTCTGTCTGATAATAATAATATTATATATTATTATATTATAATATATTATATAATAATAATAATCCAAATAACAATGATAATGTGATTTCCTATGCTGCCAACCTTTGTTCAAGCCACTCTTATGAAACATTCAGTGACTGCTAAGGATCGTTTTTTGATTTCAGACGAGCTACAGCTAGCGAGCGTGGTTGCATAGTAATGGAATAATTTAATATGCAGGAAGAAAACCTTCTTTATATGCATGTTTTCCCCCACATCACATGCATCAAAGGCAACTCCATTGTAGTCTATTTCCAGTGTTTATCTGAGAAAATAAAAGATGCCCGGAAATAAGCATCAGAAGTACAATTTAGTATCAGCTCCTGGTACTATATATTTCTATTGAATAATAAGTACAGTTGTCAAGCTGTATATTTAGTCATTTGGTCAAATTTTTGGAGAGAATGGAGGTTCATATCGGGCTCTTCATCTATCATCTTTTAACTTCAATAGCTCTGATCGATCCCAGACGTTATACCCTTCAGATGTGGCATTTGCAACAGTCAACCTTCCTAAGTGGCAATATTGGTTTAATTTGTTCTGGTTGTAATGGCTTTCTAGCTGCATTTGATGGAAAGCGTTTAGTGTCGACATGAGAAAGAAAAGAAGAACAAATAAATTCCTGGCTGCCGTTCACCACTAAAATGTTGCTATAAGCCTGGATTTTGGAATATGTTCCTTCCTTTTGCTGTTGGCTGCCATTTTGTTTGAAGAACATGCTCACCTATATCCGCCGTCTGTCTCAGTGGAAGAGAAAGAGAAACAGACACGCCTGCAGCTACAGAGAATGAGAAGAGGGAGTTTGGTTCATTTCACCGAGACATGAGCTCATTTATAACGAACACGAGTCTTTTATAACCCTTAAAGTTCAATAATCCCAGTTACCACGGCGTGCAAATAATATCTCATGCATACTATAACTGAAGGCAAACTTGATATTCCAACCGTATGATGGAACTAGATGAAAAGTGACGGGATCACCAGTATTACATTTCATTCTGAGGGGGAATGGATCACATTTTATAACAATCCACTCAATAGTTATTTTAAAAAACAACACAAAAATCAACCCTGAGTCAGGGGATCACCACATTCATCAGGTTCATGGTCTGGGAACTTCAAACGTACAAGATCCTTCGGTACTTGAAGGCACTCCAAAGGGGGTTCTTGAGATTTAAATGTTCAATAATATAAATTCTTAACTGAATTGTCTATATTCTATATTAAATCAGACACTGATGGCCCAGCGCGGTGTATTGCATTGTTTTATCAACCAGAAATGCTTTGCGCTGGTTAGCGTTTACATCACTGGAAAAAGCTTGAGAACCACTGTATTAGATAATGGAAATGCACGTTGATATAAATACACTTAACCAGCTGGTGGCGCTGCAGGAAAGTTCGGAGGATTTCTAACCTCGGTACATAAATGTCTTTACAAAGTTGCGTGGCGTAATGGAGTCCTTGTTTCCGTATTTCAGGCTGGAAGCGGTGCCCCGCCTGACATCGCCGCCCCGAGAGCAACGAGTGCAGCTAAACAATAATAATTATGGAATAGGAAACTTTAGAAAGTGCACCCTGCAGCAGGAAGCATGGTGAACACCACAGAGGTGCAATGTACCAATGCGGTCGCTTATGTGGTCGCCATAACAACTTGATAAGCAGACAATATTTAGACTTATTAATACAAATTCCTATTGGAATACTTTCTCCTCCCACGCAGTTGAAAACAGTTAAAGCTTTAATATCACCGCTAAAAGATATACAAGGGGAGAACTTTATAAGTTCCACACAACAGCTCAGTAAAATCCTCGACCACAAACAAAACACATTTCATAATTAGACACAAAGATGGAGCCAAATTATAGCCCGGCTTCGAGGATTACATTTTTTTCTGCATCCTTTTTTATTCCAAGGTTTAGCGTTGGTCTTGAATGTGTTATTAGTCTGGCTGACAGATAAATGCTGCTAATGACATCATAGCTTTAAAAGCATCATTCATTGCTTTTATTGGCAAATAGTGTGTTACTGTAATGAGAGATTTAGGACCGGAGGAGTGACAGTGTCTATTTGAGCCGACTTTGAGAAGACAAGCAGCTGTTTCTGTGCTTGGTATCTTCTCCTGTGAGCTCTGTGGATGCAGGGTATTACCTCTACCTACCTGCCTATCTGTGATCCTCGTCTTCGGGGATCGCAGCAGAGCACTGTACCCTCAGCTGAGAAAGGCTTAGCATGCCTGGAGGCCCGTGCACCTGAGGTGATGAGGGATTTGTATGGAGAGACTGTGCTGCGGTGGTGAAAAAGCTGCTCTGAGCTAATGGCCCATTCATTTACGTTGACAGAACGCTGCTGAATCTGGACCCGGTCCATGTGCCGAGGGTTTTGTGTGGTCGTCTACAGCAGCCAGACTTCCAGGGATGCATGTAGTTTAATCCTCAGCGAAGGCAGAAGGCGGAAAATGTATGTGTTTGAAAAGAGCAATTTGTTTAGTGGTGTGCCGGCTCTCCTGAGGAAACTCAGCGGTGGAAAAACGTGTAATGGAAGTCGGCACTCGGAGTAAAAGGCGGGAGAAGCTGTTGTAAATTACAGCAGGCGACAGGTAGCGGGATGCTCAATAACAAAAGACCCCCGAAGGGTTGTTGTCAAAGCCGAGTAATTGAAAAAGAATGAGTCAGATACATTCAAGTCATCATCAATTTTTGGGATGAGCAGCATCTTAACGTCAGCAAATAAATAGTCGACTACACCAGTTCCCTGGATTGAAGTGATAAACTAAGCTTTATGGGTAAAGTGGACATTTTGGTTGACAGGCGTTTGGCAGGAAACCTCGGGATGCTTTTTACAAGTTATACTGACCTGCAGGCCTCGTGCTCTTATGCTAAATGTTCATTGTGCGCATTAAAATAAAGAAAAAGCAGCACATTGAAAAATGGTTTTACACTCATAATACAAAATATGAAATATAAATCAGGATAAAAAGGAACAGTGAGAAGGATTCAGGGAGATGCATCGGCAGAAATGGAATATAATGTTAATAACTATGACATGTAAGTACGAATAGTTGTAATATTCGTTAACTTAGAATGAGACTTTTATATCACATCGTCTGCCATGTTGCACCTCCGTGTTTCTACGGGAGCCCAGAACGGACAAACCAAACGCTGGAGCACCTTTTTGCATTTTTAGGTTCTCTCAAGGAAACTGTGGGAAATAAAACATGCATCAAGCTTATAAGGCCGGTTTCCTTCAGTATTCAGTATTTTGTAAATATTCAAGTTACACTGGTCTGTATGAGCAACGTTAGCCTTTTGCACTGGACAATAAATGCCTCTGATGGTTGCAAGTAGGAGACAAGACTTCAAGCCAGATGAACCGAACAGCAAGCAACCGAACAAAACTGCAGCTGAATTATTAATGTACATTTGTAAGCTTGGATAGACAGCATGCCGTGCTGTGATCTTATGAAAGTCAACGCCGATGTCTTTAAACTTGCACTTTTTAATGATAGTTCATGAGCAATCCTTTTTAAATTGCATGACCTGTGTGTGTGTGTGTGTGTGTGTGTGTGTGTGTGTATGTGTGTGTGTGTGTGTGTGTGTGTGTGTGTACGAATAGCAACACGAAAATGTGAAATACTCACCTGCATGCAGCATTATATGTGATGGGCTTTTATTGTGAAAGGAAAGAACAGATGGGGTGGATCGGGGTCGCACTGAAGGAGTAATAAAGTTAGTTTTTTCCAGAGGAATGAACTCTTGACAAAGACAGAGGTCCAAAGACTTCACCTTTAGATAATATAGTAATTATAATATAATACTATTATATCAGTATTATATTATATTACTAATATAATAGATTATAATATATAATGTATGCGGTACTTGTGAAAAATGGAGACGATGACATAAAACCACAGTTGGTGCATTGTGAACAAAAATAAATAAATAAAAGAAATGTGTTGGTAGCTTTTCTTATTGTCAACAACAAGTATTAAATTGTCTGTGTAGACAAAGTGTGATATTGCTTATTCCTCTGTGCCAAAAAAAGATCCTTTTGTTGTCCAAAAAGTATTAAAAAGACTTCAATGAGCTTCACTGCTTTCTTCACCACACGAGGAACCTGCAGCTTCTTTCACTCAATCCGAACATCTCGAGGTTAATACACATGTGTGTTCATCTGCAGCTGAAAATAGTCCCAACAAATACATTTATAATAATAATAATATAATAACTTTATTTACATAGCACCTTTAGAAGGAGCTTTTACAAAGTGCTCTCCGGAGAGCAAAGCATAGACATACATAACAGAGAAACATTTCAGAAAACTAAAAGGCAAACAAGAACATGAACACAACTCAAACAACACAAACAACACAAGAGGAAAAGGAAAAGAAAACAAACAAATAAATGAAACAAAATGAGCGAACAAAAGGCCGATGGGACATGATATACTCCTGTTTGAAAGGAGTTTACTAAACACTACAATGTCCTTGTGTTGCAGGACATTAGTTATCCCTGAAACGATATATTTGCGATATATTTCACACTCCAGTAGGAACCGAGGAGCTCGATGATGAAAGACACCGACAGGTTGGAGACAGACTTTTCTGACAATAACAAAAACAACTTTTCTTTTGACGTGTTTCAATGAAAATAAAATATATGATTTCACATTAGGAACATACAAGGTTTGTGTATTTTGTCCTAAATATCAGCATATCAGCACAGAAGTTTGATGCCAGGTTCTATTTGTTTGGGTTGTACAACACACACACACACACACACACACACACACACACACACACACACACACACACACAGTGATTCACTTCCCCGGTAGAGAATGTGTTTTATTCTCGGCCCGCTGATGCGCTGGTAAAATCTACAGCATTGCTATGTATTTATTCCCGGTACGCTGGATTCAAATGAAACTTTAATGATCTCTGTATAGAAACTGGGTCACTGCAGCAACATGAAGGCGTGTGTGTAGAAAAGGCCTTAAAGTTACGAGTTACTGTTAATAACTTCCGCCTATGTCTCAACATGGTGTATCTGTTTATTCAGTACTGGGAGCCGATCCATATATTGATATGTGAAGTATGTGAAGTTATATAATTCAGGACACAGGTGCCGCACCTCCTTTAAATGTTCTGGAAAGTTCCACAGCTTCATTGATTTTAACTCCTGAAGTCCCTGAGTGACGCCTACTGAGCATCTTGGTGGGTCATGTGACAGGTCATGTGATGTTGTGTTCCCATAACAACCTTTCCAAGATGTCTGCTGCAGTTTGTGAGCGATCTGAAGGAAATGCTCAATTTAAAAAGCTTCTTTTTCGTTGTTAAAGGTAAGATTCACCCGTTTAAGAATTATAATGCTTACATAACATGTCCTTTAATATGTTGAATCTGCTGTGAGCTGCTCAGTTAATTTGGCTGATTCAATGATATTTAGCTAACATATTTTATATTGTTCAATCCAAAGCATATTAAAACAAATGTAAACCAAAAAATAATGTTATATTTATTCAATTATTAATACAAAAATGTTGGCCATTAACGTCCAATGTTCAAATTTTTGACACTATTTTGAAAACAATGTCAGAAATGTGTTCTATGTGTTTAGTATTTCGTCCCCCATAATTGTCCTTGAATGAGAAATGGTTCTTATAGGATAACCTGACAGTTATAACCAGTTTTTAGGATGTTTAGTGTTTGTCGTTGAGACAAAAATATGAAGTGGCCGGTGTCATGTTCTGCTTTTGAGGCTTTGCTATCTCTGTGACAGGACATGCCTGTAGCTTTTCACAATAAAAGCATCCCGCTGGTTCATCAGTGGGAGGATTTAACACAAATCATAAACAAAAGGAAGATGTCAACAGTAATTTAACACGGTGTTAACATGTCTGAGAATCTCATGCAATGAGCTGTTGGTGGTGCAAAAGCAGTCTCTCTAAAACATTCAAATCTCCTCCACCTCTGACATTCTCAGATCTGCATCTGCGGTCCATCCACCCACATCTTTTGCTCTCTATCCATCCCTCCGTTTCGCTTTGTTACTTCTCTTCTTTTATGTATTCTGCCCATCTCTTTTCCCCGGGGTCCTCGGTCCCAGAGGCCGTCGGGTTCTGCAGATGGAGTCAGCTCGGCCCCGGGGAAAAAGAGACAGAGAGAGAGGTCTCTCTTCTGGGGGTAAAAGAGTAACTGTGGGCTGATGGGGACGTCCACATCCATAGTGGTCGCAGAAAGGGAAGTGGGAACTGCTGGTTTCCAGCCAGTTGGTGTGCACATGGAGCAGCGTGTGTTAAAGCTGCATTCTCTCTCCTGACCACTAGGGGGCGACTCCTCTGGTTGTATAGAAATCTAGAGAAAAGGACTTTACTTCTCTAGGTATGTTATGCATCTTTTCTCTTTTCGTTGACATCTTACAAGAAAGAATGCTTCATGTGTTACAGCTGCATTCTCTCTCCTGACCACCAGGGGGCGACTCCTCTGGTTGTATAGAAGTATATGCTTCATGTGTTAAAGCTGCATTCTCTCTCCTGACCACCAGGGGGCGACTCCTCTGGTTGTATAGAAGTCTATGCTTCATGTCTTAAATCTGCATTCTCTCTACTGACCACCAGGGGGGCGACTCCTCTGGTTGTATAGAAGTATATGCTTCATGTGTTAAAGCTGCATTCTCTCTACTAACCACCAGGGGGCGACTCCTCTGGTTGCATAGAAGTCTATAGAAAAGGACTTTACTTTTCTAAGTATATTATGCATCTCTTCTCTTATCGTTGACATCTTACAAGAAAGAATGCTTCACGTGTTAAAGCTGCATTCTCTCTCCTGACCACCAGGGGTTGACTCTGGTTGTATAGAAGTCTATAGAAAAGGACTCTCTAAGTCTTCTCTAAGTATATTAAGCATCTCTTCTCTCATCGTTGACGTCTATCGATGTGAATCTGATAACAACCTCTCTCCTCTCTGTCTCCAAGCAGCTGCATCTGGTTGTAAGGATCCCAGCTCTAAGTGCCTCCTCTCCTGCGGGCCACATGTGCTCCGTGTCGTTTACAGAGTGCATCGCCTTGTGCTGCTGTACAGTAGTGATGGAAACACGCTGGTGGAGCTGCAGGCCTCATTAGAGCTGTGGCGCGCTCAATGGCCTGTCACACCACATCTCTCTGCCCATTCATCTGCAGGTGACCATCGACGCCCAGGATGTGTGCTACGTATCAGTGGGTCACCGTGTTAGAGACGTTCCCCGTCTGGGTCTATTTACGGCTTTCGTTTCACCGCGGGCGTCAGGCACATCTTCACAACACACAGTGCTGTCTTCCATTGATGGAATATGAATGTTTGTTTTGCAGCATAAGAGGGGGAAGCTTCATGGAAACATCGGCAAAAATCATTTCCCAGCACAGACTGATAATAAAAGGCCTCATGTGTGCCTTTAAGCATGTTCATACACACATGCGGCCCCTGCTAACAATAGCTGGTACTTTATGCCGCGGCTATATTGTTGCCTTCTTATTTCCCCGGGTTTCCTTTTCAACAAGCCTGTCTGAAAGTCCTTTCACTTTTGGTATTTTTTCGCCTGATTAGAATTCTCTGCAGGCGTAATCCAAGGACGCCCCCTGTCTGCAGGCGGATCTCTTCAGCTGTCAGGACACATCTCTGCAGGAACCACGGTAAACAACACGCCGGGAGACAGACAGAGGAGGAGGTAATTGATTCCACAACACTTCGGGGGAGAAGGAAAACTGGATTGCAAAACACCAAATACATAAAGGACGTGATATGAGTATCGGCGGTTTTATTGCATCCATGATGAAGGTAGCACTTTATAATAATTACACACTATTTAGCATTAGCTAAGCATGAGTAAACACTTAATTCATCGTTTATAAAGCATTGTTCCAACATGAACACTCATTAGTATGCAATTCATAAACAGCTATAACTGTTTTATTCTTGATTAATAAGCTTGACTATTATGCGTTTCATGATTGGGTTTTCAAACTTTATACTCTACTAATGCTAAATAGCGTGTAGTTATTAAAAAGTGCTACCGACATTAGATTTTCACACACACACACACACACACACACACACATACGCGCACACACACACACACACACACACACACACACACACACACACACACACACACACACACACACACACACACATCTCTTAAATTACACTCATTTCATTTCAAAACTATTTTGATTGAACTGGATGAAAATCAAACTCTCTTAGCACCTTTTAGTGGAAACTCTCCAGTTTCTGATGGAGCTCATTTCCCTAAACTCCCACTTGACTCCATGACCTCCAACACACACAAGCTGGAAGCTCAATCAGTTTCTATACTGTGTAGCGTCTCCCCGACGTGACCTTCATACCTGATGTTGAGGCTTGTAGTGTGTCTGCAATCACACACACACACACCCCGATGGCAGCAATCGGGAGCAATTTGGTGCTCAGTGTCTTGGGTCAAGGACTGGTGTGTACGATATGGCCTGATCATACACAACGCATCCATCTGCTAGTGTGCTGGTGTCATCAACAGGTGACACTTAGCTCTGAGATAGACGCCTCTAATACGGGTTCTCATTTAAATGACACACAAGAGTGTTCTGTTAGCAGCGGTGTTGAAGAACGAGGACACACACACCTCTAACCTAGAACTCTAACGTTACAAATAGTAACACCATCACTAACGTTGGGTATATTTTACCTGATATAATGTACCTGATAAAAAAAAAAAATACAACAATACAAGGCAAGTTGAAGTACTCTTCTTTTATTTTACCCTATAGAACTTCTCATAAAACGATAAACAGGTATCATGGGGGGACCCTGAAAAAAAGACTCAAAATCGTCAATTAAAAATATAAATAATGGAGCTATGAACTTGTTCTTTGGTCCACATGTTCCTGGGACATGTGAGTCTCCTTCAATGTTAAAACACATCCGAAATGTTTTCACCCTCTATCACTAACGTCGGGTGAAAATCACCTGAACACGTGCCTGTTGAAAAAAACAGGGACCTCCTATAAGATACGCCTACCTTCAATAAGACACACCTACCTTCAATAAGACACACCTACCTTCAATAAGACACTCCTACCTTCAATAAGACACAACTACCTTCAATAAGACACACCTACCTTCAATAAGACACACCTACCTTCAATAAGACACTCCTACCTTCAATAAGACACGACTACCTTCAATAAGACACACCTACCTTCAATAAGACACGACTACCTTTAATAAGACACACCTACCTTCAATAAGACACAGCTACCTTCAATAAGACACGCCTACCTGACACGCCTACCTTCAATAGGACACGCCTACCTTTAATAAGACACTCCTACCTTCAATAAGACACACCCACTATCAATAAGACACGCCTACCTTCAATAAGACACGCCTATCTTTAATAAGACACACCTACCTTCGATAAGACACACCTAGCCTCAATAAGACACGCCTACATTCAATAAGACACGCCTACCTTTAAGAAGACACACCTACCTTCAATAAGCCACGCCTACCTTTAATAAGAAACACCTACCTTCAATAAGACACGCCTACCTTCAATAAGACACAACTACCTTCAATAAGACACAACTACCTTCAATAAGACACACCTACCTGACACGCCTACCTTCAATAAGACACGCCTACCTTTAATAAGACACACCTACCTTCAATAAGACACGCCTACCTTCAATAAGACACAACTACCTTCAATAAGACACAACTACCTTCAATAAGACACACCTACCTTCAATACGACACGCCCACATGCAATAAGACACACCGTCAATAACGTCTGAGCAGCATGAAGCTACATAAGGACCCACACAACTCAGACCAAAGAAACACAATGAAAATAACGTCACCACAATCCCTCAGGTTAAAATATGTTCCAGGGTCTAAGCGTCCCAGCTGAAGGATCTGAACCGCCGCCTCCCGTCTACTCTCAGAAAGAAACCTCAGGACTTTAAATTAGCAGGTTTTTATACGGTAACAGAAACTCAAGACGTTTATTTTTCAGTCGCAGCCACAGAGGCCAAGTTATTCTGACTTTTGGCCTCTATATATAAGCTCGGCTCTACATTTCCATCTGTAACGCGTTCTGTTGAAAATGTGTGGAGATAACACTGATGACATGGTCAGAGGTTATTTTAGCTTTTCTCCTCAGACTTCTTCTACAGAACCACTGATCTAAACGACTCACACACCCACTACATGTGTGAAACAGGTGGATTTCTCTCTTTAATAACAACTCAAATCTGAGTTTCTGGACAGTTCATCCCCCCAATTAATTTCTCATTTACTGGAAGAGATTTGAAAATGACCCGGCATGCTTATATGTGTGAACTTACAAAGATGAAGGCAAACATGAATGTGAAGTAAGTGACCGGCACATCTAACGTTTCAAGTAAAAAGAAAAGGAAAATTAAACTGCAGACATTATGGATATACACTGCTGAGAATATACTCTGCGAAATACACCCAGTATGTGTGATGGTCTTACTGTTGCCTGTCAATCACAGGTTAACTGGTAAGGAAAATAAACTGTTCTGAATTAAGTAGAATGTAAATAATTTCTACACTTGGGGACCTGTCTAATACCTGGAGCCAGAGGTGTAATCTGCACTAGAACAAGTTTAATAAGCCACACTTGCTGGCCAATAAAACGCATTAAAGCTAAAAGAATACAAACTATACTGCCAGGTTGTGTTATCAAAGCTCATGGCTATGTTGTTGGGGTATTTGTGGCACATTAAACCGTCTAAATCAACATTTCTTTCACATCTATTTAAGAGAGTGATGTTGTGTTGGTTTTTGTTTTGGGGTTGCAGAATGTTTGCTGCCATTGCACAAAACCCCCAGTGTGTTGTTTTTATTTTTAACTTGCATCTATTGTGCATTAGCATGCAGCTGTTTCATTTCAAGATCCGAGAACGATGAAGTGAATAATCTGCACAGAGCTCATCTCTCAGGTGTCTCATTGAAGACGGAACTATTTTGTTTTATTGATTCATATCAATGCTTGAGGTCGTGAATGCATCATGCTGTAATTAATGACATCTACGCGTTTGGAACATGGGAGCAAGTTATGAAAAAGAAAAACATGACATGGTAACATCATCATTTGAAAGTGGGAACAGTAAACCATCCGAAAAATATGCACTTAAAGGGGAAGTGCACCAGTTTCAAAAGTTGTAGAAAACCTTTTGAGGCTCAAGCGGGATAAATGTCCTCTGTGATGTCACTTAAATCAGCGTCGGGTTGAGTCGATGTGTATTTAGAGAGAGGCGAGTTTACCAGAGCTGTTATAACATATAACATCTCTGGGTTTTGCTGCAATAATTTGGATTTATTTCTTTTTAACTTGCCCACAAGTGCCATATTAAATCAGTGTGTTCATGTTAGACGCGCTGGATATGCATCGCTGCACGTATGCTGCCACTTAGTGTCACCCTCTTTACATGAATGCATATGTTCTTTACAATATTGATCATGAGGAAAGCAGCGATGCAAACCAAGCCATGAAGAAAACGATAAAGAATAAGCAGTTTGGAAGATGATCTGTTTTGAACATCACGATCACACACGGGGCGTCGAGTGAAGGCGTTGAAGAGATTCCTTCAGGCGAGCGTCCTGAAGAGACAGATGTCTTGTGTATGTAGGTCACGAGGAGAGCAGCATGTTAGCACACACACACACACACACACACACACACACACACACACACGCACCATGGCGTTGGTTGTTTGCTCACCTGTAAATTGTCAGGAGTTTGTCTTTTCGTCATGTTGTGATCATACGAGCAAGCTGGTCCATTAGTCTCCCGGCAGTAACACAGATGTAAGCTAAGCTTCTTGTGGTTGCCTTGCAGCCGGTGGAGTAATACAGATCAAACTGCAGAGTTTACAGGTCTGATTTGACCACGTATACTCTCACGTTCCTTAGAAATAAAATGTGGGAAAAGCATGAATTGTCGGGTGCTGCTTAAAGGACAAACTAATACCTCCAACCCCAAGAACAAACCGACTCAAACATACCGTTATTTTTCGTGCTTGGAATTCACTAGCTCCTCATATTACTCATGCTGGTAATAATCTGTCATTCAAAAAACAATTAAAGGCGCACCTCAGGACATCAATCACTTGACGTTTTCCTTTGCTTTTTAGTCATCTGATTTAGTCATCTGATCTTGTATAAATTATGGTTGAACTGCATATTATACATACCTCAACTGCACTAGGTATCTGACTGTACTATTTTTATTTGTATTTTTATTCTGTTTGTACTATTTGTAACTGTTTGTTTCACGTTATGTTTTGCACGTTTTTGTATGTATTTTGTCCTTTCCGTGGATCCCAGGAAGATTAGCGGCCGCTAAGGCGTCAGCTAATGGGGATCCAGTAAATAAACTAAACTAGTGTTCTTTGGACGTCAAGATTCCTTCATTCTTTTGCTCTGAAACCGGCTTCTATGTTCAGTTTCACTCCTAACCATGCAGTGTCAAATACCGACACACCGAGGAATCCTTTAGCATATATATATATATATATATATATATATATATATATATATATATATATATATATATATATGGGACACACTGGGCTTTCAATTAATTCAAATGTAAAGCGTCCGCATCATTATTAAATGTTCAGATGAACTGGCGAAGTATAAAGAGTCAGAGAATCCACTTTGAGTGGGCGGGAGGAGTGAAGGGATGGATCAAACAATCACAGGACTTTCACCCTGCTGTTGCTGTTTGTGTCCCGTTGACTTATTTTACTTTAGTTATTTTACTTTAACTCAAAACCACAATTAGAGAATACTTTTGATGTCTAAGTAAACCTAAAAACTAAACTAAACCTACTTTAAAAAAACTTTTTTTTTTTACATCTGTACGTGTAGACAAAAGCGTCGCTATTTGACATGTTGGGATGTATTTTATTGGTCACAATATTTTAAACTCTTGTGTGTCGTAGCTTGAATAAACACATTTGCTTCACATTATATATTTAAAGCAATCAATTCGAAATAAAGCGACGATTATTTCTACAATTGTATTAAACAGTTATTGTGTGTTACTGTGGGTGTACAGCATGGTTCTGGGTATCGATGAAGTGTCTTGTTTATTTATTTTCGAGGCAACGCGCGGCTATTTCCACTCCCACTCTATCTTTCTAGTTTGGGAACGATGCCCTCGGATGTCATGAATTAGTAATATCAGACCTCAGAGTTGCTGAGAGAAGTGAAAGCTAAAAGGGAGGCATTGCTCTAAACACGTCTTACCTCAAGAAAGAGACATAAGATCAATTAAACCAACACAGGATTTGGACTGGAAAAAGTGAGATTTAGTTCAGATGATGGCGCTGAATCAAAAGTTAAGGGGATGACCAAAGCCATGAGGAATCATCCTCTGGGAATCATGAATGTCTGCCAATCCATTTAGAAGATGAGAAATTCCAAAGGATAACTTTGACCTGTCAGTGGCGTTAGATTAAAAGTCGGAGGGTTCCCAAAGTCAGTCCCTGTGGACCATAAAAGTGTCTTAAATCCAACAGCTTTTGAGATATTTTGGTCTGGACCAAAGTGCTGGAGTGAACGACAGACCAGGATTATTTTCCTTAGAGCCATGAAGCTATTGAGCAATATGAATACAATCAGTAAGCTCACGGTGTCTGACAGTAGACCATCAGAATGGATCACCTGTTGGAGAGCGTGGCATTTCCCATGAAGAAAAACCCGTAGTTCCTAAATGTGTCTCTTAACGTGCACACAGTGCTTTTTTCTTTTAATGCGCGGACACATGATAAAGCTCTCATGAAGGTGTGGGTGGTGCTACCGGGAAAAGCTTTGGATTAGTCCAACTCTGGAGCGAGCACTATGTTGCATGGAAATGCCCTTTATTGAAGCAATAATAAACGGAAATGGTCGCTCTGAAATAAGCACTAATACACTTTAGGAATGACGAATTAGAGTATAAAGAGAAGAACAATAACACAGAGGACGTTGCTTAGCTCTCCTCAGACCTCACACAATAATAATGCCTCTGGATATCACAGCTGCCTATTAGTATTTAATAAGCACCTTCCTATCCTCGGTGGGCCATTAGTAGCCCCGAAAAATAATAACAGCAGGGTCCAAAGAGTCCATCTGCAGCCTGAGCCGAAGAGATGGAAATTCCATTCAGTGCAGAAATGCAGTGAGGAACAAGAGGCTGTGCACACAACTAAAAGAACACGCTCCCCTGAAGCATGACTGCTTTTAACAAAAGGCTAAATTTGGCGATCGACGGAGCAGCCTCCATGAACTCAGAAAGAAAAACCATTGGAGGGTTCTGCAACGATGGAATGAAGTCAAGATCATGACAGCGTGTAGGGAATAGAGAGCAGGAGCAGATGCCCATGTGACAAGAAGGAAATCTCTTGAGCTCCCGCTTTAGCCGTCTCAGGTCGAGTGCATCGAGGCCTCAGCCGCGGATCTGAATCTAGTTAACCTCAACGGAGACCTCCTCAATGGAGACCCTCCTCAATGGAGACCTCATCAGCGGAGACCTCCTCAGCGGAGACCTCCTCAATGGAGACCTCCTCAATGGAGACCCTCCTCAACGGAGACCTCCTCAATGGAGACCTCCTCAACGGAGACCTCCTCAATGGAGACCTCCTCAATGGAGACCTTCCTCAACGGAGACCTCCTCAATGGAGACCCTCCTCAGCGGAGACCTCCTCAATGGAGACCTCCTCAACGGAGATCTCCTCAATGGAGATCTCCTCAATGGAGACCCTCCTCAATGGAGACCTCCTCAATGGAGACCTCCTCAATGGAGACCTTCCTCAACGGAGACCTCCTCAATGGAGACCCTCCTAAAACGGAGACCTCCTCAACGGAGACCTCCTCAACGGAGACCTCCTCAATGGAGACCTTCCTCAACGGAGACCTCCTCAACAGAGACCTCCTCAACGGAGACCTCCTCAACGGAGACCTCCTCAATGGAGACCTCCTCAATGGAGACCCTCCTCAACGGAGACCTCCTCAACAGAGATCTCCTCAATGGAGACCTCCTCAATGGAGACCTCCTCAATGGAGACCTCCTCAACAGAGACCTTCCTCAACGGAGACCCTTCTCAACAGAGACCTTCCTTAAACGGAGACCTCCTGCACGGAGACCTTCCTCAACAGAGACCTTCCTCAATGGAGACCTTCCTCTCCTGTCTGTCTGTCTGTCTGTCTGTCTGCCTGCCTACCAGCCAGCCAGCCTCATCAGAGATGCGTTTTTCATGAGAACCTCCACACACGGATAAATAAATATTTTTCACATTTTCACTTCTAACTTCGTCAAAAAACGATACTTAGTCAGTGGCCCTGTAGCTTCAAACGTCCGTCGACACAAACTGTGTGTCCCCTGCATGCACAGATGTCTCTTTTTTGATGGTGGTCTATTGGGAAAAATGCTTTTTGGGCAGGTTTATTTTTCCTGCTGCAATACTGCAAGAAATTGGAAGCCAGTCTGAGCTGCGGCACCGTATCCAGTTGTCATTATTCATCCCTGGTATAGACAGAGCCAGCCGTTCCCCACAGCATGCAGTGGCATCAATCCCCTCATTTACTCGGCAGGTTGCATATTTAATGTAAATCTGTGTCTGTGACGTTCTGTAATTCATCCTCTCTTGTGTTCTTTTCCCTCATTGTTTAACCAACAATCTGCCTGTGTTCCATCTCCCTCTGCCAATGCATCTTTCTAACCTCCCTTTGCTCCCTTTGTTTCCCTTCGCTCATCCCTCTGCCTTTTCTCTTCTGGATGGGAGGCTGAATTAGCGTAATTATAGTCGCTGGCTCTTGGCTGCCTGTAGCTCTAATGGAACAGAGCCTCATACCTCGGTAATAGTCTGACAGAATCCAAATGAGAAGGGCTCCGGCTCCCAAATGTGAACTGGATTCTCTGCACACACCTTCTGCAGCCAGCTCACGCGGTCCAAGGCTGGAATTGGAACAAACGACACACAAAGAAGACGACGCGGCCGATAGCTCAAGACTTTTTCCGATTAAAAAGTCGTTGCACTCATTTCTGCCGTTTGTCTGCTGGCACTGCTTTGCATACATTTGAATGAAAAGTTAGAGAAAAGTTCCTGATGAATGTTGTGCTGTCAGTGGAGTGTAAGTTGTGTCGGGTCATTAGAAGTACAGTACGTCACCGTAAAGAACGGCAGACGCGGCGCTGCTCGTTATCTCCTCGGAGTTGCCCCCGTTTTCATTCCTTCGGCGGCAGAGAAGAGGGTTTGTGAAATAATCTCTCCCTGGAAAAGCTCAGCGCAGCGGAGGCCCAGTCCTGACCCAGATCCATGTTGTCATTGTTTCTAAAAAAGGTACGGCTCAGACTCGGGAGCTGCAGGTGCGCGCACATTTCAAAGCGTGGCAGTCACGTGAGAGGTTTAAGAAATCATTGCACATTGAGGTAATTTAACGTTTAGTGGTAAAGATCACGGCGAGCAAGCTGAGCGACAGTAATGAAGGTAACGGGGAGGAAGGAAGCTGAGACACGGGGCGATGCAACAAGGGAGCGCCGGGGTACATCAAGAAGTCACGGGGCGATACACTTTTAGGAAAGGAGCCCGGCTGAGTAGCTGCAGCGGAGAGGGAACTTGTCGAGATGCACTTATCTCAAACGCCTCGAACTAAACATCACGCTGTCGTCCCCACGCCGCCAAGTCCCAAGTCACTTTCACAGCGCGGCGGGAAAGGAGTAGAAGAAGAAAAAAAGCTGTAGCGGTTGCCATGTAATTGCCCATCTTCTAAAGCTTTTTTTCCCCCACCGAGGAAAATAAGAGAGCGAAAGAAAAAGAGAGAGACATTATGAAACAGAAAAACAAGCCACAGCCAATAAAAACTGAAACAATTAAATATTCTTTTTGTCAATACAAGTGCAGTCTTCTATCAAGCAAAGCAAATACTGGGATCTTAACAGAGGACTAGTAACGCACACCTTTAAGTAATGCGTCCCTAGTATTTCACCTTTAATTTGTGCTGTGTGCCATATTCTTTACTCTTAACCAGTAACATATGCAGTGGTATTAACACATCTGAAGTGTTTCTTTTTATTTTGATACCAATATTATTAAAATAGAATTTTTTTTTAAAGAAAAACTCGCTCTGTTTTTAAAGGGATGATGCTAGTTTTAATTCACCATGTGGCTCCTTGTGTACCACACTGTTACACATGAAGCGTTAGCAGGCGGCTCCCAACTAGAGCAGCTTCTGATGGAATAGTTCATGTGGGAGACTAAGAATGGATTCCTCACGTCTCCTCCCTGCACTCGCTCTCTCCGGTTTGTACCTTTTCCTCCATCTCTTCAGCTGCTGGCCACGCAGAAAAGAAGCAACACAAAATGCGGATCAATATGGAGGGAAGATGCTTTGAAATTAAATGCAAGAGCCGGGAAAAATATAAGCATTAGCCAGGCCTCGTTAAATTATGTACCGCTGAAATGTTTCTAATTCCCATTGTTCTCTCGCACATGAGATGCAGAGGCAACGAGGACAGAGAAGAGGGAAAGATGGAGGAATTTCAGAAAAGGCAAACAGAGTGTAATTATAGAGGGAGAGAGGAGACATGTGTGACATTTGTTAATATGTAAAGTATATTTATAATTAGCATATGTGTAGGGTAGAAGGTGAGACCTAGAGCGGCGAATGGCAGAAAGATGTGGACGACGCTGAAAGGTTTGACTGGAAGCATGTTGCAGATGGATTATTATTATTAGATTATATAGGGGACAAGTCAAATGTATGTCCTTTATATGGTAATGTTACTGTATGTATGCATTTAATACAGCAGAGTGGACTCAAATAATGACATTGAGGCTGTTCATGGCAATCATGTCTCCCACAGAATGCGTTCAGACGCCACTAAATGGGATCGGCAAATTCATTTTTCATGGAGGAAACTCAATCGGTGCCTCAGACGTCTTTACATGTGGGGAAAAATTGGGTCGATTCTCACGGCGTGTGTGGAAAAGCAATGAAGAAAAGACCAATATGAATATGTTGTGTTAGCTATAATCGGTTGAGAGCTAACGCTAATACAAACATTTACTTTTCAGGTTGATAATAATAGAATCTGAGCAGGTTTCTTGCAAAACACATTAGCATATGATGCAATGATGTTAGTCATATTTACATATAATGTTTTAATGGAAAAGTAGGTCAAACTGAACCTACTTTTAATCTTTACTATGACTTGTTTTGATGGTGACTAGAATGCATATGTCGGTGTATCGTGGCTGAAAGCAGGACGATTGTGGTAGTTCTGTAAATTACAAACAATGTGTACCCATTTTTTAATTCTTTATTTAAACCTTTATTTAACCAGGAGAGTCCCATTGAGATAAAAAATCTTTTTTTTGAGGGAGACCTGGCAGCAGCATAATAAACACATAGTTACAGACAGGAAACACAGAACAAGATAAAAGAAGCTAAACGCTAAGAGACAGTGACGTAACCAAGTCAATTAAAGAAACATTGACATTTTTTGGGAACCTGCCTCTTTTTCTTTCATTTTAGATTCAAAAGCAGTCAGTGGTATCAGGTCTTTGAGCTTTAAAACATTCTGCAGGAACTCAAAAGCCCTTTTTCCTCTTCCCGTTGTGGCATTTGGGACAGTGAGCATGAAGAAGTCCTGTTCATCTCGACCATGTCCCATCGCTCACGTCTCCCTTCTGAAGCGTGCATGTGACCCCCCCGCCTTTCATTAGTACAACTATTACAGATCCGTGCCTTTGTTTGTCTCTGAAGCTGAAGGTCTTGCAGGTGCGACGTCTTAATGAGAAACTTCTTTGCAACAGTTTCTGATCAGAAAGCGTAGGTTTGAGTTTGGATTTTTTGGATTCGGCACCCTTCAGAATGCTGTTTGCTCAGCAGGAGCTCGGTGCTCCAGGCAGCGGGGCGCCTCCTTCAATCAGCCTCTGAAGCCCTTTGCTCTCCACCGCAGAGACACCTCCATCTGTACGGTGCGTCTCCACTATCACAGGGAAGCTCGTGCTGTCGGGTGTGAATCGACGCCACGGAACATATCTTCTCCTGTGTGATATTTGCATAATAATGTCTTCTTTCAAAATTGGTTTTCTCAGGGTGCCGGGTATGTACAATAAGTGTTGCCGCCTCTGCAGCGGTGACAGTTTCATGCAAGTAAATTGAAAAAAAAAACACATTGCACCACATTGTTGTCTTTCATAGAGAGAGATGCTCAAATTATTCAACAGATGCCTGCTTTTGGTCACCCGTCTTCATTCTTTTCTTTTTTTAATGACAATTTCCCATCTCAGGGTCTTTTTTTTCTTTTCAAATTTTTCCATATTGATTCTAGAATCTATGCATTGCTTCTATGAGGCCAAAGTCAATACAGCCGTCCTGGTGAATCCTCTTCACAATAAAACCTGGGTACCAACTGGAGCAGGTGGTCTCCATGCGCTGTTCTAACTCTCCCATTGTGCTCTTGACGAGGTTGTTTGATTGTGTAAAGTTGAACAAATACATCAAAACTTAATCCATCTTGTGTGACACGAATAACATGAATTCTCCCAGGTGACATTCTGTGCATTTAAAATGTGTCTATAGCAATTCTGTGGTGTTATTATAATGTATATTGCAGCTAAAGCCTCATCAAGCCCCACCATTGCTCTATCTATGCCTTGAGAGATGAAGGCTGATTTCATAAGTTACTTTTTCCGAGTAAACATTCCTATTTGAGCACTTGCAAACACAAGCGGTTAAAATAACTATTATTATTTGGCGGATACTCACTAAAAATCAGCACTCTAGTGCCATATTTTGGAAAAACGGTTCTCTCCTCTCGATATGCTTCTCTCGCACCACAGAGCCTCCATCTTTATGGCTCTACATAGTCAGGCGATATCCCAAGAATCAGTCAGTCAGCGCAACATAAAATATGAATGCAGAGTTTTTTCAAATACTAATTCCTTCTTTACATATTTGATCATAGCTAACTTCTATTTGAATAATCTTTATTTGAAATGAGCAAGAACAAAAGGCCCGTATAGAACCAAAGGACTGACATGCATGTGTGCCTATTGTTCCACTATACAACCACAATAAAGACACTTTATGTGCATGAATTGAATTGCATTAAAAAAGCACTTATTATACAAGTTAAATAAAGATTTCTTTGCTTTTGCATTGAGAATGTCCTGAGGTCGATGCAGAACTCTAAAGTGACGCATGGCCTCGTCTTTGGGTGCATCCACTGCTGATGGTGGAAATGAGCCAAAAAGCAAAAACATAGCAATCATTCCCTCATACCATTGAACTGTCAAAGCAGATACAACAATATATATTTTGTATTTAGTGTGATGCATTTACCCGCAAAGGCTTTTTTCACAGCTTTGTGTTTTTCTCTCCGAGGTTCAGTCGTAAATCAAACGCCAATAAAGAGATGCGTTGCAGAGCTTTTAAAGCCGCCCCACTAAAAGAAAATGTTTTTGCGAGCCGAGAGAACATCTCTTCGGGCACATCTGAAAATACCACCTCCCAGAATTCTGTACTGCATGCACATGAGAAAATGCCTTACCTGCTGGCAGTGCTATGTGAAGAGGTGTATTCCTCTGGCACACGTCCGCTCTATAACCCCAGCAGCGTCTTTCATACACACACAACACAAACCTGTGCCAGAGTCATACTAAATAGATTCCTGTCAACAGTGGTGGCCAGAACACAAAGACATGACACCTCCAGGACAACAGTTTTGCTCCAAAGAAGAAATGTTTGTCTCATGTTTTGCTCCATTGTTGCACTCACATAAAGGATGCCATTTTAGTTACCGTAAAAAAAAAAAAACACACTTTATAAAATAAGAATACTGAGGGTTTGTTTGCCATTCTTTTGTCGTAGCGGGCAGCACACAGCACACCTAATAGCAATACACATATCGTAAAAGTCGGATTACAAGCCGCTCCTACCTCTGGTCAGTGTCCCTGCTGTAGCAAGCTAGGAGAAGCGCTAGCTAGCGCTGCTGCTAGCTATTTCTGCTGATAGCTAGCGCTGCCCATGTCCCCTCTGCTCGGGTGTCGAGCCTGGTCCCGCTACCTTTGGTGGTTTTCGGGGAGCTAGCAGAAGCTAGCGGGGAAGTAACGGAGCGCTAGCAGGAGCCCCAGCTGGCTACAGCGGGGAGCTAACGTGACCGAAGGTAGTAGCGGCTCGTAACCCGACTTTTACGGTACATGGAGGGTAAAAAGTTTGAATTCCAAGTTTTCCAACGGAATAAATTATCTATTTTAATCACACTTTACTAAAAAAACAAAATCACAGCTAAATCACAGAGGCTCTGCATGCATTGTGTATCTAGATACACATTGAGTTGTCTGAGGTAGCGCTTCCCTTAAAGAGATCATTAAAATTGCAACACGTAATAATTCACGAAGACATGCAGTGCCATGTTTTTTTCATGAATGTCAAACTGCAGCAGCTCCAGTATTCAGGCTGAAGGCTCAACGCTCATTTCCCTGTTCGCTGTTACGCTATAATTATCATTAATAAATTATAATTGGAATGCACTTCTGCTAATTCAGACCTTGAGTTGGAAGTTGGAGTTGTTTTTTTTTTGTACTAGTAAAAAAATCATAACTATGTTGATTAGAAAAATGAGGTCACACCTGGAGCACAACGCTCCGCTGTGAGATTGTGATGTTTGTGCATTTTCCTCCTCGTGTACAGAGAAATCATCTGCTACCGGCAACCCCAACTCTGCATAAGTCTGAATGAAAATATGCATCCATATATTAATTGATAAACATATTTTGAATATATTGGAACTTTCAGAGAAGTCTTGAGTTTAGTTACGAGTTGGATGTTGAGGTGTACGTTGTTTACGAAGTCGTTTTGCATGTGGTGTGAACGCAGCGTTCATAAAAGTTTTGAACATAGATTGAACAGTTTTGACATAAATCAATAACTTAAGTTTTTAACTGTGACTGACAGATGTTAACCGAGTCGGATCATCTGCCCTAATGAGGCTTTGCCTGCTGGTTCTCCTGGACCCGGAGAATACATGTGCTGCTGGCAGTCATCTCAAATCTGATGTTCCATTTTGTCGATGACAAGCTGTGCAGCGGAGACCAGAACACAGAGGACACAATGAGGAAGTGTGGAGTGTGTGCCAGTCAGGACGGATACATCAGGACCTGCAGAGCTGGGGGGCGGCGGCCTCTTTACCCAAAGATGGCCGCTGTCAATCTGGCAAAACTGATGATAAGCACATGCATGTAGGAAACATACACACGTAGGAAACACACGCATGGAGGAAACACATGCATGTAGGAAACATACACACGTAGGAAACACACGCATGGAGGAAACACATGCATGTAGGAAACATACACACGTAGGAAACACACGCATGGAGGAAACACATGCATGTAGGAAACACATGCATGTAGGGAACATACACACGTAAGAAACACACGCATGGAGGAAACATACACACGTAGGAAACACACGCATGGAGGAAACACATGCATGTAGGAAACACATGCATGTAAGGAACACATTCAGGTACGAAACACAGACGTAGGAAACACATGCATGTAGGAAACACACACGTAGGAAACACACACGTAGGAAACATACACGTAGGAAACACATGCATGTAGGAAACACATGCATGTAGGAAACACACACGTAGGAAACATACACGTAGGAAACACATTCAGGTAGGAAACACACACGTAGGAAACACACGCATGTAAGAAACACACACATGTAGGAAACACGCATGTAGGAAAACACATGTACGAAACACATGCATGTAGGAAACATACACGTAGGAAACACGCATGTAGGAAAACACATGTACGAAACACATGCATGTAGGAAACACACACATGTAGGAAACACGCATGTAGGAAACACATGTAGGAAACACATGCATGTAGGAAACACACACATGTAGGAAACACGCATGTAGGAAAACACATGTAGGAAACACATGCATGTAGGAAACACACACATGTAGGAAACACGCATGTAGGAAACACATGTAGGAAACACATGCATGTAGGAAACACATGCATGTAGGAAAAACACACAAGTAGGAAACACATGCATGTAGGAAACACATTTAGGAAACACTCGCCAAATTATGTGCACATGGGTCACATACACACACACATGCACACACGTCACATACACACACATGTGCACACGGGTCACATACACACACATGCACACATGTCACATACACACAAACACACACGTCACATACACACATGTGCACACGGGTCACATACACGCACACGTGCACACAGATCATTCGAACAACACTGATGCAGAAATCCAATCCCAATATGATTGTTGACACGTATGTAGAGACTATTTTTATTTTCTGTCTCTCGTTCATTTCCTCTATCATTTGCTTTTCGCTTTCTCTCCTCCACCATCACACGTTCCCCTCCCTTCTCTCTCTTTATCTCTCTCTCTCTCACTCATGTTTATTTCATTGGGCCCGCCAGCATCTCAGAATAAATAAATTATACATTTCATTATGCAGTCATTTCAAAGCTCCTTTCAGGAAAAGGACTGAGCTCATTTGTCCCCCAGCTCCTGTTTATCCTAAATGACTGCATCAGACATTATCATGAGCGTCTGGGAGCCCGACTGTCCACGCTCGTTTGTCATGTACCAGACCTAATTCCCACAAAGTCCACTTCCTCCCCCTAATCCTGGCCCCGATCCTGGGATTAGATAGTAGGTAGAGGAAATATGTGGGAGCACACTCCAAAGGAATGCTCACATAAATCAAATTATGGTAGATGCTCGTCAGGTTGACGCTTCTACCTGAAGCTGGCAGTTTTCATGTTTTGTTTTTTCAAAGCATCGGGGTGAAGCTGCTTCACAAATTGCTTTCGTTCTCATTCATGTTCGGCAAACCTCCAGCGAGAAACGCCTGCTTTTTGTTCTTCAGATCTTCTTTTTTACAGCTTTAGCTTTAGCAGCAGCAGCCCACCCCGGTCCAACCGGGTCACTCTCTCTCTCTCTCTCTCTCTCTCTCTCTCTCTCTCTCTCTCTCTCTCTCTCTCTTTCTCTCTCTGCTTGTCGTATTCATGCTCATGCCTTCGTGTGTGTGTGCCGCTGTGCCGCTGACCGGCTGACGTTGGTAACGCCAGGTTCTTGGCCCGCCTCCTGCAGGGCCAGCCTTTCACGCTGAGGGTCGGTTTGACCCGTGATGGCGGGAATGTGAGGACCAGTGGATTGTCCAAAGTGTAGTTTATTCCCTTCACACATGGACACACACACACTACACACACTCACGTTCACGTATTTACCCGAATGCACATGATGCACAATCCATAAGCGCACACATGGAACATTAAATTGTGTAGTTTCACACGTGCACACGCATGAGTTCATGTGGATACACAATGCCAACAGAACGCTTGGACACACTCTCCCCTCCATATGGACCCTCATGGCCATCTGTCCCACTGTCTGCATGCCAGGAGCATCTCTCTCTCTCTCTCTCTCTCTCTCTCTCTCTCTCTCTCTCTCTCTCTCTCCCTCTCTCGCCCCACAGCACTGGGCCTCAGCGTTTGAGCCCTTCCTGCATGAACTGTAGTAGCCCAACATGAACACCACGCACACTTCAGCGAGCCGCGTCCCAGAGGAGCAAGTCCCAGGAGCCGTTTGGGTTTTAAGCAGTTTCCACTACAGCGATATTGCGATATTATAGCAAAAATATGGAATTTTCTCTTGGAAAATAGACGAGTAGATATAGACATCCATGTCGGGACGCTGCAATACGATGGGAGACAACGTGAAATGTTGGTAGAGCAATGTAGTTTATTCATTTTATCACAGATTTAAGTAGAAATCTGTCATTTGTCAAATACAAATTTTTAAAGAAATGTCAAAATATGATAATTTCATTCCAGTTTGAGAAACAGAAAACTTATATGTGATTAATATTATAGGATAAAGTCAACAATATGTTATGTTTCTCTTATTGTAAACAAAAACACACCAAAGCAACAAATAAGTGTATTAATCCGCAGCTGAAAATAGTTCCTATAAAATGCACTTCTTACTCCTATTGCGGTCGTAACTTTTCCTAAAAAATAACTACAGCGCCCAGCTGTCTAAGGACATGACAGCATTTTTTTTATGTGTTTATGAAAGAAACAAAACTATGCTTTATACTTATTTTTTCCTTTTCGGATATCCGTCATCAGTATGAAGAAATGCATGAGAGACCGACCGCCAGGTTGTTGGTTCCAGTCTTTTAATGGGATGTGTTGACAGTCAGAAATGATCAGCTACATACAACGCTTTCTTTTTCCAGGAAATATGTTCTCCTAGACGTAAAACCGTCCAGATATGTTCTTATTTCCTTTGAGAGAATATATTGCACTCAAAGTAAATCAACTAAATTCAGAAAAACAATTTTATGAGAGACACACCATCATCGATCAACCTGCAAAAGCCATGAGAAACACTGGAACCACATTTCTTCATTTGCTCTTTTCAGGAAAACAAAAAGTACATTTCCTCCCTTTCTGTCGCCTTTTCCCCCACACATTTCTGTAATAGCTGTTATTCCTCTTTCTAAATATGTACCTGGTCCCATTCTGGGTGCTACAGCAGTGATATCTCAGAAAGGAGTATGACTCACACTCCCAAACCCGAGACGGTGGAGCAGGAGCCCCCAGGGGAGCCGGTCTGTTAGCAAGGCTGTTCCAGGGAGCTGATGGGCTCACCTTAAAAAGGTGTGATGCTATCCTCAGACATGTCACCTTTATGGAAAAGAAAAAACAACCTTTTTACTGCTTGGCAATGCCTTCCTAGAGCGAGGAAACGCAGGGTTATTTTCGAGTCGTTTGTTCTGCGCCTCTCCTTTGATCACACGCTTCTTTCTTGTGGAAATCACAAACAGACTAAAGTCCTCGTGGAATAGAACAACAGTGGCAACGGGGACGGAAGGAGAGTGAGTGGCAGGAGAAGTTACGAAGGTTTCCATGACCTCATATTTGCTATATCATTCGGCATAAAACTGAATAAATAGGGTAGTGCGAAAATGGTATTTAGGTATATATAAAATCATATTGCCAAAACCAGAAGCTGTATTATCTTCCATCCATCCATCAGTTTATGTCCTTTGCACTTTCATATATTTTATCTGCATCCAAAATGTAAGATAAACAACAAAAAAACACTTTGTATATTCACATTAGACACTTAAAGGTGATCTAAGGATAGTAATGTATGCTTAAATATAGCACATATAATCATAAGCATGAGTTAAATAGTATAACCTCCCAGTTGAAAGTCATAAAGCGTAAAGAGTTGTCTGTCTGAGTGCTGCTTATCAGATGAGGGTTCTACAAGAAGCTTTATTGATTTATCTCAATATTTGTTTTGCATGGTGCCAATAAGGTTTTATTTATTTATTGTCGCTCATGTTTGTGCTACACAAAGGAAGGAAGTTGTTATTGATAAAAAAGTGTGTGGACATAAGGGCCTGGTGGTGCATTATCACGCTGCATACGAACATAAAAGTGCATTTTATCATTATAACTTGTAAGGGAAAGCTGAATAATGAATACAACCTGCAGGAAACCTTCATGTGACAATGCTTTGTGTTTTCTGACACATTAGATCAACTATGTTTGACGTCTGCAGAGGAAAACGAACCCTTGTGCCTTTAAAGTTGTGCGGCAGCGGCTTCCTCCCCCGGACACGGCCTCGAACATGCATCAAAGATAAGCCGGAAGCGTTTGAAGTCCGAGGAACAGAAAGCAGTGCTTCCCCTCCAGTCAGCAGACACCATGATGCCATCTCGTGTGCTTGGAGGCCCATAGAACCAGAGGTGTTGACCTTATTTGCTAGGAGATTCATAACATAAGGTCCTACACTGATGACCTTACTCTCAACAATAAGACACTCCATACGCTTCCCTCGGGACGACCTCCACCTCCAGTGATCCAGCACAGCCTTAAAGAGATGCCCACCCTCATCTAAACCTTTTAGAAACCAATCCCCCCATAGGAGGGGCAGACTGAGCGATTGTTTTATACAACTGTAAATCATAGCTTGTTTTATGAGAAAAAAAAAGCCCCAAACTGCTGTATTTGGATGTATTGAACACCATAAGTGAAATATACGGTTTGGTACATGAGAAAATTCAAATGTCACAGATGTTTGCAAATGTGCCTCAATGCAAATTTTGGAGTCCTCGCCTGAATGTTCTCTGTTCTAAACCCTCTCTAACTTTGTTCTGCTTCACTTTATCAAAGTTAACCTTTGCAGAGAGAATGTTCACATATTGAGTTATGATTTGTGTTAGAGAATGTTCACATATTGAGCTATGATTTGGGTTAGAGAATGTTCATATATTGTGCTATGATTTGGGTTAGAGAATGTTCACATATTGAACTATGATTTGTGTTAGAGAATGTTCACATATTGAGTTATGATTTGGGTTAGAGAATGTTCACATATTGAGTTATGATTTGGGTAAGAGAATGTTCACATATTGAGCTATGATTTGGGTTAGAGAATGTTCACATATTGAGCTATGATTTGGGTTAGAGAATGTTCACATATTGAGCTATGATTTGGGTTAGAGAATGTTCACATATTGAACTATGATTTGGGTTAGAGAATGTTCACATATTGAGCTATGATTTGGGTTAGAGTTGGACCTTACAGCTGCATCATTTCAAAGAAATAATCATCCTGAAAGTGATTTTTTTAATAGGCGGACCTGAAACATTTTATTTTTTTTCTGTGTGTCATCTTCATTTACTCTTAACCAGTAACATATATACTGTATATACTATATAAAATCTCCCATGTGTACCTTTTATTATAACACCAACATTATTCAAATAGCCCTAGTGGTTCCAGAGATACACCCTTTTTAATTTGGGTCTACAATTTTCGAGGAAAGGGCCTACACATAGGATGGTTTTTAATTAACTGCCTCACACTTGACAACCCCTGGAAGTTACAGCCTGATGAGACTCGCAGAACTACATCATCATCATCATCATCATCATCATCATCATCATCGTCGTAGTCGAGCAGAGAGATAAACTTACCACAATGGATCCGTTTGTCCATTCCATTTGTGTTTATTGTCTCTCTTGCAGGACATGCAGCATCTCCGTTCAACTCCAAAGGAATGATACTGTTGCTCCATTACTGTTTGGGATGTGTGAGCAACTGGTTGCTAACCTTTTTGCTGCATCACCTGGAAGAAGTGATGTAAAAGTCCTGAATAAATAAATAGGTAAGTAAAGCATGATCCCCTGATGTCCTCCGTTCTGTGTAATTTGGTTTATTTGCCTTATTTGTGCCGCGTTGGATATCTTAACCAATGCTTTTAGCCGTTAGCTTCTATTTGTTTTGTGTGTCTGTCACTCAGTGAGCTGCAGAGGAACTGTGGCACGAAAATAAAATGAAAAAAGAGGTACAAGCCAGACGTGATCTGACTTCAGAGATGAGTGACAGAACAGCGAATCCCCGACCCACTTAAATCAGACCCGTTTCCTATATAGTCATGTTCAGACATGGCGCTCTGCTTTGATACCTGTCATGGTTCTGCATATCACAGAACGCAGGGAAGTGTGTAGGAACTGGAGCAGGGAGGAAAGAAAAGTGGAAAACAGAAATGGAGATTTACAACGTCAGCCTCCAGAATGACGAAGGGCTCGTTGCGCAAACAGGAGCTAACTGGCTCATTTTGGTAGCTTTTGGTTGAAAAAAGTTGCTCAATTAATATATTTACAGGATCAATTCATGATTATTTACTCCTTGGTTCCACTGACCTCCTTCAGTTTCTAAAAATCCAGATGGAATAAGTGATTTACGTCGTGTTGGAGGTTGTTGAAGGTCACAGGAAGCAAAACTGAGGGCTGATAATACAGAGAATTGTCCCAAAAATGAAAAATAAAAAGCCAGAACTGATCATAAATCAATCATAAACAATGTAATCATAATGTGTCATTTGCTAGAGGAAAACATTGTGTATACATTAAGTACACATCTTAAAATATTGCAATAATGCAGTGAGTTATCCTTTAATCTCTTTTTAGCTCATATATTTTTTTGCAAAAGGCTAATAAAATATAAAATATTTTTGTGGCCGAGCTCCAGCAACGGCCACAGGATACATTTGACATGAGGCCAGACTAAAGAGCAAATCAATATATAAAAGAGAGAACAATGTGTACAAATATATATATATATATATATATACATATTTTTTTACTGGCCATGTTGATAACTTACGTGACTCAGCAACACGTGGCTTTGATGTAGGAAAAGACCAACGAGGGTAGATTTGTCTATATATATATCAAATCTACCCTCGTACCCTTTTTCTTCTATATTTGTTTAAGTTACGCATTTCAAACCCGTTGGGAGACGAAAACGTGACACCATTTCAAACCGTCTTCCCCTGAAGTGTTTACTCGTGAATTCTAGCCTTCAGGTTTAATCACGCAACATAAAGCGCGCCCACTATAACCACGGTGTTGCCATGTGGTTGATCCCCAATCCGCGTAGCGACATTTCACAGCCATTTCCCGCTAATTGGGACTCATTTATACCAAGCGAGGCCTTTTTTTTACGAGAGCACGCCGCAAATGTCACGACCTCAGGGGGATTTTTAGACTGTTGAAAGTCATAATTCATATTAATTAAAGCAGAAAGCATTATAATACCATTTGAAAAAGAGACTGTCTTTGTGTGAAACATGAAATGATACAAGATGGTTTCTTTGTCAATAACTTGTTGTGTAAGTAGCTTGAAATAAAACTGTCGGCTGTGAAGAACGTCTTTGGCCCTTAGGGCCTCGAACCCTGAACCCTCAGGGCGTCACCTGGTAAATGGTTGAGTGTGAGAGGCTGAGGGCTCACAAATATTGTGTATAATTGTGGGCATTGTATTCTTTTTACGTCTTCCAGGCTCTTTTACAACACAATTGTAATGTTTTTAATAAAGGTCTTAAATTATGGTGAAGAGAAAAACAATATTGTTCACACACTTAACACCCGTGTAATATATATGTAATATATATGTAGTATATATATATATATATATATATATATATATATTTAAAAAAGAAGCCTCGTTATTAATTCTAATGTCACTGTGATGTCCACATCAAATAAAGTCATAAGTAATTTCCTCAAATGTCATTTATGTGGCTTTTTTTAATTATGTCTCCACGCTTCCATCGGTAACCACGTGTTTTAACGTCACACTCCTATGAATTGTGGGTAATTTCCTTGGACAAAGTCTGCATCTAATGCTGCAAAGGGTTCATTAAAAAGGGCTCAAAATGTCTGCCAGAGACTCGAAACCTCGCCAGCGGGGACAGAACTAAACCCTCACGGACTTAGCGGAGCGCGCCTCAAAGTCCGTGAGGGTGCAGACTGGGATTTGATCTTTTTTTGGGGCTTTTGGGTTCCGCCCTCAAGAGACTCTTCAAGCTGCTCTGCCATCGCAACTGTGAAGGACCGAAACGGAGGCACGGAATCAGAGCGAGCAACTTGAACCTGCAGCTCGAGAAAACGGAGGAAGGAAACTCTACTGAGGAGCGTTGAGGTACAGGTACTCTTCTTCTTCTTCTTCTTCTTCTTCTTCTTCTTCTTCTTCTCCTTCTTCTTCTTCTTCTTCTTCTTCTTCTTCTTCTTCTTCTTCTTCTTCTTCTTCTTCTTCTCCTTCTTCTTCTTCTTCTTCTTCTTCTTCTTCTTATGGCGGTTGGCAAACGGCTTTCGGGTGCCACCCACTAATCTGGAGTGTGGATTTAAGGAAAATAAATCTCTTATCTGAAACCCAAACAAACAAAAAATTAAAATACAATTCATTCTCAGATTCTATTCATTAGTCTTGCTGGTTCTAAATATTCCAGCAGAATTTTCCAACATTTATCCCTAAAGCTTTTCTTTAGTACATTCATTATATGTTCCTCTCACATCTGACACGGTCCACACTTTCTTCTTCTTCACAGAATTCACACTCTCCATTATTATGTCTTCTAATAACATAATGAGAACCATTAAGACCAGTATAGTCATTCCTTAGCCTTGTCATAATCCTCTCCTCTTTGCTATTTCGCCCACTAGATCCTGCTCTCCCAACCAATGGGTTCTTTTTAAACAGATCCGACTGGCGGTTCGAGGGTTAAATGGTTTAAACGCTGGCTGGTAGCGAGCTAACGAGGCACACCTGTGCAGCAGCTCTCTGGCCAGAAGGCTGACGAGCATCAGGTGTGCAGGGCCGAGGACCACGAGGTCATCGTCTGCCTTCTGTACAGTTTGTACTGTATCGCCGCTTTTCAGGTTAGTAAATCACATTAACATATGAATTAAGTACCAATTAAGCTTTGCAATACATAACATTTTGTATTTTTTGTCTCATTTTTTGCAATCCGTGGGAGGAATCCTCCAAATAGTTCATCGTCATCGTCAGCTAAATGGACACCTAAACATTTTCAGTGTGCATCATTTTTTCTCCTTTTCGATGTACACACTGCATTTTTAAAACTGGGTTATGAGTTATCAAGCAGTTTGGATTCGTTATCAAGACAGTTATAGATTTGTATCAAAGCTCCACAGGAAGGAAAGTGGGCATGATATTGCCTTTGCTTCTTTCTTATTAACGTTAATGTTTCCAGATTTCTGTGAGATTTGTCAAACGTCATCAGCGTATAACTTCACCTTTCCCTGTAATTGAGGTAATGACATCACTTATCAGCAGGGCTTCCATTCATCCACCAAACTCAAATATACAAACCATTGACTCGGACCTTTGCTCACCTTTAACCTGCAATAACTGATTTTATTGGTCAAAGTTGTGGACATAAAGCTGAAATATCACATTTTAAGTTGTTGTGGTGAACAAACAGAGCAATATTCCCATTTATTGGTAGTTGTGTGCAGAGGGGATAGGTTTACATTGTACATTCATTGCTACTCTTAGAATATTGATCGTAGCTTCTTTAGCCAAGGGCCTAAAACATAAGCATGAAAATATTCATCATGGAGTTACTGTGAGCAGTTCAATTTCAAGAGGGAACAGGTTCTCCCAAAAACATTTCCTTATAAAATATAATCCAGGTTGCGTTATTTGTCTCTTAAGTGTATTTGCTGTTGCAAAATGTGTGTATAAATGTAATTATGTTGCATGAAGTGATCATTTTAACCTTGCAGTTTAGCATAAAGTACAAAAGGATGTAAGAATAAAATGAATGCTTTTCTGCTTTGACCATGAAAACTCATTTAATGAATTTACTGAATTACTGCAACATAAACATGTTTACACAGCCATTATATGAGTATGTGCATTAATGAACACTATAATTGCTTTAACATGTTTATTATTAAATATTCTACAGAACTTTGTACAGACATTAGACATTATTCTTTTTTTGCATGGCAGTGCTTGCGTTCACTATTCTTTTCACATCTTTTTCCAGATCACCTACATGTTTTTCATCAAAACTTACAAAATTAAACAATCTAAGGATATTCAAAATAAAAAGATTGGGTGTAAAGATGACCTGATGCTTGTAGAAACACAGATCCAACCCGTATTCTGCAAGAAATTCAGAAAAACTGATTGTTAACCCTTAAAATGAACCGTCCACAAACACGTCCATCTACGTTTTGCAACTTTTATTAAACTTTATGAACCAACAGTTAAAAACAAGCACATGTTTTGTCTTCAGCCTGCATACAACACGTCTTACTAACTCCTCTCTTAAAGGGACATCGCTCTCTCTTAAAGGGACATCACTCTCTCTTAAAGGGACAGCGCTCTCTACTAAAGCGACAGCGTTGTCTCTTAAAGGGACAGCACTCTCTCTTAAAGGGACAGCACCCTCTACTAAAGCGACAGTGCTGTCTCTTAAAGCGACAGCGTTGTCTCTTAAAGGGACAGCACTCTCTTCTAAAGCGTCAGCGCTGTCTCTTAAAGCGACAGCGTTGTCTCTTAAAGGGTCAGCGCTCTCTACTAAAGGGTCAACACAAAACATCTCTTCCCTTCATAATCAATACATGTACAGGTAGGACAGCGCTGTCTCTTAAAGGGACAGCACTCTCTCTTAAAGGGACAGCACTCTCTCTTAAAGGGACAGCGCTCTCTACTAAAGGGACAGCGCTCTCTACTAAAGGGACAGCGCTCTCTACTAAAGCGACAGCGCTGTCTCTTAAAGGGACAGCACTCTCTCTTAAAGGGACAGCACCCTCTACTAAAGGGACAGCGCTGTCTCTTAAAGGGACAGCGCTCTCTACTAAAGCGACAGCGCTGTCTCTTAAAGGGACAGCACCCTCTCTTAAAGGGACAGCACCCTCTACTAAAGGGACAGCGCTGTCTCTTAAAGGGACAGCACTCTCTCTTAAAGGGACAGCACCCTCTACTAAAGCGACAGCGCTGTATCTTAAAGGGACAGCACTCTCTCTTAAAGGGACAGCGCTCTCTACTAAAGCGACAGCGCTGTCTCTTAAAGGGACAGCACTCTCTTCTAAAACGACAGCGCTGTCTCTTAAAGCGACAGCGCTGTCTCTTAAAGCGACAGCGCTGTCTCTTAAAGGGTCAGCGCTCTCTACTAAAGGGTCAACACAAAACATCTCTTCCCTTCATAGTCAGTACGTGTACAGGTAGGTAATGTTTTCAAACATTGGAATAATACAATATGAATGAACACACATTTAAAGTAAATTATTAGAAATGGATACGGTGGTATTAGATCAGCAAGACATGAAATAACATGTTTCAAGGCGCTAAACTATTAAAAAAAAAGTTCTTTCCAAACGAGGAGCTTCCTGTCTCTCTTCTGCTGGCTCACTTTATTATTTTTTCCCGTTCATTTAACCGGCTTCACATTAATGTTGAGTTTTTTTAGCGGATGCTTGGTTCAAAAGAATTCATCATTTGGGTGACGCTGAGTCAACATCATTTTAGTGGAACATTCAACCTCCGTAGGAACGGCCTGATCTTCTGCTTTTTATTTTCCATGTTTGAGTGGATAAATACATCATTTTCTGGGGAACTTCTCAAGTATAAAAAAAAATAAAAAATTGTCAGTTAAAGTCTAGTTAAAAAGATCAAAGGCATCCAATCGTACTCGCAGCTGAGCGGCATAACACCGGCTCTGAATCGCAGTGTGTGGCATCGGTTCAAACTTATATTGTTTTTTTTATTAGATTGCGCATTATAGATCGTGCACCTAGATGCTTTTTGGATCATCGGAGAGGGGAAGATACTCAGCCCGGGTAATGACTTCATGGAAGGGATCCAGCGGGGACGGCAGAGCCGGTAGAAAAGCGTCTCCGTTTGATCGATGACCACGAAGCGCCGACGACTACTTCGAGGTCGACGCTCCTTTTTAAAGCGTTTGTTGCTCATCACATCCTGGATCATCTCCCCCACCTGAGCGTGCATCATGTATTACAAACATGTCAGAGTCAGAGCCCAGTGGACACACACACACACACACACACACACACACACACACACACACACACACACACACACAACTCACTCTCTATTTGCTCCTTTCTTCTTCTTCTCTGTCTGTCTCCTTCGCAGTGACTCATCCATCTATAGACACATATCTTCACAACTCACGGGGTGAAAGTCACACCGAACAGACGACGTGTCAGATTATGTTTTATTCTCCTCACTGAATTTAATTTTTTTTGTGCGAGAGCCGGCCTTGGTGTAAGTTCCCGCTAAGGCAGAAGAAAGGAGAATACACACCGTGTGTTTACGGAATACACACACATACGCACACATTAGCAGTCCAGGTGGAGATGAGAACACACTCGACTGAGAGAAGTTATTTATTTATAATCCCATAGTGTATTTGTTATTCATTCAGTTTAAAGACTTGACGGTGGGTTCAAAGACCTCTCATTTGAAGCGCTTCTTTAAAAGGTGTTTACTCTCTCTCCGTCTCTGGCAGTCAGACAGCGGCGCACGCACTTTTTTCCTATTAGTGCCGTTGTCATGAGAAAACAGCGCATGGTGACGCTATGCCAAAAAAAAAGATAAGCAAATATTTGAAAGAATATCAGGTTTCATTGACCAGAAATGCAAAAAACGGATGCGGTGCATTCACTGCACTGGTGTTAAAAACGGAATAAGGGACTCTGGAAGCTGGTGATCGACAACGAGGAGTCAACTTTACACTTTCTTTTAGTTTTTTTGGTCATCCACATTACTGAGGCCTCAGCAAGCTGCAAAGGAAGTGCGCCTCGAGGGTTCATGTTGACCGTGGAAGGAGCCGTGTGTTGGAGTGAGCTCAGTTGTCATGGAGATGGTTGAGTTATTATCAGTGACCTAAATATTGAATTTCGCTCCGTGACTGAATTCCTTGATCTTCTTTTTCTGGCCGTCCACTGATTTCCTCGCCACTCGTTCGGTTAACGAAATGTCTAGGAGACGCATCGAGGCTGGAGAAGCTGCTTTTTTTTTTGCAACTTTATACGAAATGGGCTTTCCAACAATTATTTCCTCCACATGTAGCACTCGGCCAGGTGTGTGAAGGCGTGAAAGTTCTCTCTCAACCTCTTTTTGTCAGTTTCTCTGCACACATGTTGCACGTACGTCTCTTGGTGTTGCAGCAGCAGCAGACAGATAATAAATATATATATATATATATATATATATATATATATATATATATATATATATATATATATATATATATATATATATATAATAGACATTTAGCTGGAAATACCTTTTATTTTGAGTACAAGACTTTTACTTGCAACAGTAGATGCTTTTACTTTTAAAGGAATTATTCCACCACTGTGAACATTTTCCATTTGTATTTCGAGCCTATAATAAATCCTAAATGATTTGCTTTGTTGGTTCTTACTGCTTTCCGTCCTTTGCTCTTTTCTTTTTTTAACCTCTCAATTGCTGTAAATGAATTAATGGAAAAGACCTTTGCTGCCAGGAATTGAAAAACATTTGCATATTTGCGACTAAATATTGAGGCTGTAAATATTGCGACTAAATATTGGGGCTCTATTGAGGCAAGAATCTGCCGATATGATGTGTTGATACAGGTGTTATGATTCATGCAATATGTTGCTGTACACTAGAAAGGCAATTTATTGTGATCGTTTTAGTCTAATTTGACTAAAACTGTCATTGCATTAAGAAAACACCACTAAATGCAATCTGACAACAAGAGTTTACCCTTTTTATTTCTTCCAATCATTTTATTTAAAGTTCATACAAGATACACATTACCTCAAACTAGACAACAAAGAACAACATCAATAAAAAATAATACATAACAGCATAACAACCGACGATACGAACAATCAGACAAGGACAGAAAACACAAACATAAATCATCATCCTCCATATTCAACCTACGAAAACACTTTTATCTTTATGAGTGTTTGTTTTTTCTGCAATCAGAACAGTGGGATCTGCATTTGCATTTATTATTCCTTAACAATAACAACAATGGAATGACAGCGCCTCCCCTTTCTCTTCCCCGTGCACTAATCTCCTCCACTCTTCTGCTCTCATCGCATGTTGCTAATGAGGATAAGTGTTCCTGCTACTGTACCTGTACTGCAACTTAATACGCTGCAGATATTTCAGAACACCTCGGGGCGACAACACACACGATAGCATTGGAAGTGAGAGGCTGACCGTCCTGCAGCGTTCAGAAGACCACCTGGACCCCTGGGACCTTCACTGGGAGACTTGTTAGCACGCAATGAGTCCAAGCACTATAAATACGAGAGGATGAAAAGCTCCGGGCTGTTTAGTATTCCTGCTGAGGAATGAGGAATTTTAGTGAATAAATCAAAATGAAATGGAAACCACCAGGAGAGAGGATCCCCACGGGAGAGTGGATGCATGCTGGTGTTGTCGGAGCGCATCACGTGTGCGGTGGTATCCCCTCACGTCTGGCCTGTGTGTGTTACCACGTCACCCGCAACATCAATCTGTCAGTTCCACAGCTTCTTACTCTGGTGTTATTAAATACGCCGAGGCGACGCAGAGGTAAATACAGTGTGACGGAGCCGGCAGGTCACATTGAGCTGGGACCGGTCAGGACGGCCTTCCATCGACACCAGGAACTATGGCTGACCTCGCATGACACGGACTACAGAGGACCTATCGGATTACTGTGTGTGTGTGTGTGTGTGTGTGTGTGTGTGTGTGTGTGTGTGTGTGTGTGTGTGTGTGTGTGTGTGTGTGTGTGGTGCCTGCAAGAGATTGACTGTGTTTGTGTCTTTGATCCTGTCCTCCACCACACTGTGATGAAGGTTGAACTTGGCTGTGAGGGAAAACAATTGCGTGTGTGTGTGTGTGTGTGTGTGTGTGTGTGCGTGCGTGTGTGTAGGTGTGCCTGTGCATGTGTGTGTGTAGGTGCATGTGTGTGTGTAGGTGTATGTGTGTGTGTGTGTATGTGTATGTCTGTGTGTGTGTATGTGTATGTCTGTGTGTGTGTCTGTGTGTGCGTGTGTGTGTGTGTGTGTGTGTGTGTGTGTGTGTGTGTGTGTGTGTGTGTGTGTGTCTCTTGTGGGCAGCTTATGGGTTATTACAGAGAGTAGAACACGAGTGAATCTTTGTCCGGCCTCGACTGGTCGCTGCACCTGCAGCCGACCTCGGGCGACCTTCAGCACGTCGTACAGCGAGTCTGCTGTGAACCCACGGGGGCGTCTACGCCTCAGGGAATAACACACAGGGATGAGAGGAAAGGGGGGAGGGAGGAGAAAAAGATGGCGAGGAAGACGATGATGAGACTAGACACACATTCCACTGGTATGTTGTGATAACAAGTAACACGAATGCACTCTTTTGTTTGTTTTTATGTGAAAGATTAGAGCATCCATAACACTTAAATGTATCTGCTGTGTGTTATGCTAGAGTGAGCTAGCGGTTAGCTTAGCATTCAGACTGGAAGCAAGGCAGGGAAAGCTTGCCTGACTCTGTACGAATCAAGCTATCTAATTACACATTATATCTTTGGACAGAGAGAGGACAGGCTAGCAGTTTCCTCTTGCCTCCAGTCCTTATGCTAAGCTAATCACATTTCCTGCTGGCTCCGGGTTAATGGGGGTATCACTCTCATCAGCTCACTCTTGCCAAGAGAGCAAATCGGCAATTTTTCACAACATATTGTGTTACCACCCATATGTGCAGACATTTGCTTCTTAAAAGCCCACAACATACTGAAAGTAGCCTACAAGCACAGTCAAAGACAGTTAACCCTTTCAGCCACAGACGTCTGCACACATTGTGAGCCGTCATATCGCACTAAAATCAAAAATACTGATATTTAAAAGTACCTGTCAAGGTCGAATCCGTATTCCCTTTAGATCTGCTATACGCACTAAAAGGAGAGCGAGATAATAAAGTGATTGAGTCGTTGGGCTCATAGCCTCAAGCCGCTTTTCAGCACATCACTGATCTCAATTTGGACCACAATGCAGCAGTCTGTCAGGCTGCCGCTCGTCATTGATTCTCTGATGGAGGGCGTGCAGATATCATGTTGCTCGGCTTCAAGCGGGGTCACATGAGTGACGGCAGGCGTCGAGGAAAAAGATGCGTGACAGGCTTTGATGCCACAATCTCTGCCTGCGATCCGACACGGCTGCCTGTGTGTGTGTGTGTGTGTGTGTGTGTGTGTGTATAGTGCCTTCCTTGTGTGTGTGCACATGGTTTTCCTGTACTTCCTGTTTTACCTCTAAATGAAGCGGTTTAGACATTAAAAGGCTACGATTTTGGCTTTTTATCAACCTGCCTAATGGTGAGTTCACACCAAAAGAGTTGCGAAATATTAGATTACATGTTAAGTCAATGCACAGACGCAAATGGTTGCGAAAAAGCCAATTTTTCGGCAGGTGGCGCGAATGAAGTCAAAAAGCGTTGCAAAAAATCGCTTTTCTGCTTTTTCGCTTTTTTGCTTTTTGTTTTACGGAGAAAGCCGCGCCCCCTTTCCGCCGCGACTGGTTGCGAAAAAGCGAATTGACCACATAAAGTTGAGCGACTAAAGTCAGGTGAAAATTCACAACTCTTTTGGTGTGAACGCGGCATAAGTCCCGCCCCTTTGGACTGTTGTTCCGACACGTTCTCACTCCCAACTCGCCCAATACAGCATCTCTATCAGTGGCCCTACTGTGTGTGTTGTGTGTTGTGTGTAAAATAACCAACTAGTGGTAGTTATGTACCACTGTACAAAACAATGATTTTCATACGCGACACGAACAGCGGCCTCCTGGGTAAAAGTCCTGTCCTCTCTCCCACCACCATGCTTGACTTCCTCTCTCTTTCTACTCCGTCAGTTGCTTGGACGTCTAATAATGATGTGAATGTGGGTTTACATCGTGGTAAGTTGAATGCATCGTGATGCTAAAGGGTGCGTCTGTGTGTCGGTATCAGGCGCCCGGAGCTGAGAGTGAGAATGGGTTGATTTGATCCTGTAATTTGCATTAACCTACTATGCATGTTTGAAAGGCCCTTTCTGCATTGTATATGCATACCATGTCTGCTTTCTAGTCTCAAGCTGCAGCTCTGATGAGTAGTCAGTTTTCATACTGAACAAAACCCGATGATCTTACCAAACAAGCCTCTCAGAAAGCAGAACGCAGCATTACTTCATGCAACTCTACTTTGATCAGAAATCAAAAGCATGCTCGGAAGATTCAGACAAAATCCTCCTTTCAGTTTTACTTCATGGGCACGATTGAATTGATGCAAAATACTACTCCAAAAATAAAGCAAGCTCCATAACAAAGCTTTTGACAGCAGCCGTGAGGGAAATCAACAAGATGGCTGACAAAATATTGAAAGAAAAACTAGCCAGAAATCCATTTGATCATCAAATAACCACCTCTGTCATCGTTGGGTGATCAATCTGGCATTTCGGGCCCCGAGGTTGGATTAAGTCCGGTGGCCCGAACCCCAGGTTCACTGCATGTCAATTGCTTTTTGTACTTTGAGTAATTGCACGTGCTAACGTCTTCCAGAGAAGACATTAGCCCTGTGTCGCAACCGTTTTAGATTATTTTTGGAGATGTTACAGGTTAATCAAAGTGAGGGTGGGTTGGTTGGTATAAGCAGATGATGAGACCCCTGGGCTCAACATGTTATAATTTAAGAATCCGGCCCACCGGATACATCTTGCTTAATTCCTGCATGGCATTACGGATATTGTTCCCAAACCAGTGCACTAATATCATAACTGATGGAAATGATGGCCAGAACTATGAAAATAAGAAGCAACTGTAATTGTCCAGTAAGAATGATGATAAATACGCAGCAGACCTCAGTGGCAGACAACTGGAACAAGCAGCTCCGTGTTTGTAGTCGTAGCCGCGAGCTAATGTTATTACACTACAACTTGTGTATTTCCCTGCGAGGGGAGAGGCGGCTGAACGCGGATCCCTGCCTGGAGCTAATGAGATCCCACCAGAGTCAGTGCGATCAACATTAAGACATAAAGCAGCTGCATTACAATGCTCTCCGAGGAGGCGTAAGCTCTCCTCTCTGTCTTCACTTTCTTCTTCGTCTCCTCCCTCCCGCTGTTTTCCTTGTCCTCCTTTTTTTTTTTTTTATCTCATTTCGGTTAGCTCTTAATCATCAAGCCTTGTTTAGCTCCTCTTGTCACAGCCCCACTCGCTCTTTGCCACGGGATCCATTTGATGTCGTTATGGCACAATGAGATTCCTCTAAATCTGGGTCAATTTTTCTGTCTAAAATATGAATTTTACATGAGCCTATTTCTGGAGTTTCCCAGCGCACACGACCACGTGCACGTGCACATGCACGCACACGCGAGCTGCTAACACACCTATTCATCACCCAGCCAATCCAAAATGAAATGAGACGAGTGTGTGTAGGGGAGCCACACTCACACACACTCACACACACACCTTTTTGTGCAGTTTTACCATGCAGGCAGGGAAAGCGGTGAAAGGCATCATGGTTATTATCCTCCAGGAGCAGAGTAATCTGCTGAGAAGGGGGAAGCGGGCGATTTGGATGTGTAGATAATTAAATCCTGGCCTGTGAGAGGACTAATGATGAGATTTTCCTCAAAGCCCGCTCTACCTTATCGTTTGCATCTGAGCCGTGAAAACAGCACTGAATGCGAATCATGCTCGCGCTTTTTATTCATCGCTCAGCAGTTCACTCCCCGAGATGAACCCTTCTGAGACCAGGGGAAGTAACCCGGCATAAACCTGATGCTTTGTAGCGGAGCCAACTGGAATCTGACTCCAGGTCTGATGATGTTGGGGTTCGATAGCTTGTAGGCACATATAGGACTGATTCCTTAAGATCGCAGCCTGGTGGGAGGAGGGAGTTGGTTCTCATCCTCTTGCATATAGTTTGCATCTTTGTTCAAGGTTTGACTGCAAGCACAAACATTCTCATGTATTTTTTTTTTTTATTAAAAGGCTTATGGCATATACAAACACACACAGATATCATTTAAATTACTCTTATTGTCATAAATGTAATTCTGGTGGCCGGCAAAAAAAGACTCTCACCAGGAAATGGTATCACAAGAGAGGCCCACTCTGAATACATGCATAGACATTACAATGAAAATTTACAATTTTTAGAATATTGGGAAAAATGGGTTACATACGTAAGACCCCATAGACCCAATTTTATTTTTCATAAATCAATGAATCAACAATAGAGAATAGATCACTCCTTAGTCATACATTGTTTTTCTTTTTGTTCTTTGTTGTGGTTAGAGAATGTTCACATATTGAGTTATGATTTGGGTTAGTGAATGTTCACATATTGAGCTATGATTTGGGTTAGAGAATGTTCACATATTGAGTTATGATTTGGGTTAGTGAATGTTCACATATTGAGCTATGATTTAGGTTAGAGAATGTTCACATATTGAGCTATGATTTGGGTTAGAGAATGTTCACATATTGAGCTATGATGTGGGTTAGAGAATGTTCACATATTGAGCTATGATGTGGGTTAGAGAATGTTCACATATTGAGCTATGATTTGGGTTAGAGAATGTTCACATATTGAGTTATGATTTGGGTTAGAGAATGTTCACATATTGAGCTATGATTTGGGTTAGAGAATGTTCACATATTGAGTTATGATTTGGGTTAGAGAATGTTCACATATTGAGTTATGATGTGGGTTAGAGAATGTTCACATATTGAGCTATGATTTGGGTTAGAGAATGTTCACATATTGAGCTATGATTTGGGTTAGAGAATGTTCACATATTGAGCTATGATTTGGGTTAGAGAATGTTCACATATTAAGCTATGATTTGGGTTAAAGAATGTTCACATATTGAGCTATGATGTGGGTTAGAGAATGTTCACATATTGAGCTATGATTTGGGTTAGAGAATGTTCACATATTGAGTTATGATTTGGGTTAGAGAATGTTCACATATTGAGCTATGATTTGGGTTAGAGAATGTTCACATATTGAGTTATGATTTGGGTTAGAGAATGTTCACATATTGAGTTATGATGTGGGTTAGAGAATGTTCACATATTGAGCTATGATTTGGGTTAGAGAATGTTCACATATTGAGCTATGATTTGGGTTAGAGAATGTTCACATATTGAGCTATGATTTGGGTTAGAGAATGTTCACATATTAAGCTATGATTTGGGTTAAAGAATGTTCACATATTGAGCTATGATTTGGGTTAGAGAATGTTCACATATTGAGCTATGATTTGGGTTAGAGAATGTTCACATATTGAGCTATGAGGGGGGTTAGAGTTGGACCTTACAGCTGCATCATTTCAAAGAAATAATCATCCTGAAAGTGATTTTTTTTCATAGGCGGACCTGAAAACTTTTCATTTTTTCCTGTGTGTCATCTTCATTTACTCTTAACCAGTTACATATAGACTGATATTTACACATCAGAGATACACCCTTTTTAGTTTGGGTATTTATTTATTTAACCAGATCCATCGACTCTCGCATAGACTTCTGCGTATCGCTTGTCTTTCTGTGGCTCAGTGGAGGATTAGGTGTCCTCTTCTGTTATTCCAGCCACAGGGAAAGCCCTGTTGCTATTTCCTCACAACATGTTTGGATTGTGCTCAGTTCGGAGCTGTGATAGTCCGGACCGTCTTTATCTGGTTTCCTCAGAGCTATTGATCTGCAGCTTTGCAAGTATGGAGGCATGGCGAAGCGGTAATCTCGGACTGATCGCCTGGTCGATGCCGCAGCGTCACATCACTCGTTTGTGGAAATGTCTTCTGCTTCCTCTGTTTTTCCAGCAATTAAAGTACACAAGTCTCACACCAAGGGGACAGTTTCTTACGCAGTGAGGCTGTTGCTGCAGGAACAGCAGCGCTTTGAGCTAAGTTTCATCCTCTGGGGACCAGGAGCATCTGGCATTGGAAATGTCTCAGTTCAGACCGGATGTGTTGACCGGACTATTATCATCACACCACTAATGTGTCCAAATGAAAACCATTTTGATGTAGATTAGAACTCTGAATATTAACAGTCATATTTGATCAATCTTCAATTTTAAGGACAAACACCAATGCAGTTTGTGTCAATAAATCAAATGGCATGAGAGATGGAGCACAGTAACAATTGAGAAAACACTCAATAACTGAGTAATATAAGAAAAATTATTGTTCAATAGAACGATGAGCGATATGAATCTCATTAACCGAGGATGAAACATCGTGGGTTTAAAAAAACATGTATGAACAGAAATGTATGAACAGAAAGGATGATTTACATTCTGGATGAAGCTATTAGGTCATGAAGCAGGTTTGTGCCTTATTTGCTGATTGCGTTATTATTCATGTATCATTCATAAGTGCACACAGGTTGGGTCTTTGCATGGCGACGAGACGTCAATTTGGAGCAAATTTGCTCGATGCAAATAAAACGGCACAAACTCCACAGTGGAAACCTTCATTCAAACCTCTCAAAACTCTCACTTTAAGCCGTTTATCGGAGCTCTGCTGTGAAAGAGGAGTCCTCTGCTGCTGGTGAAAGAATCACGACCAGTGGCGGGAAAGGGTAGTGCATGCTCTGGAAGAGAAGTTTAGGAAGAATCTGTCATAACATTTAAACGGCACATCCACCCGTTGCTTCACTGACAGCCAACAAACTCAACCACCAGAAACGGACAAGACAAAAATATGAAATTATGCAAGCAGACCAATCTCAGTATGTTCCATCAGGTTTCCATGGCTGAGTGTTTGTATTGGTGACACAGCTGCAGGACTCAGCCATGCATGCAGCCATCTTGTTTTTAAGATGACAGTTTGTGCAGATGGTAAAACATAATTGCATAGTTAGTTTTTCTTTTTTAGTTGGTTAATATCAGTGAATCCAACAGTACTCAATATGTATAGGAACAAGTTTAAATACTAAATGATACAGATGTGGCCTTGTAATGTAAAATGTAGGCGATGCTTAAAGTACAAATATACAATTAACATAAACTACACACTCTCTACATTTCTTATGAAGCTCATCATTTCCAGGCTGTTGCTTCTTATTTAGTGTGCGGGCATGAGAGTGATATCAATCTTCCAATAATAACTCATGGGCAAGACATTGAACAAGCACATTTCCCCAAAAATAAACGATTTAATTAATATGGATTCCACCTAGTTGAACATACAACTTGATTAATTAATTATACTTGATAAGTTCTCAGTTTTGCTTGCGTATTTCCACCAATATGCAATTTGCATTGATTAATTGGTTGCTGAAAGCTGTACGGCAATTATGCTGAGAAACAGTTCAGGATGAGGAAACTTACCACCTTAAAAAACAAACAATTAACTTTGCACAACCTCTGCAGAAATAGCTAACTCACAACAATTAAGAGAGGATGCGGATTTACCAGCACAAGGAAACGAGAGCTCTTTGAATTCAGGGAAGGTTTCACTGCTTTCGTCCTTCTTCCCCTGGATATGCTCACCTGACTGCATGAATACATTGACTTGTGGAAAGAGTTGATTCCTGGCTGTGAACAATGCCTCTGATTATTTACAAATTGGCCGGTTGACACGAGGTGGAGACAGGGGCGAGGTCTGTGATTTCATAACGCAGATCTCTTTCAGACGTAACCTTCACAGAGGGCGAGGCCGGACGATTACACTAATTACTGCGCAGACGCTGACACTGGGATATTCATTACGCCTTCTGCAGAGAAGGGGGGCGGTAAGCAGAGGTGTGTTGCATCATGGGTACTAGTAATATGGATAAGAGACCTCGCAGCTGTCAGGAAGAGAAACAAATCAAAAGAACTGACAAGTGTCTGAAACACGCCGGTCATCTGTTACAGCTGAGGTGTGGGGCATCCATCAATGACTTCATTAGCATGGACAGGGGGATTGTGGGTAATGGGCCTGGCGCCGGCACTATATGAGTGTGATACTGCATATTATTACCTTAACTTTATCAGAGAGGTCTTGTCCTAGATTCCATCCTCATATATATTTCCCCTTAATCTATCTTATTAAAATGAAATGAGAATTAATGTGGAGCGGGGAATACTGCATACAGATAATGGGCGAGTTGGGCCAGAAAAGAGAAGGTGAATAGTGTGTGTGTGTGTGTGTGTGTGTGTGTGTGTGTGTGTGTGTGTGTGTGTGTGTGTGTGTGTGTGTGTGTGTGTGTGTGACAGAGAGAGAGAGAGACGAGGCTTAATTAGTTGAACAAAAAGAGGACACTGTTTAAGAGGACCGAAACGAGAGAGAGGCAAAGTCAAAAAGGGGAAATGGATGGAGAGATATGAGGATGTCACGGAAAGAGGACAAGAAGATGATTAGAGACGGGTTTGTTCCAGCTGCACCTGATCCATCCGTCTGTGTGCAATTGGGCTTCTTTATACTGACAGAGGGGCCTTCTTGCTGCTGTAAATGTCCAATCAGCACTACTGCATGTCTCAACACATGTTGGTTTATGGAGGTCGCCATCTTGTTTTTTTTGGCAACCAGAAGACATGAGAAGGTGGAGCCGAACCCTAAATAAGACAATTATTTGCAAACATGGTTATAATTAACTTATTGAACTGAAAACACACGGTAAAGTATAAAGTTCTAATACAAACAACTCAAACGCTGTCAATCAGAAGGATTTCGCACAGTCACTTTATCGTCTATTTTATCTAAATTAAAACCATAATTTACTAAAATTTGAAACTTGAAACTAGAGATTGAGACATAGACTCATGTTTACAATGTTTTCTGAGGGAGTCATTTATATATACTTCTATACAACCAGAGGAGTCACCCCCTGGTGGTCAGGAGAGAGAATGCAGCTTCAACACATGAAGCATATACTTCTATACAACCAGAGGAGTCGCCCCCTGGTGGTCAGGAGAGAGAATGCAGCTTTAACACATGAAGCATAGACTTCTATACAACCAGAGGAGTCACCCCCTGGTGGTCAGGAGAGAGAATGCAGCTTCAACACATGAAGCATATACTTCTATACAACCAGAGGAGTCGCCCCCTGGTGGTCAGGAGAGAGAATGCAGCTTCAACACATGAAGCATAGACTTCTATACAACCAGAGGAGTCGCCCCCTGGTGGTCAGGAGAGAGAATGCAGCTTTAACACATGAAGCATAGACTTCTATACAACCAGAGGAGTCGCCCCCTAGTGGCCAGAAGAGAGAATGTAGCTTTAACACATGCAGCATATACTTCTATACAACCAGAGGAGTCGCCCCCTAGTGGTCTGGAGAGAGAATGCAGCTTTAATACATGAAGCATATACTTCTATACAACCAGAGGAGTCGCCCCCTGGTGGTCTGGAGAGAGAATGTGTAATAAATGTCCCGAAAACAAGTCATAGAAACCTCTCAGAAATCTAAAAAGAAAAATGAGTTTCTACGCCTTTGAGACTAGTTTATAGAAATTATTGAGTGATGTATCGTAAATATGTAGCCAGCTTTGCGATAGAAAGCCGCAGATGATTTCATTTTCTAATTTAATTCAACATCTGTGAAACGAATTCCAAAAGGTAAATGCCAATTAATATCATACATCTTTTTTTTCTTCATATTTTCTCACCGATGTGAGTCGTGACGGCAGAGAGAGCATTTATATATGAAGGAGAGCATTTATCTTTCACTAAATCATCTTGATTTAATATCTGTTTCATTGGCCCGTGTCCATTCCGCGCCCACATCCCACAAGGTGTGCTGCGGCACGACTTGGTGCCACTATCCAGCATTTCTCCAGTTTCTTTTCACTCCTTTTTAGTGTGAAGTTGTTGAGTCTCATTCCTTTTTTCTCTCCAAATGTTGTTTACCATGACAGCTTCCTGCAGCACAGTAAAACACAGTTTGACTTTCATGTATTGTAATTGACGTTACAGTATAGAGCTCCCAGTTGGATTATGACTTGCTTCTTTCTTGCCAGATATTGTAAACACATTACTGGAGATCTTGCAGGAGCCAGCTCTGCAGAAACGTGTTTTTTTTCTGTCTTGGAGAAGCAAATACAGACGAGACCGCTGTGCATCCTGTGAGTCGAAGAAAATTATGTTACAGACGCAAAGTCATTTTCTCGAAATTAATTACATGGTGAATGGTGACTCATCTGATTTACAACATGGATTGTGTTTTTGGACGGGTGATATCAATGAAAAACAGTTTTCCTGCTCCTTATATTGTGATTTCCACATTGCATCAAGTATATTTATCAAATTTGTATTTTTTCATGTCTGCAGTGGCTTTCTGCAGAGTTGAAAATGCCGCAAAAAACCCTCTCAATAGGTAATTTAAAGCAGACTCATTCATCAGCTGCATAAACAAGCAGGTATTTCCAGACTGGAGGTTTATCATAATTACAATGAAGTAATGTGTCTGTTGCTGCTGCAGGCTGATCAGCACACACATTAGGCAAAGGGCCGACGTGTGTGTGCTGACAGTGTGTGTGGATGCTCGTTGCCAGTGGAGGATTCTCAAACTTGACATATTGAATGAGTGATATTCTGCACACCGACATGTCAAGAGAGTACGGCTTCAGGGGAGTCTCAGGGAAAATAACAAGGGCTGCACTTTTCTGAAAATGAAGTTATCCAGTCATTCATAACTGAAGTTTCACATGTTCCATATCTGATTCCCTGCTGGCAGCAACACATTTCTCATCCTCTGTATTTCTGCAGCAACAAACTGGAATGCGATACCGAGGATTTACAGCCCCGGTTTGCCGTGAACAGGTTTCGTCGGATCAGCTTTATTTTTTTGGGCCAATAAGAGGAAAGGAAACTACAATCACATGCGCACGCGTCTCCTGAGCCCAGGATTTATGTTGATCACATCTCTTTGCTTATTTCATGTAACCGCGTCTCTTGACTTTACAATCCAGTGCAGATTTATGGATGAGGGCCCTTCTTAGCCTCTTGACCCGCCGCATACGCACAGCCCTCCAGCCGGGGGGATGCAAAAGCCAGATCAGAGCGGGGGAGGGGCTGAAGAGATGCAGCTGGATCATTGCATTGCCTACGGCGCTCTTCATCGATCAGAGAGCAGCTACTGTATGAGCTATAAGCACGCTCAGGGCGAGGGAGAGTGTGGGGAAACAAAACACCTTACCCTAAATGATGTTGTAGCAGCTGTGGATGCGCCCGCTCTAGTTGGTTTTATTGGTTTGGTTTCTGCAAAATAAGACAATAAACAAATGCAACTAAATAAATACTTAACAGCGACATTGAGATGAATTAACGAAACCTACATGACACCAGAAGACATGGCGGGAAAGTGTGAAACCGTAACGTGGAAACGACGAGGGCAATTCAAACGGAGTCGCGGCGCTGCGGCTGATTTATAAGTTCATTATGAAAGGCTATGTTTCACATCCATCTGTGTTGCTTTGATATGCATGAACCGTTGCTCGCCTCGTTGTGCACTCTCAATCAGAGCTCGCCGCTCCGGCATGCGGCTCGTCGGGATGTTTACAGATGGGGAGAGATGTAGAACACAAAGAAAATGATGTTGGAGGAACAAAGAGGGTTTGAACCGAACACAAATGCATCATTGCATTACAAAGACAGAAAAATACGTTCATTTGCGGCCTGATATGATCGTCACTGAGATAAAAACTCGGTGCGCCTCAACATTAGAGGGAATCATCAAGCATTAAATAAGCTAATTACATCTTTAATTGCACTACAGTTGTACGCACACGCTAAATGAAACGAAGGAAAGGCGAAACAGAGCGTGAAACACGAGCATAAATTGGTCAAACCGTTGGGTGGATTCCAGGAAGACGCATTATTTTCCATTAAGAGGAAACTAATGGCCAAGCGCTCATTTACTAATGGACCCCGCTCACACAGAACGGAGAGGAGGCCAACCGACCGCCGTCTGAAGACGCACACCAGCCTTCTGGCGGCTCTCTCTGGAAGAGACGCTGCATGTTTGATTTCCCGGCTATAAAAGGAAAGCCTCTCTGGGTAGATAAATAACTATCACAGCAGGCAGCGTGAACACCGGGAGACTCGCTGCAGTTCTTGGCCGACGCTCACACGAGACACGAGTACATGAGAGAGGGAAATAAGGCGAACAATTGCATTGCGGGGAACACATTTCTCTCTCTCTCTCTCTCTCTCTTGCTCATGCACGGTCAAAACAGACAATTTTCTAATCAAAGCATTTGGTTGTGCGATTAAATCTGAAATGTGATTAGACGCTGCTGAGAAAATGATGTGTTTGTGAATGCATGCTTACACACTGCACGGTGGTGTGGACACCGGCGCTCTTTTCTCTAGCAGCCGCCCTCACTGGGACGAGGATCTGAAAGAGATCAATAAACAATTATTGCAGTGTGTGTGTGTGTGTGTGTGGTAAGAACTTGTCAGACTCATGGCAGAGAGCAACAGCGCCCCACTTTCCATGTGTCTTCGCGTGTTTTTAAATCCTGAGGCGGCTTAAACGAGTCCACGGACATCGAATGTTTCTAATGACAGAGATGACACACGCCGGGTTAAGTGGAGTCGCTGCTTTGATGAGCGTTGGGCAAGTTACTTGGGAAACTGTAGTCAATAACTCATGAACTCTCTGCACCTTCTTTATAATTTCCACCAGGAGATAATGCATTTTTTGGTTATGTGTGCGTGCATGTGTGAGGCTTCCTGCCTCTCCGTCTGTCCACGGCTAATCTCGCTTTCAGCTGAATCCATTAGCCTCATTTTTTTCTGTGCTCACTTATGAGCGTATGCTTGAGGACTGAAAACGTTTTCAAAACATATTTCAATGGCTGCTTTATACCGTAATTGGCAGCTGACTCCTTAACCCTATGGAGTCGGGGGTCATTTTCACGATTTTACATCTTTTCCTCAATGCACCTTTTTAAAGGCACTTGCATATGATAGATACCCATGTGTTGCATCAACAATTGCAGAACAATCTCAGCTGTGTAAAGAGATAATATGGCCCTAAAGCTAAAACATTCTATCTCGATTTTGAAAATTCTTCATATCTCTTGTGGACGAACTGTTTTGGTGCTAGACAGTAGGATCCTTAAGTTAAGTAATCAGCCAATTAGCATGTATGTATTGTTTATTGTATGTGTTTATTTTGCAGAGACAATGCACACCAATCCACAGTAAAACTGTAAGTAAGCCAGATTTAGCCAGAGAGGCTAATTTTCATCTGCTGTCCCTGGCTAGATTTTTTTAAGACGGCCTTGAATTCCAAAATGTCCAATAACAAGAATGTAAAACTATAGCTTAGCTAATGCTAACCGAGCACTGACTACAACAGTGCGTGTGTTCTCATGCCGGTAGCAGAAGCGCTAGTTTGCTGGTTGCAGAGTCCTGTGGCGTGCTAGGCTAACCGAGCTAACGGCAAACAGAACTAGACAGTTGACATGAAGGGTTGCACAGTGAACTGCAGTTTATCTGCAGACATAGATTAAAATGAGAGTGCATCTGTTGTGCAAGACGTGCAATTGAGACAAACACATCTTCCACTTGCAGTCTAGATTGAGGGGTTAATTGCCCCTTGTAATCATCCAATCCAACATCACATCGGTGGTTATTGCAGGACCCTCTGCTCAGTCGCATAAGACGGTTCCCCACCTCCTTGATGATTTGAAGCGCTCTCAGCCGGTGGCTGCACAACACGGGGACCACGAGCGGCCTCGCTGGCCAGCAGGTGGTCTGCTGGTCTTCTGAGGCCGGATGGACGCTGACAGGCTGGCTCCTCCAGATGGACGTGACATCTCACAGTCCGGGCTCCATCTGATTAGTCCCAAGCTCCTTTCTCTTCGCCAAGTGCCTCTCTACTCGGGTTATTCTACACAAGCTCACGATATGGCACATTTTTTAAGCAATCGGCCTATTTAACATGCAACAGATAAAGAGCAGAATTTTGCATTCATCTGGAGTTCTGTTCCTGTCCTCCTGATGAATATCATTATAATATTTATTCATTTTTTTAGCTCTGTTTTTGGTCTCCACCAAATTCTGTCTCCTTAGAAGCTAAATGCGGCACCAGGTGGTTCATTCAACTGGAAATGAGCTGAGAACATTTGCAGTGAACGATGCAGTAAAACCAAAAGATGCTCCATAGTGGAGTCAAGTGATAATTGTGTGTGTGTGTGTGTGTGTGTGTGTGTGCGTGTGTGTCATCTTTTCCCCCCATTGCTTAACATATAGAGATATTGATGAGTGAAATTTTAACGATATTCCTCTTTAAATGCATTAAAAACACGATCACATTTTAGGCAGAAATCCGACTCGGATTACTTTTGTTTTCAGGCAAACAAGAGATGAAATGTGTTGAGGAATATGAAGTATTAAGGGATATTTTGCACAAAATCACTTTAAAAGCCACTATTAGCTATTAATCCCCAGCATTCCTACAAACCTTACACTTCCATATCCATCTCTCTTCCTTTAGCTTTCAGCATTTTGCTTCCTCTCCTCTCTAAACCTCTCTGTTTGTCCCCGCCCCAAAAACTACTAACTGCACTCCACACTCTGGCACCGCATATTAAACCTCACCTCACCATCGATCTCGGATAAAAACACATTATGTTCCTTCTCAAGCAGAAAATGCAATCCTGATCGTGCTTCAAAACAAAACAACCCCGGGTACAGTAACAGCCTTCTGTTATCATAACCAAGAGGTTTATGCAGATACACAAATACCGCTGCTCGGGTTGATGTCCTAGTTTCTCATATTTCATTTTTTCCTTAATTTTTGTGACATGATGTGGAAGGTGCCTCATGTTAATTACCGAGCATGTGTCTTTAAAGGTTGGCCAAGAAGAGGAAGCCCTCCGTCCTCAAAGCCAGCTGGAGCCTTGGAGTCAGATCAAACATTTACTGGTCGCAGACGGTGGAAACATGGCCGTCGCTCGCCAGCTAAGAGTCATTCCCAACTACATACAAACACGCAATGTGTGCTTGTGTGTGCAGAATGTGCGTGCACGTGTGTGTGTGTGTGTGTGTGTGTGTGTGTGTGTGTGTGTGTGTGTGTGTGTGTGTGTGTGTGTGTGTGTGTGCTCGCTCAGCTGAACGTGACCGCTTGACAGCTCGCTGAATATCCCAGACTGATCTTCGGAGATATAAAATTCACTTTCATCAGAGGGAGAGTGTTGGGAGACGTGTGTGTGTGTGTGTGTGTGTGTGTGTGTGTGTGTGTGTGTGCACGAGACCCCCTCGCGTCACGTGTGCGTGTTGTTTTGGGGGGCTTGTGAACTGCAGCCCCGTTCCCACAGTCTGCATCCAGAGAAAGTGTTTGATCTGACTCCAAGGTGGTGAGCTTCACTGTCAGCATGAAGGTCTCCGTGTCCCCAGACCCTTTACTCATCAACATGCACACACCAGCTACACACTTAGCAGCTGCTCATTTAAAATAGGGGTGCCGGGATATGCCAGGACTGACAGCAATCATGCTATTTCAAAAAGGCACTTTATTAGCACCCAGGTGTCAGATAGCAACAATGCTATGTGCACCGTGGAACACATTATATACTGTAAATGTACATGCACCCTACTCCACTATAACAATACTATACTAATGTAAGTAGAATATTGAACCTGGCCGAGTGTAAATAGCTGTGTGGCGTGTGACTCACCTGGGTGCCAGTGAATTTGACCGATAGCATAATTGTTTTCCTTCAAATCTTCTGAAGATGTCACGAAGATATCGTCAGTGAGAATTTGTTTAACCTCCATAATTGTTTAGAGAAAATCTGATATCGATCCTGATGGACAAACTTTAAGAACTTAGCTTTAGCCACAAACTCTACAAACATGATGGACGATAACCACAGAGGAATGAAGAGAATGAAGATGGACTTAACTGTAAAAATCAATATTTTTCGCCCTTGCTGAAGGTCGTAAAAGAGAGATGGAAATTGAGATAGCCTATTGTTTGTAGCACGGGTGGCGGGGGGGATTTGAAGTGGGCTGAGACAAAAACATGACCTTCCTCCTCCTCCTCCTCCTCCTCCTCCTCCTCCTCTTCCTCCTCCCGGTGATACCGAACTGGACGGACTGTGATGATGTAGTATATGATACATAACCACGTCCATATCCCACAAAACCACAATACATTTCAAGATAACCATCAACGACACATCAGAGGTTCAGTAGAAGAATTACAAAATGTGTTATTTAAGAAGCTCAAGCAGAACATGCGCTACAACACCTGAATGCATCTTCCTCCATTGCCAGCCCCTAATTGCTTCACACACAGTGACGAGGCGCGCTCACCACCTGCTGACTCAAGGCGGCCGCAAGGTGACCTCACTCAGCCTGATCTTTACCTCCGCTCCACGTCTTCGGGGACTTCATGGAGGCAACGCCACAGAGAGAGCCGGCTTAATGGCATCACCAAAGCCAGAGATAGAGAAAGAGAGAGAGAGAAGCATGGCGTCGCCTCCCAGCTGCTCATATTTGTTGCAGATTGAGCCGAGGCCAGCTGTGAGAGGAAGGAGGTAGTTTAAGCACCTGTGGTGGATTGAAGACCTCTTGTTTCACTTTCATCATCCTCTTTTGTTATCTCTCTCCTTCTGTTCTATTTCCCCCACTGTGGTTATTCCTGCCTGTCCTGCAACGTATCCCCATCTCGTGAGCTGAAATGTTCCCTCATATACAGCCGAGATAAATACACTCTGGTCCCATTGCGGAGCGATGCATCAGACAGACAGAACTTCTGCTGGAGTCCACGAATAAGAAATGCTTGAGATGACATCTTTAGCCTTTTTTTTTTTACTGGCTGGATTTAATCTCCAGCCCCCCGAAGAGTTATCTTTCTCCTTCGCTGGCTGTGTGTCAGACGGAGGAGAGGAAAGTGTGAGCAGCTGTGAGAGGCTGCAGGGACTGACACAGGGAGAGAGCTGCAGAGTGCTCACACTGAGAGGGTGATATGGAGAAGGTGGGAGTATGAACGCTGGGAGACGGGAGCATTGGAGAAGGAAACCGACAGAGGAAGAAAGAGCAAGAAATAATTAGGCCAAGTCTGTCTCTTTTTTTTTAGTGTTTGCCTCCTCTGTCTTCACTCGTGTCTGCTTGTGCATGCGGCATATGTGTGTGTGTGTGTGTGTGTGTGTGTGTGTGTGTGTGTGTGTGTGTGTGTGTGTGTACATGCATAGCTACGTCTCCTCATGATGAATGATGAATGCAATAAGCCTTTTAAATATAATATCCCAGAAAGACAGATGAAGTATTCTATCCACTTGTGTGCACGAAAAGGAAACTTAACATATGGATTAAAGCTTTACAAATGAATATAAAGACAGATTAGACTTCATGCTGCGTTAAAAAAATTAGATAATACAGATTATATTTCATGGACGGGAGAATAAGAGTTTTATTGCATTTCATAGGCGTGTGCTATATTTTAGTTCCCATTTATGCATAATTCATATTCCGTCCAGAAGTTAGAGATACATGATTAGGTTCATGCGTCATCGCTGCCAGACAGCACCCATCTGGCGCCACGGTAACGCTGCTGAGTGTCATGGAGGCTGTGTCTGTATTCATGCAGGAGGGAGAAAGGAAGAGCAAAAGAAAGGGACAGCAGGAGGGAACATACTGCCAGTGAGCATGCACAGCTTGAGTATTTATATATATATATATATGTTATTTTTTTTTTTTTTTACAGGCTCCCCTTAACAGGGAAGAGATGGATGCTGCTGGGTGGAAGGCGTGTCATTAAAAGTTTTCACGGGCGCAGTGGATAGCTGTCAGAGCTCATCCCAATTAGTGGCACTTTAGTGTCAGGCTGGTAGGCAGGAGAGGAGAGAGGGAGGGGAACCAGGAGAACCCTGCTGACTGAGAGCTAAGAGAGGAACCAGGAGAACCCTGCTGACTGAGAGCTAAGAGGGGAACCAGGAGAACCCTGCTGACTGAGAGCTAAGAGGGAACCAGGAGAACCCTGTTGACTGAGAGCTAAGGGGGGAACCAGGAGAACCCTGCTGACTGAGAGCTAAGGGGAACCAGGAGAACCCTGCTGACTGAGAGCTAAGAGGGGAACCAGGAGAACCCTGCTGACTGAGAGCTAAGAGGGGAACCAGGAGAACCCTGCTAACTGAGAGCTAAGAGGGAACCAGGAGAACCCTGCTGACTGAGAGCTAAGAGGAACCAGGAGAACCCTGCTGACTGAGAGCTAAGGGGGAACCAGGAGAACCCTGCTGACTGAGAGCTAAGGGGAACCAGGAGAACCCTGCTGACTGAGAGCTAAGAGGGGAACCAGGAGAACCCTGCTTCATATTTAGGCTTCATCTCTCTAGGTCTGAGCGGAGAGGAAACCCCGTTACAATCCTCTCCAGCTATGAACCGCTGCCATCTTCCTACCTGCTAAGCATTCGGTTTCAAAAGACACTCCGGGTCTGTCCTTCTGATGTATTTATAATATTCAATACATATTAGCTTTGACAACCTACATTTTCTTGGCGTGTTAAAGGCCCCTGTGGACTTTTTGACCTCTGGCTGTGGAGCGATGTTTTGATGAGCCGGCTCTTTTATTGTCTGCACGCCTGCACTTCACGAGCATCGGGCCGACGTACGAAAAGCAGGGAGCTGTTGTTGGTCATGTGCCGTAAAACGGTAGAGTGCGCCCATAAAATAGCCTTTTGGAAATGTTTTATTATACCTTCAGGGGAAATTAAAGTGTTTCGGTGAGAAACAAGTGTAATCAAAACTTTCAAAACTCCACATGGTACCTTTAATCTGCCTTAATCTTTTAAAAGGAAAGATGAGTCACATCACAAAGAGGATTAAAGTAGTGCAGGCCCGGGTAATAGCTCAACTTTTTCTCTATACGTTACACTGAGCGACAAGTATACTGATGGAAATGTGCAATCAAATAGCGACCATGAATCTAAAATCCAATGCATTTGCTTTTCATTCAGGATGCTACAAAACAAAAGACTGAGAAATATAATCCAAACATCTTAATCCCTTTTGTTGTCATGACATTACATGCATCAATGCTCAGCCAAACACAAAGACGGGTTCTTGAGATGTTAAAAGCTCATCATAAATACTAGCTCTTTTGAAAATGAACTCACCAGAGAGGAGGAGGAGGAGGAGGAGGAGGAAGGGTGAAAAGACTCCGAAGCAGAATTAGTAATGCCAAGGATAAAGAAACATGCTGGAGCCGACCGTGGGGTCAGGGCTTGTTTGATAATGACGGTGGACACGGACCTGCAGCAGCCTCTTGTTTCAAAGGAAGCAGAGACGGAGTGCTAATTCAACATAATGCTACAGCACTCGTTAAGCAGAGACTGTGCTGCTGAATGCACAAGCAGAGGAGTGAGCGGTGGTTTCACAGTCGTGCTGCGCTCCTCTGGACCAGCAGATCACGCAGGTGGACCACGGCGTCCGCCTGAGGGCGACGCAGAGTGCAGCCACCATATCTACACGGGTCTAAACGCTATGAAGAAGCCTCACACGGACCGGCATCCATTAGAGCTGCACTGGAGCACGGTAGCCGCAGGCGGGGTGCTAACCCAGTGGTTCTCAAACTTGTTTTGTCACGCCCCACTTTGGAGGAAGAAAAATGTTCACGCCCCACACCGCCACAACAAAAAGCCCATCTCCGTGAGAGAGGCTTTTCTGCTGCTTGTGTTTGAGCAAAACGCCAAGAATCTTGGTCGTCGCGCAAGCTAACCTGTTAGCGGCGTGACGTAAACATTTCCATGAAAGCACAGGAATTTCTCCATGTATTTATTAATGAGGTGTTATGTCTGTGTACTTTGTACTTTTGTAGTATGCAAAGTTATCATGTTCATGGGGAGAGGTCGTCCTGAAACCAGAAGGTCGCCGGTTCGATCCCTGGTCTCCCCATAGTTTTCATGTTGAAGTGTCCTTGAGCAAGACACTAAAGTGCCCACTGCTCCTTCATTACTAAGGATGGTTAAATGCAGAGAATAATTTCCCCACTGTGGGATTAATGAAGTATTACTGTGGGGCGCGACCCCCAATAGAGGGTCGCGCCCCACAGTTTGAGAACCTGTTGAAGAGCTACAATGTAGTAATATATTATCACTGGAGTCACTGAAACATTGCAAAGCAAAGTTTAGCTGTTGTAATAAGCACTAATACAGTTCCCCCAATGTATTAAATTAACTTGGTAGGTAGGTAGGTAGGTAAATAGGTAGGTAGGTAGGTAGGTAGGTAGGTAGATAGGTAGGTAGATAGGTAGGTAGATAGGTAGGTAGGTAGATAGGTAGGTAGGTAGATAGGTAGGTAGGTAGATAGGTAGGTAGGTAGGTAGATAGGTAGATAGGTAGGTAGATAGGTAGGTAGGTAGATAGGTAGGTAGGTAGGTAGGTAGATAGGTAGGTAGGTAAATAGGTAGGTAGGTAGGTAGGTAGATAGGTAGGTAGGTAGGTAGGTAGGTAGGTAGGTAGGTAGATAGGTAGATAGATAGGTAGGTAGGTAGATAGATAGATAGGTAGATAGATAGGTAGATAGATTGGTAGGTAGGTAGATAGATAGGTAGGTAGGTATGTAGGTAGGTAGGTAGGTAGATAGGTAGGTAGATAGGTAGATAGGTAGATAGATTGGTAGGTAGGTAGGTAGATAGATTGGTAGGTAGGTAGGTAGATAGATAGGTAGGTAGGTATGTAGGTGGATAGATAGATAGGTAGATAGATTGGTAGGTAGGTAGGTAGGTAGATTGGTAGGTAGGTAGGTAGGTGGATAGATAGATAGGTAGATAGATTGGTAGGTAGGTAGGTAGGTAGGTAGGTACTTTATTACTCCCAAAAGGGGACATTTTTAAACCACCTTAAACCAGAGGTACTGACAAATATTTTGATGTGGAATTTGTGATTTAACATTTTAGTTTTGTTCCATATTAGTTTTTTGTTACATATTAGTTTGTACCATGAGAACGGGAAAACAAATGTAATATAAAAAACGTAAGGCAGTGGTTCAACAAACGTTTAAAAGTATAGCGTGTATGTGTGTGTGTGTGTGTGTGTGTGTGTGTGTGTGTGTGTGTGTGTGTGTTTTGTATCTACAGTATAGATAACAAAGAGCTGGCATCAACAGATAAATCCCAGAGCAAAATCAATGACACAAAAGTTTCTCCCACAGAGTATTGACGGAGAACATCGTCTCCAAGTGATGAAAGGTTACAAAATAAAGACACGACTGGGATCAATTTAGTATTTTTTCTAATTATTCCTCCTTCTGGAGGTGTCACGCCGTTTGTCCACAGGCCGTGGCGAAGTTGTTCTGCTGGTGACACGACAAGCGACCAACTGGAACTGTGAGCGGCCTCATTAATTAAAACGCTTCCCAGCTTCCCTCAGAAAGTAGCTTTCTTCAATGTGTGTGTGGTGCAATTCAATAAAGAGCATGAGGGGCTCTTATGTTGCTTAATTATGTTTTTAATTTCTTCTTTTTCAGAAATGATCTCATCTGTATCTCTCAAGTATCCCTATTTGTGTGGGCTGTTAGCCTTTTTTCAAAACTAGCCAACGAGCTATCAGGTGTTTTTACAACCTGTTCTCATTCCCAGCCGTAGTCATGCTAGCATGAGCTAAACATGTCGGTCTGTTAGTCAGTCTACCATGTTATAGTCCATCTCTAAATATTTCAATTTCTATGATTTTAATGAATTCATGTTCTCCAGATGATGAATCCTACTGACGTGGCAATACTTCACTACAATGAGAATCACATTTACTCTTTTTACTGAAGTGTCCCAACATCTATTGGATGGATTGCTATGATTTCTGAAATAATCACAATGTAATGAAGTAAGATGATCTTCATCCATTTGATTTGTGCCACAAATTCAAAATATTTTTGACAATTTTGGTTTATGACCAAATAACTGCTAAACTAATGGACTTCCCATCAGCCTCAGCCTCAGCCTGAGTAGTTCTAATACACACATATGCATGTATATGTATACAGTACTTGCTTAACATTAGCATGCTAGCATTGCCATTGTGTACTTATGCTGCATGAGTACGACCAAAGCTGTTCGCTCTGTCTTCTGCAGCAACTAAAAGTCGAGTTAGAAATAGTGAGAGACTCTTGAATTTTTACAAGAGTCGGGTCGTATTGCCGAAGCAAAAATAATCCCACGCACTGACTTCAGGTCCACCAGTTTGTTTGGGCATTTTAGCTAACGGTACAGCCGCCCTGCAGCTGCACAGCCAACTGCAGCATGCGCGCCGACAGCATATCAGGGCTCTCAAGTGTCACGCATTGAGCGTGACTGTCACGCATTTCGGTCTTAAGTTACGCCGTACCGCCACACATCGTATTTCTCACGCTGAAAAAAAGCTCTAGGCTATTTAATGTGCCGCAGCACACAAACATGACCTGGTCGCGCTGTCCTCACCATGGAGGAATCAAGCACGTCTCCCCCGAATCCCCTGGAGTTCTGCCGCGAGGTGCCACTCATCAGCCAATCAAAAAAAAGAAATGGGCTACACGAATAGCCAATCAGAAAAACGTATCTGTTGTATCTCGGTGAAATGTAATCCAGCAACCAATGAAAATCAAGCTAATAACAATATGGGGGGAGGGGGGCTGGTCTGTGGGCATACGGCATGGGCGAAGGCACATTGTGCATCAATACTGGACCAACTTGTGAGGAGAAATTCCGGATTTGGATATGTGCAAGTAGCAGCCTTGCGATGAATAATACATCTCTCTGTTTAGCTATCATCATTAGATGTGTTTTTTCTTCTTCTCTTTCGATAAATCAATGACTTTATATCAGCTCAGTCACTCACGGCACCACGCCGGACCTCGGGTAAATATCTAAAATGACACTGAATTATGCATAAACACAAGACCATTACCATAAATATTGCTGAAAGTAATTATCTGCAGGCTGCTCAAATTGGAGTTTGGCTTTCTGAAACGTTCCTCAGTCAAATGCCCTGTTCATTATTTGTCAATTTGAAAATTACCCGGGCATGAACATGAAATGGAAATGGCCAACATCCTTCATCCAACGCTAATGGAGCAACACGAGTCTTCATTATTCCGACATCAGTACACAGGCTGTGATATATGTGTGGATGCTGGAGCAGAAATGGAGTTGGCGCGCGAGTGAGAGATGAAGCAGACGCTGCTCGAGAAGAGAGCTGCGATGCATGCAATATGAACAATGTGCATCAAAGTTCATATGCAAAAATGCCTTCATAATTACGAGGATGGCTCGTTCAATGAACATTTCATTTGAGTGACTCACTCTGAAGTTGACCCAGTCATGAAAGGAAGAGATTAGCGCTCGGAGAGGAGATCAAATCCACTCTCACGGCCGTGTGGTCGATATGAAGCTATAGAGACAGCAGGGGGTTGGGTTAGCTTAGCATAAAGACTGGACACTTCTTTAATACACCCAAAAATGCACTCACGCACTGCAACTCTGAAGAAAACACAGTTTTAAGCAACTATTATTCCAACTATTCCTTTAAATCCAGCGCAGGCTGCCTCTCTGTTAAAAAAAAAGAGAGAGAGAGAGAACAAGCTTGAAAGTTCGCCAGGTTCATTGGATTGTATCGCACCGTACCGACATACTGACACCAGGGACATAAACCAATTATATCAAAACAGGTTAGCGGTGTTATTGAAGACGTTAGCTGAGGGCTGAGAGAGAGGCGGCGCTCTCCTGCTGCCGTGGAGCTTTGGAACAGATCAAGGATCTCTGCAGCGGGGAGAGGAAGATGACGAAACGAAGGTTGAGGGCACTCATACGTTTCATGTTATACATTGTATTGTTTTTTGCAGTTGATATTGCTTTTGAGTGGAAGATCAGGTGCCATACATGAGCAACCTTTTTCATCAACCTATTTTTAGGCCCTTTCCTCGAAAATGTCATCCCCAAACTAAAAAGGGTGTATCTCTGCAACCACTAGGGATATTTTAGTAATGTTGGTGTTATAATAAAAGGTACACATGTGAGATTTTGTTCAGATGTGTAAATATCAGTCTATATGTTTCTGGTTAAGAGTAAATGAAGATGACACACAGAAAAACATGAAAAGGTTTCAGGTCCACCTCGAAAAAATCACTTTCAGGATAATTATTTCTTTGAAATGATGCAGCTGTGAGGTCCAACTCTAACCCAAATCATAGCTCAATATGTGAACATTCTCTAACCCAAATCATAGCTCAATATGTGAACATTCTCTAACCCAAATCATAGCTCAATATGTGAACATTCTCTAACCCAAATCATACACAATATGTGAACATTCTCTAACCCAAATCATAGCTCAATATGTGAACATTCACTAACCCAAATCATAGCTCAATATGTGAACATTCTCTCTGCAAAGGTTGACTTTTATAAAGTGAAGCAGAATAAAGTTAGAGAGGGTTTAGAACAGAGAAAATGTAGACGAAGTGTCCAAAATTTGCATTTGCGTGCATCTGTGACATTTTAATTTTCTCATGTACCAAACCATATATTTTATTTGTATATTACTTATGATGTTCAATACATCCAAATACAGAAGTGTTGGGCTTTTATTTCATAAAACAAGCTATGATTTACAGTTTTATACAACAATCGCTCAGTCTTCTCCCCTGGCTTTCTATGACAGAGTGCAGTAGGGTCACCTCTGTCAGGAACAGTACACCTGTGTGCACAGCGATCTCTAATGCAGACAAAAGATGGCACCTGCTTCCCTGTTACATCTTGACTTATTTATTTAATTTAAGTGTTGACATTCAAGCTCACAACCTTCCTGTGATGTTCACAATACAAACACCACATTGAAACCCATGCAAAATCTTCTTTTGTTCATCAATAGCTGTTTTTGTTTTGCCTTTCTAAAAGTGTGCTTCTGACTTGGCGGAGACGGAGACACATTCTGTCAACGGACATTATTCTTCGACTTAGCTCGCACCATAAAGGAAAATAATGTTTTTGATTTACTGTGACGGAATGAAATGCGCACCAGGAGGAGGGATTAAGCTGATCCCCAGCAACAAGAAAATGTAATGATCACGGGCATGAAAATCAAATACAGAGCAGAAATCCCTCCCCCCGAGGCACACAGACACACACACACACCACAAACTACTGGCTTATTGCTTACTACTTTAATGGACCACAATGCACCTGAAGCTAGATTTGCTGTTCTCTGATAGGACCAGCATCCTGTCAGAAGAGGCCATTTTGCTGCCGCCTCCAGGTCATCTGTGCCGTTCCAACTCATCCTCCCCCAGACACGGTCGCCTCACTAACCTCCTGGATGCCATGTAACGGCTTCTCCCACGAGGAATGGCTGCCAGATCCACGTGTGTGTGTGTGTGTGTGTGTGTGTGTGTGTGTGTGTGTGTGACCCGTGTGCATGTGTTTCCTACATGAATGTGTTTTCTACGTGTGTATGTTTTCCTACCTGCGTGTGTTTCCTACGTGTGTGTTTCCTACCTGCGTTTGTTTCCTACCTGTATGTGTTTCCTACGTGTGTATGTTTTCCTACCTGCATGTATTTCCTACATGCGTGTGTTTCCTACGTGTGTGTTTCCTACCTGCGTGTGTTTCCTACATGTGTATGTTTTCCTACCTGCGTGTATTTCCTACCTGTGTGTATTTCCTACCTGCGTGTGTTTCCTACATGTGTATGTTTTCCTACCTGCGTGTATTTCCTACATGCATGTGTTTCCTACATGCATGTGATTCCTACCTGCGTGTGTTTCCTACATGTGTGTGCTTTCCTACCTGCGTGTATTTCCTACATGCATATGTTTCCTACATGCGTGTATTTCCTACCTGTGTGTGTTTCCTACCTGCGTGTGTTTCCTACATGTGTGTGTTTTCCTACCTGCGTGTATTTCCTACATGCATATGTTTCCTACATGCGTGTATTTCCTACCTGCGTGTGTTTCCTACCTGCATGTGTTTCCTACCTGCATGTGTTTCCTACCTGTGTGAGTTTCATACCTGTGTGTCTTTCCTACCTGCGTGTGTTTCCTACATGTGTGTGTTTCCTACATGTGTGTGTTTCCTACCTGTGTGTGTTTCATACGTGTGTATGTGTTTCCTACCTGTGTGTGTTTCCTACGTGTGTATGTTTCCTACATGTATGTGTTTCCTACCTGCTTGTGTTTCCTACGTGTGTGTGTTTCCTACCTGTGTATGTTTCCTACGTGTGTGTTTCCTACCTGTGTGTTTCCTACGTGTGTGTGTTTCTTGCATGTGTGTGTGTTTCCTATGTGCGTGTGTTTCCTTCATGCGTGTTTTCCTACCTGCGTGTGTTTTCCTACATGCATGTGTTTCCTACATGCATGTGTTTCCTACATGTGTGTGTTTCCTACATGCATGTGTTTCCTACATGTGTGTGTTTCCTACATGCGTGTGTTTCCTACATGCGTGTGTTTCCTACATGTGTGTGTTTCCTACATGTGTGTGTTTCCTACATGCATGTGTTTCCTACATGTGTGTGTTTCCTACATGCGTGTGTTTCCTACATGCGTGTGTTTCCTACATGTGTGTGTTTCCTACATGCATGTGTTTCCTACATGTGTGTGTTTCCTATATGCATGTGTTTTCCTTCATGTGTGTGTTTCCTACATGCGTGTGTTTCCTACATGCATGTGTTTCCTACATGTGTGTGTTTCCTACATGCATGTGTTTCCTACATGCGTGTGTTTCCTACATGCATGTGTTTCCTACATGTGTGTGTTTCCTACATACATGTGTTTCCTACATGCGTGTGTTTCCTACATGCATGTGTTTCCTACATGTGTGTGTTTCCTACATGCGTGTGTTTCCTACATGCGTGTGTTTCCTACATGTGTGTGTTTCCTACATGCATGTGTTTCCTACATGTGTGTGTTTCCTATATGCATGTGTTTTCCTTCATGTGTGTGTTTCCTACATGCGTGTGTTTCCTACATGCATGTGTTTCCTACATGCATGTGTTTCCTACATGTGTGTGTTTCCTACAAACATGTGTTTCCTACATGCATGTGTTTCCTACATGCGTGTGTTTCCTACATGCATGTGTTTCCTACATGTGTGTGTTTCCTACATACATGTGTTTCCTACATGCGTGTGTTTCCTACATGCGTGTGTTTCCTACATGTGTGTGTTTCCTACATGCGTGTGTTTCCTACATGTGTGTGTTTCCTACATACATGTGTTTCCTACATGCGTGTGTTTCCTACATGCATGTGTTTTCCTACATGTGTGTGTTTTCTACATGCATGTGTTTCCTACATGTGTATGTTTCTTACATGTGTGTGTTTCCTACATGCATGTGTTTTCCTACATGCGTGTGTTTCCTACCTGCGTGTGTTTCCTACATGCGTGTGTTTCCTACATGCGTGTGTTTCTTACATGCATGTGTTTCTACATGCGTGTAGTGTGGTGGTTGGCGAATGCGTTCAGAGCAGAGATGCACATAACAGTACAGCTGAGCTCTTTTTTTCATAGAGAATATTGGAATTATTTCAAGTATTACATTATATATGACTCTGTCTGTCTGTCTGTCTGCACCAAATCTAATCAGCCGTTATTGTAACCCTTCCCATGTTTAGACTCACATTGATCATAGCGATGCCGAGGTACTCCAGATGCTATAATGCATGCACTTCACCACCACTTCTGACTTCAAAGAGAGGCGCTTCACACCCTCTGAAACCTCTCAATAATGGACCAGGGCCCCTTAAGTGATCTCTAATGGAAGCTCTTAGGGGAGGAGGCACTCATTCATATTCCATATTCCCTCCCGCAATACCACCGCCACTGCTGCAAATTGGTAACACAAAAAAAAGAAAAGGGAACGCCGTCACACACAGGCTTTTGACTCTCCAGGGAATAGCCGCGGCCAGAGGGGATGAGGCTGCTGGTAATCCAGATTATATTGGGATTCTTCCCCTCCACCCCTTTCCTGATCTGCATTAATCCAAAACAAGCAGCGTGAGGCATTAGAACATGCCAGGGCATATGTGATAGTGTCGAGGAATATAGTTGCACGCCTCATGCCCAGACGGGCTGAGGGAACCGGAGTCGTTTGACATTTGAAAATATGCTTTTTCAAATCGTTCCTTATGTTCGTTCACGGCCGTGCGGTCGCTCCGCCAACTCCAATCCGCTCATGTGGGCGACTCCGAAATGCTCTCTGCAATTTGTGCATTAAGCCGTCATTTCAGACCAAATGAATCAACGCAGCAGTTACAAGGAACTCATTGAGAATTTTGACATGCTGGAATGAAGGATCCCTGGGGGAAATGTATATATATATATATATATATATATATATATATATATATATATATATATATATATATGCATTGCTAATTGGCCACCTGCAAACAGGCACACTGATTATCCCGCTATCGCTCGCACAATGTTGTGACTTGTTTCCTCCATTAAGCGGCGGCTCAAGCCTAATGCCTCATAATAGACACGAGCACAGTGGCTGTTAGGCCGACATGAACGCCAGCCGCCAATGTCACCCGAATACAAAATATCATAAAGGGAGACAGAGAGTGCATCAAATATTGATGTGCTTTACAACGACATCTGCTGTGTGCCATTTATGAAATATTCAGGGATACACACAGAGAAAGGGAGATACATGGTGGTTTGCCATGATCTGGGTGCTCCGTATTTTACAGAATATATATGTGTGTGTGTGTGTGTGTGTGTGTGTGTGTGTGTGTGTGTGTGTGTGTGCAACAGACACAGTGAACTCTCCGAGGTATTTTACGTCTTGAGTGTCGGTATTCTCATCTGCACTTTTATCCTCTAACAGCAACATAAGTGTGCTAGAAAAAACAACAACATTTATGTTGTGTTACAGCCGTCAGCTGTTGTAGCGAGAGCAGTGCTGCAGGAGACCAGAGAGGATCATGGGACGGCGCATCGTGATCTTCCAGTAGAAGCTTTTCTCATCGACACCGACAGCATCCATCTATCCATCCGTCTCTCAACCCTTCTCTTCTCCACCGTTTCCCTCACTGCCTCCTCTCCCTCGCTTCTCATGTCTCCTCTCTCCTTCCTTCCTTCCTTCCTTCCCCTCCGACTGTGTTCTGGGACCCGCTAATTCAAAGACCGAGCAGCACCTCATATCTGCCATCAGTCGGGTTTAACCGAACTCCCATAGCCTGTCGACTCATCCGAGTTCAAAGGAGACAAAGGGAAGAGAGGCTGTGGGAAGAGTCGCCCCTCCCCTTCTACTCCCCTAAATCTTTTAATCATGACACTGACGGAAACTATTTCCCCCCTTCTATCTCCCTTGATATGCCAGCATTGTCTTGTTCTCCTTCTCTTTCTTCTCATATATTTCACATCCCCTTTGCATCTCTCTCTCTCTCCATTTGACAGCCCTCCCTCTTCCCTTCCTACTGTAGAGCCTTAATGAGTAAGCAGGCATGATCTGTAAATTATTCAATAACTGGGAGAATAATCTCTGATTCTGTCTCCCTCCCCTTTTTGTTATTCTGAAAATAGCCTGTGTGTTGGGAGCGGATCACACGCAGCTGCTACACATGGAGGCGCTGGTCGTTCCATCCTGACGGAGCGGCACTTTGATTTGAAATATCGGGACGATTACCGATCCATATCGCTTTGCATTTCCGCAGCCGGCAGGAAGAGCGCCTGTGTCTTCGCTCCAAACAGATCAGAAAATATAACTCTCGTGACGTCATCAGGATAAATGATGATGTCATTCATCTGGGTGAAGCCAAACGTGCAACAGTGGACGTCCTTGCAGCCTCAACTGTAACGTCTGATGAAAGTAACGTCCACCGATTCACATATATTAGTTTTTTGGGACGGCAATGTCCGGCTTTATATTTCTGAAAACCACAAATAATCCAAGTGTTTTGCATTCGGTCAGAACAGGGAAAGAGAAAGAGACGCAGTACAAAGTACCTGCTACAATATTCATAAAGTATAATCAGTGGGATAGTTAGGTGCTAATGGCTGCTGGATGGGTCACAAACACAGGACTTTCACCCAGGAGGCTGCTGTTCATGTTCCGTGTTGAAACCCCCAAAAAAAGTGTTTTGCACAACGACTTTTTTTTTCTAGCAACATGAGGGACATTTTTTGAAGGTTGACTATACTATTCATGATAAAAATGACGCAAAAATGAGCACGTAGTAAACACTACAACTGGATCGCATGTGGGTTTTGAATATGCAAGGAAATTCCTGGGTGTATATTGTATTAGAAAAGCATTATGTGAACTTTCTGGACCCCAAAATACATCGTGGCTCTTCAGACGCTTTAAATAATAAACTGACGGATTAAATAATGATGAATGGCGGTGTTAAGGTACAGCTGGTGGAACAGCGCTGGAGCTGGAAAACATGTTTTAACACTTCAATATTTAGTCATTTGAATTTGCCTTAAAATAATTCTGGAAAATAACAAACTGTAAAAGGTGATGCATGTTTGTGATAAGCGATGTCTGGGAGGAGAAATGTGATGCAGAGAAAATGTACTTTAGTGTGAACAGTCTTGTGGTAATGGCATACTTAATTATTCATTTAGCAGACAGTAGAGAGTATAAGAATGAATATGTCGCATGCCGTATGTTAATATGGGAACGCGAACACAGCCGCGGTCTCGTGATGAAACATGAGTCAGGATATCTCGTCCTCTGCTGCAAGAGAACAATCCTGTTTCCAAACTGCATCCAGAGTTTTATTAAAATCTTTGTTTGTAATGTAGAATGTGTGAGCGATGTGAGATGTTTGTCTCCATACATAATACATTACAATCTCTGCTAAATGCTCCGTAATATAAGCCGGGCTGAAGCTATTTATTACTCCAAAAGTAATCAATAAAACCCTCTGGACTCCACAGCTGGCCATAATAAGGCCTTGAAAGTGGGAGATATGACCCCTTCATTTACAGATATAAGTCTGCTGCTCACGTTCATGGTCAAAGTAGTTCACACGAATACACGTGGATGTATACATATATATATATATATATATATATATATATATATATATATATATATATATATATATATATATATATATATATATATATATATATATAGCACATATACATATTTATAGTTGGCATCCTCCTGTAATTAAGATGTAGAATTGATTGATGTCCCATTGCAGGAACATATAACTCTCTCCCTCCCTTTAAACCTTGCTTAAGGGGGGTAAAGACACTGCATTGGCCCTGAACTATGATTAGTTTTATCATCATCATCATCATCATTGATCATTTTTATATGAAGAACGATGACTCCATACATTTTTTTCTCATGCAATATAGTCAGAAATATTATTTTTAACCCGATCATGATTGTAGGCCGATGCACTTGTAGTTACACACTCTTGTTAGATAAAAAGAGTTTAACAAAGACATGACATGTAGTTCCGCTCCAGCGGCTCTCCTGTGCAACTGACTTGAAGGCAACTGTCTCCCTTTATAAACATCTGCAACTTAGGCTCAGATAATTGGGCTCTTTTGGAGAGTTCCTGTCTCGTTTCGCCTCCCTAATTTCCCTCGTGGGGGCCCAATTCTAATCACTGTAATTTGTTTAAAAAGTCATCTGTGTTCTCTTTAGTTGAGATGTGCATTGGACAGGCCTCTGGATCAGGTGGTTGTCTACTTAATGACATAATGTAAAACCATAAGCATTTAAAGTTATAATCCTAAAGAGTTCCGTCCTGGTTGGTTTAGCGCCCTCTGTGGCCACTACAGGTAACAGCAAGTGTACTTGTATATCTGTGCAGCCAAATAGACTATAGTTGTTCTTAGGAGGTCAGACCATAATTGACCTTTCAATTCAGTGAGAGGAGCTGCAGCTTTCATCCAACAGCTTCTTGTTCCACTGAACCCTGCAATGCTTCAAACCGAAGCCATACACAGCCGGTGCTAACCTCAAACTGTCAAAACTGGGTTTCCAAATGTGGTTTTATACCATGAAATATGGAACTTTTCCTCCTGTATTGTCGTCTTCTCCTGGAAATGAGACGGTCAACTCAGATCATCAAAGAAATGCCAGAATCCACCGTGCCGAAGATCACCAAATGAATTGGCATTTGTTCAGGCGCAGCATATTCATCTCAACCATGATTGTATATACACACACACACACACACACACACACACACACACACACACACACACACACACACCTCCCCCCCCAGAAGCAACCACTCCATCATATGAGGTGTCAGAAGCGGATCAAGTATTGATGAAACAGCTTCTTGTGCCGTATATAAGACGCCGTGCTTTTTTGATCAGATCCCCCTCCTCCCCCCCCCCCCCCCCCCCCCCCCCCTCACCCCGCCTCCCCTTTTCCCGCCTGCTGCGACGCTCCTTTCACTTCAGCTGAAAATGTGCCTTCGAGAAAATGAAACAGAACAAACAAATGAGATTGGGTGTGTTGACCTCACTTTGTAATCCCCTCGTGAAATGTGACTGCGGATGCAGGCGGGCGCAGAGCTAAAGCAGGAGCAGCGCTTGGCGTGTGCGCCGGGAAAGAACATTCTTTTGTTGCAAGAAAGAAATTCATAATTCATGATTCTGGGATAAAATGTATGACCTGATTAATTAGTGGAGATACGGTGTGAGCTCAGAGAGGAGAGGAAGACGGAGACGTAGAGGGAGGGAGAACAAAGAAGATGGATGATCCTCCTTGGATGTGTGCAGACGGCGGCATCTTTATTTGATGTACTTTCCACTTTGTTTTACGTGTATATTTACACGTGTGTGTGTGTGTGTGTGTGTGTGTGTGTGTGTGTGTGTGTGTGTGTGTGTGTGTGTGTGTGTGTGTGTAACATCACCATTATGCACAGGAAACATCTCCCACTGCAAAAATTGTGATCAACTGCTTGACTTTTCTATTTCGCTGCTTTTTATTCCACACTTTCTTTTTCTTTGTCTGGCGCATATATTACCCACAATGCAACTCGAACCGTTGACAGCTAGGTCAGAGATTCGGGTGTGTCGTGCTAGTGGGAGGCTAACGTAGCCTCAAACCGCCGACCTCCAGTAGACCTCCAGTCTTCAGCTCCAGCCGCCATCTGACATCGTTTGAGGCCGTTCATTTGCATTTGGCTCGATTTTATTTTTTAATTTGTATTTGCTTTAAGCAAATTTTGGTGCACTCCAAAGTCTGAGACGAAATCTCAGAATCCAAGAAAATTAAAAAATGAAAGTTACGCCATGATGAGAAATATGTTTCGTTGTAATTTTAATAGACAGACACTTTTTAAAAGACCAGGAAAACATATTTCCTTAACAATAATTTCCTTTGAGAGATAAAAACCCAATATATAAATATATATATTTCACGTTTTTCCTTTTTGTAATTGCTCTTCTGAGCTCGTTAAGAAAACAGTGCCTTCTCTGAGCCAATCAGAATTGAGCAATAGCGTGATAAATTAATACAACACCTGAGGATGTCTTTTTCTAAACGTTGGCTTAGATTGTAACATTTTTAAAATGGTATTTTCAAGTAAGGTATTAAGAGGTGAATATATATATATATATTTTAAACCCACAATACCCCAGATATTTCTCTTATTAAACTTTGATTGCCTTTTTAGATATGAATATTTAATGATATTTGAAGCCAGGTTTTCAGGGGCTTTATTGTGAGGGGAGACAACAGAGACTTAAAATAAAACAAAGTTCTTGAGGTTGTTGTTTTCAAATAGAATCACCATCTAATCAGCTTCGCTCCTCTAACAATACATTTGACATTCACGTTGATTATTAAGAGTAAATAATAAAAAAAAGTGCAGCCTCAGTTCTGCTTCAAGACAAACAATCAGAGGAACAGATTTCTCTCTCTGAGCAAAGAGACGGAGACGTCGTGTCTCCGGACAGAAAACACAACCTCGTCTCGCCACCGCTCTGTTTGTGTGTCCGTCATTACGCCGCTTCATAAATCCATACCCTGAAGCTGCAGCTGACAGCAAGACGAGTCCGCAGAGAGCGAGAGACCAGTGAAAAGAGGCAGAAAGAGGACATGTTTTCTCTCCGCTTCACTCTTTGAACATTTACCCCGTGTCATGAGAGAAATCTCCAAAAACAAATGGTCAATTCAGATTATCCCCGTGCTCTTTGTTAGGAATTTGAAGTCTTTTAATGGGGAGACCAAATGTAGATTTCAGGATTTCCGCGTCGCTGATGAAAGAGGAAGAAATGAGCCAAAAAGAGGAAATGATGATTGTTCTACTTTGCATGAGAGAGAGAGAGAGAGATAGCTCTTTGTTAGCCTCTAAATGGTGCCGTGATGCCAATGCAACAGGAATAATGAACGCATATCTGAGGCTTCAACAATGTCATCGAGTCACCTGTGATTTTACTGCACAGTCGTCTTTTTCTTTTCATGCAGGTGCATGTGATCTAAGGGATTTTTGACTTTTTAAGAAACCTGTTTCAATCAAACGCAGCGGGCTGCTTTACTACTTCTTTTTTTTTTAGAGAATGTTCCGAGTCTACCGCCAGCGGTTTAAAGCCCGATCTAGACGACGCCATAAAACGCTGCTGCCAATTTCCTGTCCGGGGTCGTTGGAGGTTTTAGTGGAGACTTTGGCTGCCGGCGATAATGCGCATTAATTCACTTCTTTCTTTGGGATGGGACCAGTTTCTGGCCCCCAAAATTCCCCACAGAGCACGAGATAAAAGTAAATGTAAATCATTGATTAGTACAGACAAACACGGAGGTAAAAACCTACAAACAACCTCAACCCGTCGCTCTTCTGGAATAGCATTTCGTGGGAAGTGGTTAGTTTCAGTGTAGAGCTGTCAGCTCATTTCCTGTGTGAGTCCTTGGAGGTTTGTCTCAGTGTTCACACATCTGTCTGCAGCTCACCGCTGCTTCTCTTTCTTTCCCTGTAAACAGGCTCATATTCCCAAAAAAAATCTAATCTCCAGAATCATTGTTCATTTTAAATTTTATACAGCCGCCTGTACAGCTGAATCCTTAAATAATGCACTTCAATTTGCACTCAGAATGACAGCTAGAACTAATTCAGTGAGATGAATACAAATCTGCACACACACAACGAATGCAAGGCTCATTTATTGTTATTGTTGTGTTGCTAAAGCTGAACCAACATGAACCATAGATGTGTACAGCTAGCTTAGCGTGTGCACATGCATGTGTCAAACAGGCAACAGGCTAGCTTAGCATCTTCTTATATATAATGTCTGATTCTCCTGCCGTTAACTGCTTTGTTAGAGTAGTTTTAAAGGAAAGAATCCTCTCCCTCTATAGGACAGAGGGAGATTCAACCTTGAGCTGGAGAATTCAAAGCGGCGAGCGACTCCTCGTGCTACCCGGCTAATTAACCGCCAGCTAGCACCCCGCCGCCATCCGCTTCCTCCTCCTCCTGAGAGGGCAGCGGCAGGGAGCAGCGGGGCGCTGTCCCTTTAAACACGTATTAATTACAGTTTTTTCTGAATGCTTCAACACTAACAGTGATTCTTGAAGCACGATTTCTGAAACCATTAACACGTTTAGCCAATGCATCTACCAAGTGTGCCAAACTGAATGCACGTTCTCTGCTTTACACTCAGTTTATAATTTTATAACAAACTTTTTGCAAAACTGTAAACACAAACCACTGCTTTACACTCAGTTTGCAATTCATTAACACACTTCTAGCAAAACTGTAAACATTGGTCTCTACATTGCTACACTATTTTGCCAATTGATTTTCCACATTGACACATGTGAAAACACTTTTAGATAATGAGCTCACTTACAAATCAAAGCTTGAGCACTATAAATAGGCCACAGGTAAACATTTGGTTTGGACAACAATGGAGGCCAATATTGGACAGAGAGTAAGAGGGGTGAGAATTAGAGGAGGACGTGAAGAAGTAAGAGGAGGAGGAGAAGGAAGAGGTGAAGTAGGACGGGGGATAAGAAGAGGACGGGGAAGAGGAAGAGGAAGAGGAAGGGGAGTCAGGAACACTAATAATGTTTTGCTGGTTCGGTGTAAGGTTTTGTGGTTAGTGTGTAGAGTTTTGCAAAAATAGCCTATAGTTTCAAAGATAGTGCCAAAGCAATCAGAAAAAACTGTAAACAGGGAGGAAAAATGCAACAACTGAGAGGGAGCGCGGCACAGGAAGTTGAAAGACAGCTTCCACCTTTTGTGTTTTACGCTGAATGCTTTTTACTCTAATGAGCCGTGGAACTAAGAAGTTCAAATACCACAACAGCTACGCGTGGAACGGCCGGTGGCATTTGCATCGCTTCACCCTGTGGAGAACATAAGCAACCAGATGCTGGAAATCCTTCCCCTCGTAATCTCAGAGCAAGACAACGTTTCACACCAATGGGACATTTGGGATTAAGTAAACACAAAGGACTGCTTCTCTCAGACACATTCGGGTCGCTGCGTGCCAGATACTGAGGCGCTGAGTGCCACATTGGCCGATGGAGACACAGCTCACAAGTACATTTTGCTCCAATGAATTATTTTTTGGGAGCAAGACAAAACCCTTGGAGTCCCGCCTTACAGCAGAGGAGTCCCAGCCGGTCACGCAGGGTGACGCTCTCAGCTCCTCGGCGGCAATTAAAGGCTCTGTCTTTTACAGTTGGCTACATTTGTAGCAAAGTCCCACATTTATGATTCACCATTTTATCAGCGGATCTCCCCGTGGACCTTATTTCACCTTTAACATATCCCCTAGAATGTAGTGATGTTTACACACACACAAAAAGAACCTTCTCAGCCATTAGAGGGAAGTTTAATTTACAGGAGAGCTTTGATAGAAAAAGCCTTTCCGTTCCATTCGGCTGCTTTCATCGTTATCACCGCTGGACAGAGAGGAACTGCCTCTTTAAACTGTGCTCAATCATTCAGGAAATTAATTAAAGGCAGAGAGAGTAGCTGGCACTCAGCAGAGGACCGGCACGCGGTGGCGGCTGCTCAGGAAACAAAAGGCACAGCGTTGTTGTGTGCGTTACACACTCGCGTGCCGCTGTGAGCCTTCCCCGTTTATAGTGAGTCACACAGTGATTTATGAAACCGTCCATCCCTCGTTTCAAAGTGAAAAATGTTCCGTTGAAATATCTAAATGGTGTTGAGTCTTTATCGGCACTCAGTTGAAGAAACTAGGTGATGCAGAAACTAAATGAACACAATGAACCAGATTGGAATACGACAAAAGCATTCTTATTACAGGTGGGCGTGTTTTATTGAAGGTAGGCGTGTCTTACTGAAGGTAGTTGTGTCTTACTGAAGGTAGTCGTGTCTTATTGAAGGTAGGCGTGTCTTACTGAAGGTAGTTGTGTCTTACTGAAGGTAGGTGCGTCTTATTGAAGGTAGGTGTGTCTTTATTGAAGGTAGGAGTGTCTTTATTGAAGGTAGGAGTGTCTTTATTGAAGGTGGGCGTGTCTTACTGAAGGTAGGCGTGTCTTATTGAAGGTAGACGTGTCTTGTTGAAGGTAGGCGTGTCTTATTGAAGGTAGTTGTGTCTTTATTGAAGGTAGGAGTGTCTTTATTGAAGGTGGGCGTGTCTTACTGAAGATAGGTGTGTCTTATGGAAGGTAGGCGTGTCTTTATTGAAGGTAGGAGTGTCTTTATTGAAGGTAGGAGTGTCTTTATTGAAGGTGGGCGTGTCTTACTGAAGGTAGGCGTGTCTTACTGAAGGTAGTTGTGTCTTATTGAAGGTAGACGTGTCTTGTTGAAGGTAGGCGTGTCTTATTGAAGGTAGTTGTGTCTTTATTGAAGGTAGGCGTGTCTTATTGAAGGTAGTTGTGTCTTTATTGAAGGTAGGAGTGTCTTTATTGAAGGTGGGCGTGTCTTACTGAAGATAGGTGTGTCTTATGGAAGGTAGGCGTGTCTTTATTGAAGCTAGGAGTGTCTTTATTGAAGGTGGGCGTGTCTTATTGAAGATAGGCGTGTCTTATTGAAGGTAGGAGTGTCTGTATTGAAGGTAGGCGTGTGTTATTGAAGGTAGTTGTGTCTTATTGAAGATAGGCGTGTCTTATTGAAGGTAGTTGTGTCTTATTGAGATGCAGAAACTAAATGAACACAACCAGATTGGAATACGACAAAAGCATTTATCTCGTCTGACCTACAGGTTGGCAAACTCATCCTATTTAAAAGGTAAACATTGTTTTCAAGTGAATGGATTATGAACGTTGCTGTCAGCCGAGATAGAAAAGTTGCTTCCCTCTGACATCATCATCTGACGCTGTGACCAGACTTCAAGCCCTACAGCCAGGTGCAGAAATATCTATGTACAAAGTCTTTAATTCACAGAGTAACACCTGAAGTAAGCTTCACACGTTTGAGTTCCATCACTTAATCTCAGTGCCGATGCCAAACCCGCTCAATTACTGAGTGTGAAAACCTTCATCAGTTGAAGTTAATGTGATGGGACACTGATTGTGGCCAAGCAGCAGCTTGTAATTGTATAACACGACGTCTGATAGAGACTTCTGTCTCCTGATGAGTCCTTTTTGCAGGAGACGGGGGTTGAGGGGGATTTATTGTTTGCATCAGTTATTTGGTCGCTGTAAAGAAGGAGGCCGTGAAGAAAGGGAGTAAACATGTCTGAGAAGATGGGAATACATCCAGAGATATTTTGTTTATTTCATCCGACGTATTTAGTGGTGAATTCAAGTGTAAACAGATAAGATGTATAGATGCAATTTCATTTAGAGGGAACCATTGGATGAGTTTGTTAAAGGAAATCTATGCTTCCATTTAAAGGCAGGTCTTTTTTAATCTGAGCCTCGATGTTTTGCACAAAGTAAGTGTGATTGGATGTGTTGGCGATCACTAAATGAGAGCATAGAGGACAATTTAACAATTTTTGTATTGTGACTTTTCCTGAGAAATGTCTGCTTTCTGCAGACTTTCCCACCCACAAACTAATTGGAGGCAAACACATTGGAGAAGGAAGGAGCTGCTTCTGAAAATAAATGTATATTTACATCAGCAGCCTTACATGCCGGATCTCATCTCCACCGCAGGTCTCCCTTTCTCTTCATTAACAATCCAACAACGTCTTTCTTATCGCGCAAATTGAATTGCACCTGTTGAAATAAAATGCATGAACTGAAAGCCTTCTCTCTGCACGCTGACGTGACTCCACACCATCCTCGGTGTTTCCCTGCAGCTGCAGAGCTCCCTCTCTCAGCCCCGGGGCTCAGGACTCTGCTTGCCTTCCCTCATATTGCACATCTTTCAATCTGGGAGACTGATCATTCCAACTGGTCTTCTATCTCTCGCCAATGCCTAATTCTCTTCTTTCCCCTTATTTGTATGCGTCCGCTGCTTCCCTAGCGTGGGCTTCTACCTCCTGATTTGTAGCTTCCTTTCAACAAACAGAAAGCCTTGAGAAGCGTGAAAGGCTTCTTGTGAACAACTCGTGCAACAAGATAGGAGCTGAAGGGGAATCTTGCAGCTGAAGGGGAATCTTGCAGCTGAAGGGGAGGATGCATCACTTACCCGGAATAAAATAAAAGCTCTCCAGCATCTCTTGTTGACCCTTTAATCAGCTTCTGTGTGTTTACAGCACAAACCCAATTGCCGGGAATCCTGCGGAGAAAATTGAATCAATACCAATAAAGAGACTTGTCAGTCAACAATCTCACATTAATAATACACTACCACTTTAGCAGTGTTGGTCCACACTCAGAAAGATGATTGAATACTTTATTGAGTTTCTAATAAAGCAAAAAGGGCCAATCAAGTGGCTTTCTCAGCCGGCCTCTCGGAGACAATATAGAACTTAATGAAATTGACAGAAATTATATTTCGTGTCATATTTTCTTGGTGCATCGGCAGTCGAGTCGCACACACCAGACAACTGAAAGCATCTTCAGCTCTCTGAAGCTCTCTATGTTATAAAACCTCCATCTATTCTACAATAAGTGTGGGGCCATTCTGCAGGAATGAGCCGTGATTGCTTTTGTCTGAGTTGTGTGGGTCCTTGTGCAGCTTCATGCACAGACGATATTGAAGGTAGGTGTGTCTTATTGAAGGTAGGCGTGTCTTATTGAAGGTGGGAGTGTCTTATTACAGGTGGGTGTGTCTTATTGAAGGTAGTTGTGTCTTATTGAAGGTAGTGGTTTCTTATTGAAGGTAGGAGTGTTTTATTGAAGGTAGGAGTGTCTTATTTAAGTTAGGCGTGTCTTATTGAAGGTGGGCGTGTCTTATTGAAGGCAGGCGTGTCTTATTGAAGGTGGGTGTGTTCGGGTGATTTTCACCCGACATTAGTGATAGAGGGTGAAAACATTTGTTCATGTTTTAACATTGAAGGGAAACTTTTCCTTCACAGGACAAGACTTACATGTCCCAGGAACATGTGGACAAAGACAGGTTCATAGCTCCATTATTTATATTTTAATTCATGTTTTTTTCCCTAATTTTGCACCCGATCTCAAGCCTTTTTTCAGGGTCCCCCCATGATTCATGTTTTGGGTTTTATCAGAAGTTCTATAGGGTCAAATAACAGTAGAGTACTTCAATCGCCTTGTATTGTTGTATTTTAAAATATTTTGATTGATCAGGTACATTATACCCGACGTTACTGCTGTGTTACTACTTTTAACGTTAGTGTTCTAGTTTTGAAAACGGTTGTGTGGGGGTCCTGTCAGCAGCTGCTTGAGCTCGATAAAGGCTTCCACAGGGAGGAAATGGAAGCGGGGGACATGGGAGCGTTTAGGGAAGCTGACGGCAAGTCGAGACAGCGGCTCTGCATGAAACACGGGGCGCTAAAGAGAGTTATGGACCTGCTCAGACAGCTACTCTAGATACAGCAGCTGCACAGGCGTCTGAGTTCAGGCACAATCTGATGCGAACGCAGGATACAAATCTACCTGAAGGCTGGTGGTGTCGGTACTATTGCTTATTTTCTGGTGCCATAAAAATAAGGAGAAAACTCTTGTAATCAGACCTTTGTAAATTCTGCGCTAGAAATAGCTTTCCTTAAGCGGTTGTTCTTTAGATTGTATAATTGGAGTGCTCTTACGGAGCTTTTAGACCACTCTAATAAGCTATTCAGTTACTATAAATCCCACAAAAAAGAGGCGGATGTCCTTTAAAGGGCACCAGGTCATCTTATTAGCTGTACGGCTGAATTTGAATGAGGAATACCATGACTGGGCTGTCACAGAGACCACTGTGGAGCGTGAGGCGGGAGAACGAGGTATAGAGATGTAGATGGAGGAAGAGGACAGAAGAGACCGATGACAGGACGCCAGACATTCGCTGCGTAGAGGTGATGTGTGTGGGAACAAGTGTGGGAAAGAGAGAGAGAGAGAGATCCTGGAGTATGTGATTGGAGCTGTGCTCCCCTGTTGTATGCACCAGATGGTGTTCATTGATTATTCATTGCATGCGATGGATGTCACTGTCACCGCACACGGCTCGGCTCCATTCTGCTCTCTGCCTCGGCGCACCTGGGGGCAGGAGGGGGGGTGCTGCAGGGTTTCTGAAATATTGCATCACAGCGTCTCTATAAGCGCATGCACACGTATGCACACCGTTCATGCATGTGCATCTGCACAGACCTATACGTGTACGGGGATCAGTGGGATTTAGACTGGTCTGTGGAATTGGTTTAGGATTAGTGGTCTGAAGTATTAACCTGCACCGGGTTGTGCGTCTGGGCTCAGGTGGATTTTTGCATGTACGACAATGTCAGAGTGAGGATTGACGTCGTTTGTCATGATTTTGAGGCTAATCCGAGATTTATGGCCCGAGCTTATAGATGACATCCGTCATCACACATGTACCGAAAAAATGACAAAAGATGCTAAAAGAGTTTAAAATCACCAACACTCAACTTTCTCCCACAGATCACCATATTGTGTGTGTGTGTGTGTGTGTGTGTGTGTGTGTGTGTGTGTGTGTGTGTGTGTGTGTGTGTGTGTGTGTGTGTGTGCGTGCGTGTGTGTGTGTGTGTGTCTCTCTCTATGTCTCTCTCCCCCTCTGTCTCTCTCTCTTCCTCACTCTCTCCCTCTCTCTGTCTTCCTCCCTCTCTCTCCCTCTCTCACTCTCTCTCTTCCTCACTCTCTCCCTCTCTCTCTCTGTCTTCCTCCCTCTCTCTCTTCCTCCCTACCTCTCTCTCTCTCTCCCTCTCTCTTCTCTCTCTCTCTCTCTCTCTCTCTCTCTCTCTGTATGCATGTGATGGACTTCAGGATTGCTCTGTCACTACCAATTTGCATCTATTTCAAATTTTTTATATTATATACTTTATTGACGAGAATGCAGTACGACATAAAAGGAAAAACAGGAAAGTAAAGCAAACAAACAAAAGTAAAAATAACTAAAATAATTTAAAAAACAATAATACTAACGAATCAAAAAAACATCTCTCTCTCTCTCTCCCTCTCTCTCTCTCTCTCCCTCCCTCTCTCTCTCTCTCTCTCCCTCTCTTTCTCTCTCTCTCTCTCTCTCTCTCTCTCTCTGTATGCATGTGATGGAACTCAAGATTGCTGTGTCACTCCCACTTTGCGTTCCTGATGACGGCGAGAGAGATGAAATGTGGCGGCGGAGACAAGCGATGCGATTAGGAATTCCACGAGAGCCGTGGCGGGGGAAACCTTCAGAGCGTGTGCAGGACGCAGGACGCAGGATGCAGGACGCAGGACGCAGGACGCAGGACGCAGGACGCAGGACGCAGGACGCAGGACGCAGGACGCAGGACGCAGGACGCAGCCGGCGCGTGTGATTGAGGCGGAGAGGTCAGGAGCGTAATTATGCATCGGGCTGCCTGCAGGTATTGATCCGGTCGTGTCAAACGCGGTTCTGCAGGACTGCGTCGGGCCTCCAGCTGTCGGGTGGAGCCGAGTCTAATCAGACCGGCTGACGGGAGCTGAACAGCTCCAAGTGATGTTTCCAAAGTGAAGATATTTGACAAAAGCGGGGCTTTTCTAAGTGAGCAGGCCCTTGGGGACTAAAGTAATACTGACATGGCACGTTGGAGTCACCAATCAGGAGAGACACACAAAAACCTGCACTGCTGGAATGAGCAGCTGCACCGGGCCAGGAACCCGCTTGAAGTCCCTTATCGGTGGCAGGTGGTGATTTCGCCCTTTGATAGTCTGAAACAAGACGGGATTGAGATTGTTTGTCAGCGAGCGCTCTTTTTAATTCCCCCACATCGTTTTGATTTTGTCCGCTTGGTTTCGTTCCAGGTGAAACAGCCGACGCTGAATAATTCATTGTCCCCGAAACAGCCTGTCCTCACATCATCTGGATGCGGGGATTAGAAGCGCCTGTGGTGAATCAGAAGCCATGAGTCACCGCGCCGAAGACTCGTTTAGAGTCATTAAAGATCCTAATCGCACTGATTCTGTTACAAAAGGCCCCTTGGAGTGAGATTCACTCTTCTTGACTTTAATGACAAAAAAAAGAAATACTACCGTAAAAATCGGGTTAAAAGCCGCTACTGCCTTCGGTCGGTGTCCCCGTTGTAGCCAGCTAGCGCTCCTGCTAGCTCTCCGCTAGCTCCCCGACAACCACCGAAGGTAGCGGGACCAGCCCCGGCTCGACACCCGACTCGGGCAGAGGTGACGCGGTCAGTAGCAGCAGCAGCGGGGAGCTAGCAGCAGGACTAGCTAGCGCTGCTGCTAGCTTGCTACAGCGGGGACACCCACCGGAGATAGAAGCGGCTTGTAACCCGACTTTTACGGCATACAGTATATCCCACAACTATTTTTTGTGCATGCATAAACTAGAGACCATCTTACGGTGGGATCTGACAGCATGTTGCAGCTGAAGGAGTCCTCCACAGCCCCGCTTAATAAAACCAAAAAGAGGAGAGAGCCATGGCGGCCATGTTGCTCCTTGTGACCTCAAACAAGACCTTGCACACGTGTAAAGAGACACGGCTGGTAACAAGCAGGTAGAGGCATCATTCTCTCCATTCGTAGACCATATATATATATATATATATATATATATATATATATATATATATATATATATATGGCTGCCATGTGACTGCTAACAGGCTGGTGCTTGTTGCTCTTTGCTTCCCCGTGATGATTGGCCGGTGAGAATACTGGCACAACCTCGGAGATGAACAAGAGTGTGAAATCTCCTGTGTGCACAGATGGCACGTATTTTGTCACCACAGCTTGTTAGTAATACACACCCGCACACACCCGCACACAAATACACTTGCATGTGCACACACACACACATACAAAGCTTGACCCTCGGCAAAAGACCACCCTTAATGCCGAAATGGGTGTTCTGTCCGCGGCACAACTGTCATCGTGTCCCCGCTTATTAAGTGTGAAACCAAGTGCGTGCTCGGTAGGCAGAGTTAAGGGTATTACACACTAGAGTACATGTGCATTAAGCAACATTTGTATATAAAGACACACAAATTATCCACCCCAAAAATTCCCAAACACACATTGCCCAAAGCCTTTTTGACAGAGGTATAGAAATGGTGGGAAATATTAACAGTGCTTTTCTAATTAGTCCCCGGCCGCCTGAGGGCTTACCTTGGTTCAAAGCAGACGCTCTTTGAGTTTATTATACACAAAGAAAAGAAAACTGAGTAGTTTATGTTCATGTGCATTCTCAAAGTAATCATGTATGTATATATATATATATATATATATATATATATATATATATATATATATATATATATATATATATATATATATTGACTTAATTTATTTTCCATTTTCTAATCTGTTTTGTAAGAAATATAATGCTGCACAGATGAATTTGTTTTTGTATCAAAATATTCATATTGAATGCAAAATATTCATCAGCTTTTCACGGCTATGTGAGAGCAATCTAAAGCAGCAAAGATTGAGGTCTTGGATAAAGCGGATGATGATGATGATGATGATGATGATGATGATGATGATGATGACAGAAGACTATTAATGTTGCAGCGAGTCCCGGACAAACATGTTTCCTGTACTGGACAAACATGTTTCCTGTCCTGGACAAAAATATTTCCTGTCCTGGACAAACATGTTTCCTGTCCTGGACGAACATGTTTCCTGTCCTGGACAAACATGTTTCCTGTCCTGGACGAACATGTTTCCTGTACTGGACAAACATGTTTCCTGTACTGGACAAACATGTTTCCTATCCTGGACAAACACGTTTCCTGTACTGGACAAACACGTTATAAACATGTTTCCTGTCCTGGACAAACATGTTTCCTGTCCTGGACAAACACGTTACAAACATGTTTCCTGTCCTGGACGAACATGTTTCCTGTCCTGGACAAACATGTTTCCTGTACTGGACAAACATGTTTCCTGTACTGGACAAACATGTTTCCTGTCCTGGACAAACATGTTTCCTATCCTGGACCAACACGTTTCCTGTACTGGACAAACACGTTATAAACATGTTTCCTGTCCTGGACAAACATGTTTCCTGTCCTGGACAAACATGTTTCCTGTCCTGGACAAACACGTTACAAACATGTTTCCTGTCCTGGACAAACATGTTTCCTGTCCTGGACAAACACGTTATAAACATGTTTCCTGTCCTGGACAAACATATTTCCTGTCCTGGACAAACATGTTTCCTGTACTGGACAAACATGTTTCCTGTCCTGGACAAACACGTTATAAACATGTTTCCTGTCCTGGACAAACATGTTTCCTGTCCTGGACAAACACGTTACAAACATGTTTCCCGTCCTTGACGAACATGTTTCCTGTCCTGGACAAACACGTTACAAACATGTTTCCTGTCCTGGACAAACATGTTTCCTGTCCTGGACAAACACGTTACAAACATGTTTCCTGTCCTGGACAAACACGTTATAAACATGTTTCCTGTCCTGGACAAACACGTTACAAACATGTTTCCTGTCCTGGACAAACACGTTACAAACATGTTTCCTGTCCTGGACAAACATGTTTCCTGTCCTGGACAAACATGTTTCCTGTCCTGGACAAACACGTTACAAACATGTTTCCTGTCCTGGACAAACATGTTTCCTGTACTGGACAAACATGTTTCCTGTCCTGGACAAACATGTTTCCTGTACTGGACAAACATGTTTCCTGTACTGGACAAACATGTTTCCTGTACTGGACAAACATGTTTCCTATCCTGGACAAACACGTTTCCTGTACTGGACAAACACGTTATAAACATGTTTCCTGTCCTGGACAAACATGTTTCCTGTCCTGGACAAACACGTTACAAACATGTTTCCTGTCCTGGACGAACATGTTTCCTGTCCTGGACAAACATGTTTCCTGTACTGGACAAACATGTTTCCTGTACTGGACAAACATGTTTCCTGTACTGGACAAACATGTTTCCTATCCTGGACCAACACGTTTCCTGTACTGGACAAACACGTTATAAACATGTTTCCTGTCCTGGACAAACATGTTTCCTGTCCTGGACAAACACGTTACAAACATGTTTCCTGTCCTGGACAAACATGTTTCCTGTCCTGGACAAACACGTTATAAACATGTTTCCTGTCCTGGACAAACATATTTCCTGTCCTGGACAAACATGTTTCCTGTACTGGACAAACATGTTTCCTGTCCTGGACAAACACGTTATAAACATGTTTCCTGTCCTGGACAAACATGTTTCCTGTCCTGGACAAACACGTTACAAACATGTTTCCCGTCCTTGACGAACATGTTTCCTGTCCTGGACAAACACGTTACAAACATGTTTCCTGTCCTGGACAAACACGTTATAAACATGTTTCCTGTCCTGGACAAACACGTTACAAACATGTTTCCTGTCCTGGACAAACACGTTACAAACATGTTTCCTGTCCTGGACAAACATGTTTCCTGTCCTGGACAAACATGTTTCCTGTCCTGGACAAACACGTTACAAACATGTTTCCTGTCCTGGACAAACACGTTATAAACATGTTTCCTGTCCTGGACAAACACGTTATAAACATATTTCCTGTCCTGGACAAACATGTTTCCTGTCCTGGACAAACATATTTCCTGTCCTGGACAAACATGTTTCCTGTACTGGACAAACATGTTTCCTGTCCTGGACAAACACGTTATAAACATGTTTCCTGTCCTGGACAAACATGTTTCCTGTCCTGGACAAACACGTTACAAACATGTTTCCTGTCCTGGACAAACATATTTCCTGTCCTGGACCAACATGTTTCCTGTCCTGGACAAACACGTTACAAACATGTTTCCTGTCCTGGACAAACATGTTTCCTGTCCTGGACAAACACGTTATAAACATGTTTCCTGTCCTGGACAAACATGTTTCCTGTCCTGGACAAACACGTTACAAACATGTTTCCCGTCCTTGACGAACATGTTTCCTGTCCTGGACAAACACGTTACAAACATGTTTCCTGTCCTGGACAAACATGTTTCCTGTCCTGGACAAACACGTTACAAACATGTTTCCTGTCCTGGACAAACACGTTATAAACATGTTTCCTGTCCTGGACAAACACGTTACAAACATGTTTCCTGTCCTGGACAAACACGTTACAAACATGTTTCCTGTCCTGGACAAACATGTTTCCTGTCCTGGACAAACACGTTACAAACATGTTTCCTGTCCTGGACAAACATGTTATAAACATATTTCCTGTCCTGGACAAACATGTTTCCTGTCCTGGACAAACACGTTACAAACATGTTTCCTGTCCTGGACAAACACGTTATAAACATGTTTCCTGTCCTGGACAAACACGTTACAAACATGTTTCCTGTCCTGGACAAACACGTTACAAACATGTTTCCTGTCCTGGACAAACATGTTTCCTGTCCTGGACAAACATGTTTCCTGTCCTGGACAAACACGTTATAAACATGTTTCCTGTCCTGGACAAACATGTTTCCTGTCCTGGACAAACATGTTTCCTGTCCTGGACAAACATGTTTTCCGTCCTTGACGAACATGTTTCCTGTCCTGGACAAGCACGTTACAAACATGTTTCCTGTCCTGGACAAACATGTTTTCCGTCCTTGACAAACATGTTTCCTGTCCTGGACAAGCACGTTACAAACATGTTTCCTGTCCTGGACAAACACGTTACAAACATGTTTCCTGTCCTGGACAAACACGTTACAAACACATGTCCTGTCCTGGACAAACATGTTTCCTGTCCTGGACAAACACGTTACAAACATGTTTCCCGTCCTTGACGAACATGTTTCCTGTCCTGGACAAACACGTTACAAACACATGTCCTGTCCTGGACGAACATGTTTCCCGTCCTGGACACAACCATATAGTCTTCAACACCAGTCTCGTGGTTAAAAGTGTTTGTTTGACCCAACACACACACACACACACACACACACACACACACACACACACACACACACACACACACACACACACACACACACACACACACACACAACATGCTAATGAAAGGAGACTTCGCGCTACAGAGCAGGTGTTGCATGACTCCATTGTAAACCAAACCAGTGCACCGAGAACCGCAAATCGCGAAAATCGTACTTTGCCTTTTTTATTGCACCATAATTAAAATGAATTCTCTTTACTGCTGTTGTTTTTCTCCCTCGTTGATTTACTACCAGCTGTTAATCCAAACCACACCGGGCCGGTAATGGCTTCATCTCGATGGAAACGCGAGTCCTCGGCTTTATTCCTCTTTCGCTCCCCCGTGTGAGGAATCTGAATGGAACACATTTGTCATGCAACAGTAAAATAGCTGTGTTTGAGAAACAGCATGTGTCTCCTCGCATTAAATTGGAAAAGGGCTCACATTAATTGCTTGAGGTCTGAGGCTCCACAGTTTGGGATTAATCACCTTTTTATCTTAACCAAACCAAAAAAAATGTGTCAGCAACTTCTGCACAACAAAATGGCGCATTTATGGGAATAATCCAAACTAAAAGCCAGGGATGGATTTAATATTGCTGCAGTGTCACTGAAATTCTTCAATTTTGTGGATTGGTCTGACCTTTTCAAAGTCAAGTACTTGGCACCAACATGCAGGTTGTGATCTGCAGTGATTATGCTGCATCTCTGAATAAAACATTCAGGTCACACAACTGAATTCTCATGAACTAAATCTGCTCCTGACACAAAATAAAGAAGCGTGCGGCGTTTGCGTGTTCGTGGGCCAGCGTGCACGTTAGAAGTCACCGATCTGGTGATGCTCATACGAAAGTATTGATTATGAAGCTTCAGTGCTCTACTTTAACTTGTGTGTTGTCGGTATTTATGATCCCTGTTCCCCTTGCTGCTGTGCTAGCAACCTCTTCTGCTTGTTTAGTGCAAAGAGCGCCTCACAAATGTGTCATGTAAAGTTGAATATCAATTACCGCAGCAGTTTGTGTCGGCTTTAAAACACCAGTCTGACAGTCAAGAGTTCTCAAGGATGCATCACTCAACCTTCAAATGTACAAAGAGGCCACAGAGAAGCTGCCTGGGAGTCATTTTCAAAAGGTAACTGATGGAATGTGGCGCCAGGAAGCGTCTGCAACACTGACAACAATCTATCACATTTCTATTTTTTTTTGCAGCAACATAAAGTGTAAACTGCGGCGCTGTGCAGCAATTTTTTTGCAACCCCTCGTGTTGGCACATGCACAGTAAACGTCTATCCCCGGTAAGTGGTTTTGCCCTTGATGCACCGTACAGCTGGCCAAAGCAAGGTCAAACCTCTCACTGCGCGTCCCGTACTCCCAGAAGTGCTGCTCTGGGTGCTCGTGGCATTTAGAGGGCGCGCGCCAGATCATTAGCTCCGTGCACTTATTCAAGTCTGCGGTAAACAAGACAGCGGTGCAGAAATGAAGGGAAGGAGCCGACGTTCAAAATGATGAAATGAAATGCAACTGTCAGGCTCATGGGCGGATGCATGTGGTGGTGGAAGGAGGTCTGGGACTAGAGGGAGTGCTGTCACGTCTCTTGATGTGCCGATCACAGCTCAGAGAGATATTCCGCTCCTGACTGACAGCTCATCGGTGTCGGTTCCCGCCGAGCATGTTGTCTCTCCCAAACCCTTTCTCTGATTCTTTCTGGGGGAGCGGAGCGGCTCAGTGTTGGCCAAGCACCGCGAGCGAAGATAGAAGCAATCATTTATTCATCGATTGAAACATCAGAGGGCTGCGACGAGCTCAGTGTGGGAGCGAGGGGAGCAACAAAGAGCGGGAAAATAAGACGGGCTTGAGGATGAGGGAGGGAGGGAAAAAGATGGCGGCGGCGGTCGGGGGTGAAGGGAAATTGAGCGGAAGAACAAAGACGGGGAGAAAATTGTCGAGTGAAGAAAAAAGTGGACGGTTTTGCCTCAATGGAAAAACACAAAAGGAATGTCAATCGAGGGAAACACAAATTGGGTGTTTTCCAGTTATAACACTGTTAGATACCCAATAAAAAAAGTGTTTAAAACCTTTTGGAAACCAACCTATTTTTAGGCCCTTTCCTCGAATATTGATACCCAAACTAAAAAGGGTGTATCTCTGCAACCAGTAGGGCTATTTGGATCATGTTGGTGTTATGATAAAAGGTACACATGTGAGATGTTGTTCAGATGTGTAAATATCAGTCTATATGTTACTGGTTAAGAGTAAATGAAGATGACACATAGAAAAAAATTAAAAGGTTTCAGGTCCGCCTATAAAAAAATCACTTTCAGGATGATTATTTCTTTGAAATTATGCAGCTGTAAGGTCCAACTCTAACCCAAATCATAGCTCAATATGTGAACATTCTCTAACCCAAATCATAGCTCAATATGTGAACATTCTCTAACCCAAATCATAGCTCAATATGTGAACATTCTCTAACCCAAATCATAGCTCAATATGTGAACATTCTCTAACCCAAATCATAGCTCAATATGTGAACATTCTCTAACCCAGATCATAGCTCAATATGTGAACATTCTCTAACCCAAATCATAGCTCAATATGTGAACATTCTCTAACCCAAATCATAACTCAATATGTGAACATTCTCTCTGCAAAGGGACTTTGATAAAGTGAAGCAGAACAAAGTTAGAGGGTTTAGAACAGAGAACATTCAGGCAAGGACTCCAAAATGTTGATTTGAAAAGGTCTCAGAAGCCAGTAGTAATACATAAAACTGTAATAGCTCCAAAGCAGTACGAGCTCAGATGATCTATGCATTTAATACCTTACAATAAGCCTATTAAATGTCTAATGAACAGCAGCCAAGCTAACGTTAGCCACTCTGAGCTACTGGTCCTAAGTAAAGCTATAGCAGCAAAACCCCTGAGTGCAGTGAACTGAGACACAGTGCTGCTTATTGTGTGTGGATTCAGCTTCTCATGAAGGAGGAAGAATGTGTTATTCCTTCATTCAAAAGATGCAGATCATCGCTTTAAGACCGTGAACGCTTCGCCTCTTCCCACAGCGCCACAATGGGACGGAGCGGCAATCTTAACGAAGGAGATAACCCCCAAAAAAAGGCAGGAAATAAGCGCATCAGCTTTGACGTGAAAGTGATCTCCGTATGGACGTCGCATGGCGGCCGGCGGATTTATTTTAAGGCAACAATCCGAGCGTCAGATTTCTCTGTTTTATTGACACGAATCATTAACTATCTCATCTCAGATACAACACATGTCCAGCAAAGCGCAAAAAGGGTGAAAAGCTTTTGCCCTCTGAGGGTATACATTTAAACAGCATTATCCTTCACTAGCAGTGGGGGGGGGGGGGGGGGGGGGCATGACATGAGACAGGATTATCCTCTATAAATGAATAAAAGACCTCTCCCTACTACAGGCGCATGATGTTGAATAGAAGATCGGAGGACCGGTTTTCCCAGGATACAACACTCGATACATTCTGTTATTATTATTATTGTCATTTTTTTTTTTTTCTTCAGATGTGAGCTAGATAGATAGATAGATTCATCCCACGCAGTCCAAATAAAACAAAACACAGAACCGGCGGCGAAGCAGTTACGGTGATACACGAGAACATTTGAAAAGTGAAAATGATTGCGAAAGAAAGAAAAGAGGAGAATAAACAAAACAAGAACTGAATAGAAAGAAGCGGAGGAGAAAACAAAAGGAAATATCTTTGCAAATCCTCAAAAGTATTCTACCTTGTCCCCCGCCTCCCGCCCTCCTCTTTTTTTTTATAGTATCACACAGCAAAAGACATTCAGAAGAGCAGACCGGAGTGATAGAAAACACTCATGCAAAGAAAGCCTTGTTCACACGTAGTCACTAACACAGGAAATCATCTCAGACGACGGCGCTGTCAACAGTCAGCGCCTTCAGCTCTTTTTTCTTTTTTTCGTGGATGTTGTTATTGTTGTTTGCTGTTTCTCTACAGACGTTTTGATTTGCTACTGTTCTTGATAAAAACAATATGACCTCCCGATGTTGCGTCCGTCCACGGGACCCCCGGGGGTCCAGCAGTTTATTACCAGCAGTCTTTGTTCTGTGAGGAACCCCCGGCGACCCAGAGACAAGTTCTGCTTCTCGGGGAGGACTTCTGCAGAAGAACCGCAGCCACAGGAATGAGCGCAGGTTGATATTCCATAATATATATATTTAAAAAAAGGCGTGATGATTTTATTTTTTTGTTTTTTGCGTCTGTTCTTATTCTTTTTTTTAATCTGATATATTAGTCTACTTTTACAATCATGTTCAATGCGGCAAAACAATTGAAGAGTTTCATTCCAAAATAAAATACCTCTGACAGAATGATGGCAGCTATTAAAATAAAGTCTACTATGGGTAATTATGAAAGTTATAGCAAGACCTTTATTTACAAAACAGTTCTATTTTATTAACAATCTGTGATACTCTGATATTAACTGATAAAGCTTCTTCTTTTTTTTTCTCCTCTAACAAATAAATCACATTTTGGAATGAAACCCTTCAATTTTAAGATTTTTTTTTTTCAGTGTCGTGTATATGCACATTCAATCCATGTGGCATTCAGTGTTGATGCAGTCGCTCAGTAAAAGTTATCTGATATTATGAACTGAATGGTCTCTTCGTAGTCCTTTTCCTTTCTTGGATATATTTTCGTATAATATGGAGATCTCTACACAGACAATATGTATTCAGGCGCGTAATCCATCCTCCGCGGTTACAGTTCCTCAGAGCGGATGACGTGGAACAGCGTGACGTTGTAGAGGACCTGGTGGCCGTTGTTCCAGGCGTAGAGGGCGCGGTCCCGCGGGTTGTAGTCCAGCATGGAGATGTGCGAGTACTTATTCTGGAAGGCGATGTCGATGTACTCGTAGGTGGAGGAGTTGGTGGAGTAGGCGTAGTACACCTTGGTGCCTCCCGAGTACCCGTTGGTGACGTAGAGCGTGCCGCAGATCATGAACGACTCGCCGGCGCTCCTCTTCGGGTGGTTGGTGGTCCAGCTCTTGACGATCTGCAGGGTGGTGGGGTTCAGCTTGCTGAGCACGATGTTGCCGGCGTTCTGGTTGGTGGCGTAGACGGCCCACAGGCCGCCCTCGTCCACCATCAGGTCGATGTCGGAGTGGCCGCCCCAGGCGTAGTGGTACGCGTTGTTGAAGCCGGCGTAGTCCAGCTGCCGGGACTTGCTGATGGAGGAGGTGCGGAAGTCGAACTTGATGATGACGTGGCTCTGGAACTTGTTGAAGTAGATGGAGCCGTTGTAGACCACCTGGCCCGTCCCCGACCACGGGTGGGGCAGCCGGTGGGACGTGAAGTTGTCCGACGTCATGAAGTCCTGCATCGACTTGTACTCGCGCACGAAGCGGTTGTTGTGGTAGCCGTCCATGTACCAGACCTGAAACAGCACCGGGAGAGGGACGGAGAAGAATTAGAGTCCAATACAGCAGAAAAAAACCAACAGGATCTATCACATAAATAATAATCCCAATAACCTGTTAAGCCCTAGCGTCCCCCAATTGGGGGACCCTTTTATATCAGGAAAATCAAGAAAAAATCATGGTATAAATCCCTCCCCCCCAAAAAAAACAAACATGTTAGGTATCAAATTAAACATAAAAATCAGGGCTACAATAATATATAATCCCGTACAACCTCTAAACACAACTCAAACAATAAATAGGATTAGTGGTTAGGGTTATTAGGGTTAGGGTTAGGGCTTAAAGGGCTACCCTCTACAGCTCATATGACCTTGATATGACTACCATCCCATATTGTCCTTGATCTCTAAAGAATCAGCAACTCCTTGCCTTTAAAAAATATATAAAAAAATAATAATATTTATTTTCTGCATAAATATGATCAAAAGTCAAGAGTCATGCTGCACCTCTTTAGAAAGATTAAGACCTAAAGCATCCAAAATCGACATTTTTTCAAGCCTTTCCAGTCCAAAAATCTTGTTTTTCAGGTTCAGAAATAGAAAAATTAGCATTTTAGTCCTGAATCTTGCTCACACCATGACCGTCGTGTACTTCAAATGACCGTCTCCGTCAGCGCGTGTCATCTGACGCGGCCAATGAGATCGCAGGACCTCGAAACACGGAAGGAAAAATGGAAAAAAGTCCCGTTGCTGTTTCGCAGCTAGCGACGTCAATACTTTACAAACAGTGATCTACCCACGACTGGAAGATTCCTACAGTCTCTACGGTTGCAGCCGTAGTACTTTGAGTGCAATCCAGGGTTGTTAGGGTTACTAAATTAGTTAAGTCAGCGCGGAGACGTCCTCCGGGGGCCGACCGGAGCCGAGATCCACGAGCGGGGCCCCGCGGGGGCGATGCCCATCGTTGCGGATAAAAGGCCCGTCTCAGCTGCTTCCACCCGGCTTCCTCTGACTCCGGAAACCAGCGTCTCCAACGCCTCCTCTGTCTCAGAGGGACTGAGACACCTGGAGCTCTTCCTCTACCGGCTTCCGTGCACCGCTGTGATTGACTTGAAGAATGATCCATATCAGGGAAGCAGGTCTCCGAGGAGCCCGGAGAAAAGGTATGGAAACAAAGAGATGAAAGGAAATGACGCAGAACCGTCTGCTCCCCTCAATTCTGTTCATTCCCCCTTTTCTTTCTTCTTTTTCTGCGCCCTTTGATAACGCGGCACATCTTTCATGTGTTCAGTTCAAAATGTATTAGTTTCTACAACCCCCCCCCAAAAAAGTTGCCCTTACAGTATGCTGATATAATCTCAGTCAGCAGTCGGTTTCACCCCTCAGCTGCTGGAATATTTTTAAAATAATGCCTGCGTTGCCATGAAAATTAGCCTGCAGGAGGCAAAACTGAGTTTAGACAGCTCCTGCACCGGCGTGCTGCTGGTTTCATCCCCTTCCCTACCATGTGCAAAGGCAGGTCTGTCTCTTATTAATGGCTCTCATAAAGCCGGTGCACTAAGTTAAATAAATAAACTCTCTTTATTTTGGAGCGACCGCCCGTCCCTGTCCGCTTCCTGATAGGAATCTATAGATCCCCGGCATTTCCTTTTATCGTGCTTTAGTGCTGAAAGCCCAGAAACCACAATCGGAGGGAAATCCCGTTTCCATGTCATAATTATGAGATAATAAAGTCGAAATTATGAGATAGAAAGTCATAATTATGAGATAGAAAGTCGAAATTATGAGATAGAAAGTCATAATTATGAGATAGAAAGTCATAATTATGAGATAGAAAGTCAAAATTATGAGATAGGAAGTTGAAATTATGAGATAGAAAGTCAAAATTATGTGATAAAAAGTCATAATTATGAGATAGAAAGTCGAAATTATGAGATAAACATCATAATTATGAGATAGGAAATCGAAATTATGAGATAAAAGTCATAATTATGAGATAGAAAGTCGAAATTATGAGATAAAAAGTCATAATTATGAGATAGTAAGTCGCTGCTGTAAGTCAAACATAATTTTTTTTGCGGAAACGGGCTTCCATAGGAATCATTTGATCACCTGATAAAAGGACAGTGACCGATTAACACAACCCGCTATCTCAGTTTTCCCTCAGCGAGAGTCGAGCTTCACCCTCGATCAAGGAAAACTCTTCTCCTTTAGAGTCGGCATCCATCACTATTTGAGATGCCGATCTCCAGGGTCTTGTTGATGTTTACAGCCAGAGTGCTTGTGTTAATGCTCTCAATCTGTGCATATCAAATATAGTGACCACTATTATCATCAAAGAATAACCTGCAGGTTACTTTACATTGTCCCAAGCTGACTCACATGGTGTTGTTTAAAGCCCAATGATATCCAGTTTACCTTCATGCTGTTAGAAGACAGAGGCAATAATGGAGATATTTACATTTGAGAAGGTGGAACAGATCACCTTTCTGTCGATGGACTATAATAATTCCCGCTCTACAACACTGCTTTGATTGCTTGTCGTCCGCCTGCAGCCGTACTTACCCGAGTGTCTCCTTCCGGTGCCAGCGGGTCAGTCATCCAGGAGCCGAACCGGGACCCGGACGTCTTGATGGTGATGGGGTCGCTGATGCCCGTCAGCTTGCCACACGCTGCAAGGGAAAGAGGTGAGACAGGGACATCCAGAGCCACACCCCCAGCCAGGTATTTAAAAACCCACCTATTTTTAGGCCCTTTCCTGGAAAATGTAATCCCCAAACTAAAAAGGGTGTATCGCTGCAGCCACTAGGGCTATTTTAATCATTCTGGTGTTAGAATAAAAGGTACACATGTGAGATTTAGTTCAGATGTGTAAATATCAGTCTATATGTTACTGGTTAAGAGTAAATGAAGATGACACACAGAAAAAAATGAAAAGGTTTCAGGTCCACCTATAAAAAAAATCACTTTCAGGATGATTATTTCTTTGAAATGATGCAGCTGTAAGGTCCAACTGTAACCCAGATCATAGCTCAATATGTGAACATTCTCTAACCCAAATCATAACTCAATATGTGAACATTCTCTAACCCAAATCATAACTCAATATGTGAACATTCTCTCTGCAAAGGTTGACTTTGATAAAGTGAAGCAGAACAAAGTTAGAGAGGGTTTAGAACAGAGAACATTCAGACGAGGACTCCAACATTTGCATTGGGGCACATCTGTGACATTTGAATTTTTTCATGTACCAAACCATATATTTAATTTGTAGATTACTTATTGTGTTCAATGCATCCAAATAAAGCAGTTTGGGGCTTTGTTTCATGAAACAAGCTATGATTTACAGTGTTATAAAACAATCGCTCAGTCTGGATTGATTTTTAAAAGGTTAAAAAACCCAATTCAAAATCTATTACGAGGGATTTCATTTACTTTACAACACTGAGGAAGTCGCCATGCAGCTCGGAGGCTTTTCTCTTTGTGTCTCATTACGTGGTTCACACATGCAAATGCCAGTTTTAGCCTCTGTGTGAGAGGAAGAGGGAGCGCCGCTGTGTTCTGCTCCAGTGTGCTGCTAGTAAGCGTTAATTAGTGTTGATTAAGGTGTTAATGGGAAGTTGACAAAACTAACACTGGGTTCTGAGCCGCAGAGCATCCATTCCTCATGACATGGGCGGTTTTTCAAGACTAAAGTCTTAATTTCATCCCTATAATAAGTCGCTCTGATGTGGTAATTTAAGGAGCGGCACTGTGACGGGCGCCGGCTCACTTTAGCGTTTTCATTAGCATCCTCGGCTGTGAAGCATCGCTCCCATTACCTCCTTATTGTTGTGCTCATCATCCCTCTTTCGTCACAGCCTCTCTGTTGTTCTTCATCATTTTACTTTGAAGTCTCTCTCACTCTCATCAAACTGTGTAAAACGAGTGTGTGTGTGTGTGTGTCTTTATGTGCAGCATATGTGTTGCTGTGAGCGTGCGAGGGCATCACACCTCAGCGGCGGCGCTGGGGCACAAACACATGGTCACATGAGCAGCGTCTACTATGTTCCCAGTGGGGGGTTTGAGTCCCTTACGTAACACTCAGTGGGATTAGAGGCCGCAGTTGTACATTGGCCATTGATTTATTTAATTATTTTGCTCTAATCATGCCATCTATCTTTAGATGGCACTACCATTGCAGGCCCAGCTGATGGATCTACATTCTGGAGATGCACGCGGGGTCTAATCCCCTTTTGGCCTGGATTTGCCCAGGCCGGAGCAGAGGTCAGAGCCAATGGGAAACCTGATGGGAACCGGAGCTGATTATCTCCAAAAAACACCATCAGCCTTTATGTGAGGATTTAGATATAGAATGGACACTAAATTCCTGTTTTTCAAGGACAAGTTCGGGCAGTAATTCTTTATCGGTCATAACAACGAGGATTGATGAGATCTGGGGAACGGCACAACAAAGTTGTCATAAAAAAAGGACAAAGAGTGGAGAGGCGAGAGGTTTGTGACCATGAAACTACTTTACTCTGCCGTTTATGTTCGTGATTAATCATCTCAGCGTTTCGTGGGTCAAAGTGTCTCATCAGTTTTCTCTAATATGTGATCAAGAAACACCAGAACATTTACATTTGTCTTTTACAAAAAACATTATTTGATCATCAAAATAGTAGCCAATGGATTTTTTTAGCCAATCGAATAATTGATTTAATCCACTGATTCTTTGCAGCCCTAGTCAGTAGTAATCACGTGTGTCTGCACAACTACGGCAAGTATGATAGGTCAAATGTAGCCAGAAAGTCAATCTGTAAATGGTTTAAATCTACCGTTTCCCTTCTTTTTTTACCTCCAAATAGTTTTGGAAACATAACCTTCATCCTGTTCCTTCATGAAAACAATATTTTCTAGGTAGAGATTTCTGCATTTCTCTGTGCTTTGACGGGGGAGGGGGAGTGATGTCATGTACAATATATGTGGACTGCTGCAATAATACTATAATGCTAATAACACAGATATATGTTATCTCAATGTTCTCTTTTTAATCTATTATGTGTTTTTTTTTTAGAGAATTGACATAAAAGCTGACTTTGACTTTTTTGTGCAAACATAAACCAATCACTCTATTATGCAAACGAGGAGGAGGGGAAGCTAACTGAAAGAGACGCGTTGAGGTCGTCTTCAAAGAGAGAAATGTTGCTTCTGAGGCTGAACCTGGCTATGCACTATGCCGTGTACTTGCATTCTCTGCAGAGGACGCGTGAGAACAATGTCTTTAAAGCAGGTGTATCAGAGGGCTTTCATGTGCTGCTCTGACTCCCCCGGTCCATTCATCAGTGTTCTCCGTGTGACGGGGCTGGATTTGCCTGGAGCTCTCGGAGCCTCGGCGTCGCAGGGCCGCGGCACCGGGTGATTTATTTATTTGATTATCGCCCAGCAAGCTGCCGTGTCCCCTTGATCGATGGCCCTTGTGTCCCTGCAGCCGCCGGCCTGCTAGTCTCTCCAGCACAAAGCAGCTTGGAGGACGGCTCTGCAGGGACCCGAGTTACTCTCCTTCACTTTATCGCTCTTTCTCCTTCACCACCTATCAATCCCTCCTGTCACTCCATCTATTATTCAATACTCAAATGTATCCTGCCTTCTTTACTTTCTTTTTTTCCCCTCCACCCCTCCTGTTGATCTGCAGATGCAAATGTGTGCGAGTGACCTTTTGCAAGTTTAATCTCAATAACGAGAGTGCAGCGGAGTGTATTTGTGTGCACTGAGCTGAGTGTGAAGATGAAAGGAAGAGCCACCCTCTGTTCTGCCCGAGCCGGTCCCTCGCTGGGTGACCTCGCCTTTATCTCGTCTGATCTCACACACACTCTCACACACACACACACACACACACACACACACACTCACACACTCACTCCACAGTTCCCCGCTCTCCAATCTTTAGCAGCCCGACCGCAGATGTGAGCAGCGGCATGGGCATCGAACTGAGAGCGAAAACACGGACAAGACTCCGGCTTCAGTCCGCTTAGAGACAGCAGATGTGGCCAGATTTGTTTTTTATAACTGTGTGTGCATAGATAAAGAGAAATATTGCCTTCAATGGTAACTATGGAGCTGAGATTAAGTGTCTGCTTTTTTTTACTCTACATAAAAGTCTCTGTGTCTTGACTAGCGGTCCAAAATGAACAGTTTGTAAACCAAAAGCTTTTTTTAAATTCATTTTTTTTATCCTTTTTGTCATCTTCCACTGTGAATAATTGGAAACAGGAACACAATATACCCGTGATGTGCTGCGTGTAAGTGTCTCTGCTCTTGTAATGTATCTGAGTCACTGCAGAGTGGGTGTGCATCTATTAGCACTGTGGGCTGTGACAGAGGTGTGAAGAGACGGAGACGGGGCGAGAACCAAAGATACGACGGTGAGAGAAACTTCCTGTGGGCCGATCTCTTCCTAATCGTGTGTGTGTGTGTGTGTGTGTGTGTACGTGTGTGTGTGTGTGTGTGAGATGTCTAATCATGTTTAAACACGCCATCTCTCTCAGTTTTGTAGATTCATGCAGGTTGGTAAATTCCATTGTCGTGTATTATAATGCACTTTGCGTTAGTAATAAATAAATAACAAATAAAGCTAAACAGTATTAATGACTCACATCAATGAATGACTTATTCAATAAAATGTTCTCAAACTATGAAATAAACACTGTACGTTTGTTTTCTTCGATAAACAGTGACAAAAAAATGCCCAAATATTCATAATCATAATATATACAACAACAGAAAACAGAAAAGCAGCACAGAATATGTTTGTTTTTTGTGGATAAATGAATGACTTGAATGTATATGTTCTCCATAGCTGTAGAAACACAGACGATGCAGAAGTTACCTGGATGTAACTCCAGTTCTACGAGTGCACGCGTCGCCCTCTGACGGACCTCGCTGTCGCTCTACTTTGACGATGTCAGAGCGCACCGACAGCAGAAGCCTGTCGGAGGGCGATCTGGATGCAATGCGACCCCAAAGGGCGGCTGGCCATCGTGTCGTGAGTGGCGTGTAGCATGCATGCGGGTGCGACAGCTTTTCGGCCGCACGTCGTGTTCCTGTGATGTTCTGGATCGTGTGAGTGATGAGGATCTCTGTCTGGCCGCTCACAACATACTACATGTCAGTGGGGTGTTGGTGCATGCACATGTTTGAAGCAAAAGAGTGTGTGCCAACAACTTTCTGGGCCTACCTAATTTTTGCATGCATGCTCGGAGCCTCTCCTCAAGATTTGACACTCTGTTGTGGAGCTCCTCGTAGTCATAGGCCCCCATCTCCTCCTGAAGTTCGTTTAGAACTGACGTCAGATTCTGGACCTCCTCCTTAAACTGCAATACCAATTTGGCATCGGCCTTGTACTCCTCCAACACTGGTATCAACGGTCTAAGCTCCTCCATTTTCGCTTTTATGGCCTGAAAGGATTAGAATAAGCTCATTTGAGTGTCATGCGCGACAAAAAGGAGAAAAAGAAAAAAGAAAGAAATGAAGGAGAAATAAAAACACCTGTCTGAACCTGACTGCTCTATCTACCTCTATCCTGCCTCTGCACTGACCCTGTGTGTGTGTGTGTGTGTTCAGTGTGTTGAGTGTGTGAGCAGCTGTGTTTCATCTGTGCAGGTGTGTGTGTGTGTGTGTGTGTGTGTGTGTGTGTGTGTGTGTGTGTGTGTGTGTGTGTGTGTGTGTGTGTGCGTGTGCATGTCTGAGCAAACAAACCCAGGTAATTTGCTCCAGAGCAGGTGCTCCGTCCCGGCCGTTTAAAAAGCAAGCCCTCGGTACACCGACAACAATTTGGGAAAGCTCTTTATTGGTCATCATCGTTTAAAATGCAACATCGTATTAAGGGTTACATGCTTTTACATGTCACACACAACAAAGTGACAAGAAATTGTTTACGTCTATAGTGTTACGTATAGATTTGTTGAGTAACCAAATATGCAGAGACAAAAGCCAAAAAGAAAAATAGAATGAATAACAGCAATCGATAATAATAATAATAATATTAATAATAATAATAATAATAATAATAAATGTATTTACGTTTGAAAAAGAAAGCTTTTAAATGGAAAACGTTGACAGCAGTAACATGCAGGAAGAGATCAGTGGGAGGTTTCTTAGTCTCAATGGTGCTAAAGGTAAATTAACTGTTTGACGCCCAAATGCTCTCAGTACTGTGGCCCAGTTCAGGGGAATCTGGAAATGACCTGCCTCTTCTTCCCTGTGGCTCTCTTTACATGTCTTAAAGTTAGCCCTGCAAGCAAGAAGATGACAAACTGTTGACAGGGGCTGCAGCTTTCTAACCTCGCTGACAAGACACACAAGCAAACGCACAGGATATGCACTTCAGACAGGTTACGGGAAATTACACACGTGAACTGAATGTGGAGGCGGGGGGGTGAGCGGTTGGCATGCAGCGGGGATCACACACACACCCACACACACACACACATGTTTTGGTGCAGGTGAGAATACAGGTGGACTGATGTGTGTGAGTGACCGTATCGACCCGCGATGAAGCAAACTTTAAATGACTTCATACGTGGCTTGGAATGCGTCTTGTGTACTTATTATTTTTGTTCAGCACTCGAGAACTTCTTTTCGTTAAAGCTGAAAACGATCGGTCGATTGCGCAATCGCAAGATAATTGTTTTTGAAAATTGGTCGATCGTTAAATTTTTTCCAACGATAAATGCCCAAATTCCTCCGTTCCAGCTCCTTAGTTGTTGAAGACGTGCTGCTTTTGTACTTTGCTAATGTTAACCTTGGGCTTTAAGATGCTGTGGCAGTTATTTTTTCTATATCTCACACACAATAATCAGCATATGGATAATGAAAAAGATAAGTCAATCGCAGTCCTTTCGGGATGAAGAAAAGACGAAGCAAACACGAGGCATATCAGCACTAGTTTACAAAATATATATTCAAAATGTGCGTACTCTACTTTGACTGGACAGTCCAGCCCTTAAAGGGCCAGTATGCACAGCCCTTAAAGGGCCAGTGCGCAGCCCTTAAAGGGCCGGTGCGCAGGATATCACAGTGTCTAGCAGTGAGTTTGCAGATCGCTTACCAACTGAAACTACGGTGGCCTGTGTGCAACATTTCACCGTTATCTCCTAATTACCAGCTGATTTAATATTCCATCGCTTGGTTTCATGAAGTGAGTTTGGAGTGAAAGGAGGACATGAATCTCCGATTATTAAACCTCTTTGACTATGCATGCATTATGGATCTCTTAGTGTGTGGTGTGGTGGTTGTTGGAACAGACACACGATGGTGAGTGATGGGCGGAGCAGGGATGACAGAAGGGTGTTGGGTCAATGGCTGCAGGTCTGACTCCGTACCTTGTATTGCTTGGCAATGTTCTGCTTGTGGTTCTCCTCCACCTGCCTGAACTTGGTCTCCAGACCGCGTAGCTGGACCTCCATCTTCTCCACGTACTGCAGGTCCCTCTGGGTCCGCTGGTCCAGGACCTGGATGGACTGGGTCATGTTCTGGACCTGTGGTGGACATACAGGGGACACATTGGAGTCATGAAGTCATGAAGTCACTCTCTGACTTATGAGATGCAGGGGAAACGCAACAGACTGTCAATATGTTGTTTTGGCTTTATCTCTCAGTGACGCACAAACTCTGACATCAGGCCAACTAGTCAGGGGCCTCGAACACATGGTGGAAGAGTGGAACGCATACTGTTAAGACATTTGGTTTCCCCAAAACTCCAGAAACTTGGCACATCTTCTGTTTATTCACGACATAGCTGTTGATGTCTGCATTATTTAATGTGGATCCGCTAGATTAACTGGGGATCGACTATGTTTTTGGATAAAAAAAGGTTGTTTTTTTTCCATAAATGAGCTTAAATGTTCCTTTTACCGCCACCAGTCTGTGTGCATTGGGTTGCGTTGCATCATTATAGGTGTTGCTCCGGCTCTGTGCAACAATAGAAACTCACGCCGTGTTTCTGCCTCCCATGACGACGCATGTTAGGTTTCCAGGGAGCTCATTAGAGCACGATGCCTGCTCGTGTCCAACGGGCACACCACACACAGTGTGTGTGTGTGTGTGTGTGTGTGTGTGTGTGTGTGTGTGTGATGTACTAGTTTAAAAGGAGCACTCTGGGTATTGTACGACTTTGATGGCTACGAGCGGCGCTCACCTTCTCCAGCAGCTGCCTCAGTTGTTTGGTGCGGGCGTCCCGTGAACACATGGACTGCTGGGGCGCGACCACAGTGCACACACACCTCCCCTCGCTATCCTGGGCCGAACTGTACACCTGCCACGACTCCTCCGGGTTCGCCGGCAACACCTGAGGACAAAGGAGGGGACAAACAGAAGAGAAGGGCAGTTGGTACCACAGAAACACATCCTTTGCATCTTGTCTATAAAAACGACAAAGGTCACTTTGCTGCTATTTCTTCCCCCCATTAAGGGCACCGTGCCTGTGGGACGCTATAGAGCCGCATTGCATTCATCACCATCAGGACACCACAAGCCGCCAGGCTCCACCCGCTTTGCAGCATCACAGAGTGTGAAGCCACACAAAGAGAGAGAGCAGCCAATCACGCCAGCTGGAGCGACGCCCATCTCTCCAGCGGGCCGGTGTGTGAACGCGTGGAGCGCAACGTCTACGTCAGAGAGAAGGTTTTCTCTTTTCTTTCTCCCCGAGAGAGAAAGAGAAACCTGCTGATCAGATGAGACTGAGTGAGTGAAGATTTATAAATAATACAACCATTGGACAGATCTGCTGATTGAGTCAATTAGAGAGAAAGAGTGACTTCACTAAATCCCCCAAAAAAGGAGCAACCACAGCGGCTCAGTCGCTCTGCTTTCTTTCTGCTGACAAGCCAAAGAACATCACTATCAAGCAGCTGGACATGCCAGTGTGCATCTGGAGGCCTAAGTCATGCAATAAATGCTTGAATCTTCTCATGATCACAAAACAACACACACAGGATAGCTGAGTGACTATCAGTTCACTGCTTTGCCTTCAGCAGCGTTGTTCTAGATGTCAGCAGACCTCCACTTGACGGGGCGCTCGCATCATCACCCGGCTCAGAGGAACAAAGAGACGCTTCATCTTGACTCCGGAGCAGAACCGGGGGCTTTGAACGCCTCTCTCATTCACACAGGCTGGAGGAGGGAAGGATGAACGAGGACCGCCTGCTGTTTCAGACAGGGGAATAATAATAAACTGCTTGGAAATGTCTCATGTCAATGAGCTATTACTCTACCGTGGATCTACCATTTCATATAAATACCAGAGAGAAATGAAAGAGACGACCGATAACTTTCCACTTAGTGCCGGCTGTGCTCACACCAACAGGGCAGCTGGACTCTCCTCAGACAAGAACATCTATGATGCCTCTCCAAGTGGCGCTTTTTTTTTTTTTTTTTTTCCCACTTTTGCGTCCAGCTGCGCGTCACGTTGACAGAGCTCCGCACATCTGGCTGGCACTGGGTTTGAATTACAATGTAAGCATGCCACACCCCCCACTCCTCCATCCCCCTCCCGACCAGCCGCATAGGACAGATGCCAAACTTGCGCACTTACTCCCGTGCTCCGGTCCGGGTACCCTCCCTGCGCCGCCGTGAGCTTGGTGGTGTTGAGCCCCACTAGAGAGGGGAGGGTCTGCGACATCCAGTTGGTGATCATCGCCATGGTGCTGAGCACGACGCCGATCTTCAGCAAAGGAACCGACATCTTTGCGCGGCTGCTCGGGACTTTTTATTTCCTCTCTTTCTTTTTTATTTATGATTTTTTTTTTTTATTTAAAAAAAAAAAAGCCGTTTTCATTCTAAAGACCCCTCCGGTGAGAAGCGAGGTAGGCGCGTCATGGCCCCCGGAGCGGCTTGCTGCTGATCCACCACCCGGGACTCCGGCGCGCCTGGTCTCTTTTTGGACATCTCCGACGAAGCACTGAGTCGGACGCGAGAGAGAGAGAGACGACCTGAACGGGGGGAAAGAACAAAAAACCCAAAAGAAAAGAAAAACTGCAACGCGTTGCTCCAGTGGAAGATAAAGAAGAAGAAAAGCCTCTGCTGGGTGATGATGATGATGATGATAGCTCCTCTGCCTGCGTCGTCCCGCGCTCTGCCGCCGCCTCTCCGGGTCCCCGTTACTATCTCAGTGCGCTCTGTGATGAAGTGCCACCGACTACACACACGGAGGCGGCTACCCGGATGGAGGAGAGGAGGAGGGGAGGAGAGGAGGAGGTACTACGGATCCATCCGTATCGCCAGACGCAGTGATGTCAGCCAGGTTGCGCTCCTCGTGGTCATATCTGGGGTTGCGCCTTATTGGCTCATCCGGAGGGAATGACAATGAGCAGTGCGGCTGAGGTCGGCCGACCCTGATTGCTGGGGGGTTGCTTCATGGCGACATGTCTTCCTCCTCCTCCATAGAGGAGAGGATGCTCTCCATCACTGAGGAGAAGCTCACTCACTCTCATGTCACGAGTGCAGGAACAAAAATGTCGCATCTTGGCGACAGTGGGGTGTGAGGACTCCGGGCTACGTGTTATTATTGACGGGTAACCGGATGCCTCGAGCTCACACTGAGGGAGAGCTTTTCTTTTTTTCTTCTTTTCTTCTCATTCGCGTGACTCTGGCGCCATCTTGTCGCTGATTTGGGGCGTTGCAGAAATGCAAAATGCAAGGAAGCAACAACAAATATGCAAAAAATAATAATTATGTGCATATATGTTGAAAGCAAAACGTATCTATAATGAAAAGAGACTTTCTAATGACTCTACAGTGCGTTTATGCACCGAATGCATGGAGTCAGAACGGGAGTGCAGCCACATAGGGGCTGATTGTGTGAAGAGTAATATCTCTCAAAAATAACTAATAAGCCGGTTGTCATGGGGGCCAGAGGCTAATGCTCCAGACGAGGGCCCGGCATGCTGCATGATGCATGAGGCCCCCAGAATAGCACCAGTGGCTCTGTGTCCACAGCTATTTCTGTCGGCTCCATAATGCAGTTTTCTGGTAAACTGAAAGACAGACGGAGAGAAAGTATCTCTCTGCACCGCCTCATCTCCTCCTCTCATCCCTCGCTCCCCGGCCTCTCTTGTCTCTCCCACTTCTTTACGGCCTTTGAGGTGAGAGCTCGCGGTAGTGATGGCTCCACAGATTACTTTGAAGCCTCGGCAGGGGTCGTCTCACCGCTGTGCAGAGTCTCCTGTTAATACGCTGCCGGCCTCTAATCATCTTCATCTTCCAGAGAGTGCACTTTTCTTCTCAGCCTCACAGGTGCGGATCCAATTCTGCTTTAATGGCGGTGAAAGCAAATGAGGATAGACGCCCCAAATCAATGGAAGAAATCAATTAATCCATCAATCACCGGCTAGTTAGAGAGAGATGTGTCCTTTAAAGCCACTCATGAGGAGCCACTGCTCAGGAGGATTGATCTGTAAAGATCTCACATGTGCAAACATAATAAAAGCAACACTCAATGACCGGCTATGAGGTCTGACATGAACACCTTACAGCAATAAGACGTTGTAAGAGACGGGTCGATGAATTATACGGTGACTGAAGAGAACCTGTGGTGTGCTGGAGATGTGCCGCTCTCTTTACGCAGCTCGGAAATAGAGATGTAAGGTCAGTGAAACAATCTTTATAATATAATGCAAATAATAATACATGAAATTATAATAGTGTTTCTGGCTGATGTTGTGCAGGTGTTTAGACTGTATATATATATATATATATATATATATATATATATATATATATATATATATATATATATATATATATATATATATATGTATGTATATATATATATACATATATATATGTATATATATATATATACATATATATATATATATATATATATATACATACGTATGTATATATATATATATATATATATATATATATATATATATATATATATATATATATATATATATATATATATATATATATATATATATATATATATATTTATATTCAGTAGGATAACCACAGTGTCACACTGCAACCCAATGCAACATTTGATTAAACACTAAAATAAATCACATTTCCAGCCTGCAAGTGAACCACAAAAAGCACCGAATCTCTACCTACTCCTCTCTCTCTCTCTCTTTCTCTCCCTCTCCCTCTCCACTTGCTTCACCAACCATACTGAATAATAAATAGCTTCAACCCCAGCTGCCACGCGTATTGCAATTCAGCTCAACTCCATCTCAGTTTCTCACATTTAAAAAAAAAACAAAAACAGATTGATTCCTCTGGTTTCATACATTAAAAGCAGTTTTCTTTTTTTTTAATAAACAAACGAATGCATTCTTAATCGTGCATCTAAACCCCCGGCATGTGCAGGTGTTAACCTTTGCACGGCGTGTGTGTGTGCATGTGTGTGTGTGTGTGTGTGTGCTGGTATGTGGGTGCCATCTGTGCCGTCAGGTGTCGGTGCGATGCTGCAGGATGTGGAGGCCCTGAAGGAGCAGGAGCTGAGGAGCAGATGGAAGGTTCGCTCGCCGTCCTCCTCTGTGGGAACGCCGAGCCGCCGAGTCAAACCCTTCGGCGGCGGGGACGGAGGTGGGGAACAACGCGGGCGGAATTAAAGAGGAGAGCGCAGCTACTAATCAGACGCCTCTCCTGCTCCCTCGGCCAGATGCTGAGAAAAAGAACCGCAAGCTGTCGGAAACCGCGCGAGACTTTTTTTTGAAGGTTTCGCTCGTGAGCGTCACCGTTCAGAGGGCAAAGGTCGAGGCCGCGCTCGTGAGTAATCCGGCAATCTCTGTGTTTCTGTCTCTGGATACACCTCTCACTTTATATATATATCTGTCTTCAAACAGAGAGGAGCTGTGGAGAGGCCTTCCCACTGTGAAGCACACCGTGGGCTCCTACAGTATAAATAGAGCCTGTCAGTGTCTCTGGAGTTACATCGACTTACCTTCAAACAGATGACACAAGCTCTCGGGCCACCAGAGGAACGCTGTCACCGTAACGCACCTCCCCTTGACCCGACACCCGACTGTCACCAAAACCACAGTGAAACACGCTCTCGCTTCCTCTCCCTCCTCCCGGCCGATGGCTTCCATCAATCAGTGCATATATAGCCCCATTGTTCCACCGCGTCAGCATTTTTTGTGCGTGCACTCTCCCTCGGCTGCACAACTCATGTCCAGGTCAGATTACAGGCGTGCACATTATGGGATGCTTCAGTCTGCAGGGAGGGGAGGTAAAATGGCACCAGCAATAACCGTGTGTAATTCCACATGAATGCCGTTTGCTCTGATATGAAATGTTTCTGCTCACAGCACACAGACACTCCTCATGCTGGAATCAATATCGCCGGTATATTTGTGTTACATCAATATTCCTTCCAACACATCAGTTACCAGGGCCAGCAGCCATACCTCCAACACGTTTTATTGAGTGTGTCACTTGGAGATGTATTACAGACACTCTGGGAGCAGAGGATAATTTATTGATATACCTCTGTGGCAGATTTGTTGTTTTTTTTTTTTGTTGTTTTTCTTTTCCGGTCTCCAATTACCAAACACAATTGGATTCACACAAGAGAGAAGCAAAAAAAATGAAATGTGACTCTCTGTTCAGGCATGGGCAATTACATCGTCACATTCTTCAATCCGGTGGTGACAGGGCCTAAACAAACCCTCCACACACACACACACACACACACACACACACACACACACACACACACACACACACACACACACACACACACACACATAATGCTGTCTGTGAGGATTTATAAAGGCAACAGCTTCATGCTACACTAACTATTATATGCACTGCTGCAAATGGCCTCTCCGATAGCAGGAAGTCATTACCAGCTCCAGTAAAGCATCACAGAGATGCATTTAATTGACTGCTATATTTGTTTACTACTGCTGAGCTTGGTGGCTTCACATTGTTGGACTAAATGTTCTTTTTATTCCTCCCCTCCCTCTCTCAGCAGACAGTAAGTCACACTGTGGTCATGGAGCTCCTTTTTTCAAATGTTTAAATAAATAAAAAGGCTACAGGCAACGTATTGTATCCGAGCAGAAAGCCCTGCATGGGTTATTCTCACAGCTCATGCATGTAACCCCGCTCTCTCCTCCCCGTGGAGGGGACACGGTGCCGGGCTCTGGATCTGTCCGCGCCCGGCAAGCACATCATGTAATCCCGCCCGGTAATCTGGTTAAGCAGCTAATTCACGGGGACCCTGGTTGTTTTTTTTAAATGATGCGAGGTATAAGCGGGTAATCTCTCTCTCCCGTGGATATGAAGCCAATTAACCCGCTTGCTTTTTGTATTACAAAAAAAAAAAGAGGGTCAAAAATCAAAAACCTACTTGGGTGAGTTCTGTGCCCATGAAGATGAGGAGCACCAGACTCAGGAGCTTGCTCGCGGGCTGCATCTCTTGCCTCCGGTGAGTGGACCAGCGGTCTCACATGCAGATCCAGTCCCACAGCGGTGCGCTCCTCCCGGCTCTCTTTGCGTCGCGAGTCGCTGGATTCTCTCTCTGTCTCTCTCTTTCTCTGTGTCTTTATTACTATTATTATGATGATGAATATTTGCTCCCTCAGCAGCCCAGTGGCAGGTAGCGGCGGCTCGGTTTCACGCAGTCGTCTCTGTGCATATTCATGTCATAACGGGAGGCTGAGTCTCGGTGTCTCGGTGTCTCTGTATCTTCGGCGCTCCTCTCCTCCCCGTTCGGGTTCCTTCGTGGCCGCGCGGTGAGCCTCGCTGCGGCGGACCGAGGTGGGTGATGAGCACCGGGATGGAGACGCGCGCACACACACACTGCCGGACGCACGCACGCACGCAGGCACGCACACCGCGATCACAACCTGCGCTCTGGTATTGCCAAAAGTTTAGCTCCCCGCCTCGAGCCTGCCGTGGAAGCTCTCGATGGAAGGGAGAAAAAAAAATGAGAGTGACGGCGCTGTGGATGGAGCTGAAAACGGAAGTAGCATCAAGAGAGAGGGAGATTTAAACTGGCAGGAGAGCAGGAGGAGGACGCTTTGCTGTGAACTGGCCTTTCATGCAAAATATATAAAATAGATGAATATATTGCAGAGTCAACAGGATTATTTAAATTAAAAAAATGGCATTCTTCATTTAAATACATCACATGAAGCATCAATGAACTGTATCTTATGGCTCATGCATATGTAAGGAGAAGAACAAAAGTTGTATTTTCTGGAGCACTTTCATCTTCTTGAAAATCAAATATAAAAAAACATGCATCTAGAAATAATAAAAAATTAAAATTCACATGGTCAGTAAATTTAAAACCCTGAAAACTATTTTTTTTTTCCTCGACCCAACGTTGTTGTTTTGGGGGCTTGGAGATGAGATCTTCTAAAGTAAAAGTATAAAACAATAAATAAAACACAGTACAATACAGGCCAAAGTCATGCATTCATAACAGTACAAATATTCGCAGCAAAAAGTCTTGATCGACATGTTTCATTGGATATAATACCTATAATATTATAGCATTTGATTATTATACTAATGCATCACTATGTTGGCATTTGTATGTTTCCTCAGCGGTATATAGTCGTAAACTCTAAAGTATACTGCCAATTGAATTTGATGTTGTAAAAAGTATTCCTGAAATGTAGATATAGAAAACTCAAAATGTACAGTGTTGCTCTCCACCTGAATATAAAGAATCAGCTCTAATGTTTAGCGTCATTACAATGATTACTCTGTATTATTTCTGCAGGATTTCGACCTCTTCCGGACTGTGTGGGCGAGTGCAGAGTTTGATTGACATCTCCCTGACCTTGTTGCTCCTGTGAGGGCGGGACAAATAGCATGTGTAAATGTATCCTGTATTAATAACTCAATACACATTCCTCCCGTTATCAGTGCGCTGTGAGCCTCGCGTAGAAGACTCTGATAGCAACCACTCTGTGAGGGCGGGACGGACTGGATGTCAACGATAGGCTCTTAATTGGGCGTCACGTGGGTCTGAGGCCGGCCGTCTGATCCTCATTACGCGCTAATAGCTCAGTGGCCTGGAGATAGACTCTCAGCTGGAATGAATTCCCTTCTGGTGGCACCGAGATGCATAAATCACCTCAGTAATGGAACCGGGGCGTGTTCATAGATCTGCATCCCTTAATGTGGACTCCCATTTGTCTGCTAGCAGCTTTTTTTGGCTGCAAGTCTGGACATCTGAACGGAGCAAAGGAAGGTCAAACTCCAGGAATGATCCGTTGCTTCCCGTGTATATGCCGTCTTATTGTGTTTGCAACTCCCGTGATGCTTTCCACCCGGCGTGCGCTGCGTGGAAATCATCTCGCTCACAACGAGGATCTGATTCTGGCGGCGAGGGAACGGGCTCGGAGAGGAATGGAAGAGGAAGGCTTGTGTGTCCTCCTCTGCGTGGCCGGCACACGGCCCACACACCGGACAGCAGGAGACGCCGCTCGCCGGCTCTTTGGCCCATACAGCTAGTCTCTGTTGCATTGTGGGTACAGCATGGCAAGGCCTTCCATCACGACCGATGAGTCGTTCTGTTTATTATTAAGAGCTGCAAAGAAGAGCAGGAAGCGGCATCGTGTGGCTTTGTTTGCCTTGTGGATGTGTATTGATTGGAGAGAAGACACACTGCTACCGTTAGATTAATTAATACACCGCAGATCTTTTTTACATTACAGCTTTTGCACACAAAAAACAAACAAAAATCCAATTAAGATGACAGGTTTGGTTGATGTGCTTGCTAATCAGTGTGAGTGGAGGACACAATAACGTGTCTAATGGCTTCCTAATGGACTGACGCTGACGCAGACAGAGGATTGTGGAGAACAGGTGATCAACGTCGGGATTCTGGGGGAAAAGGAGCGCCGCTATGTGGAAGAAGTCGGTGAAAAAGCACGGCCGAGCGGGGAAGTTGATTTAATGTATGGATATTCCTCCTCGAGATGTGTTTCCTACCCGTTGAGCTCAAAATGCAAATTGCTTGGTTTGTCTTGTTTGCATGCAGATGTATTTAAATTGTCTTCATCGCAGGTGCATGGGAGTGAAATGCACGCGCCGCATTAACGCTCTGTGGAGTTGAATTGAATTTGTGTGGCGCCTGAGACTGTACACTCCCATTCACACACACTAATAAACACACAGACACACACAGGCCTTTACGCTTCCTCTCACTCACTTTGCTTCTCTTTCTGCTTGAAGAATGAACTAAACAGATGAAATTCGGCACATATTTTTTCCGAGTTTCACAGAAAAATTGATTAAACCTCCCCAAAATTTGCTTTTCGTTTGAGAGAGGCACAGTTTTTTCGCAAATTGAGTTGTTTTCTTCTCCCCGTTTTTCGCGAGTGTGCAGTGTGTGTGTGTGTGTGTGTGTGTGTGTGTGTGTGTGTGTGTGTGTGTGTGTGTGTGTGTGAAAGAGTTTAAATTTAGGTCCCAATAGATTGTGTGTCTTTCCTCTCGGGCACGCTGCCATTACTTCCCCCTTTCATCACCCTCTCCCTCTGCTCTCTGCAGGGTTGATGCTAAAGATGGCTATCAAAGATACGTTCCACTCGTCTGTTGCAGCTCCTTTCATCCAGTGAGCTGCAGCCCTGGTCTGCATGGGTCCAGGACCTTGATCTGTTCTGCGCTTAATATTATGCGCTTCACAGTGTGTTGCTCTCAAGTGTAAATGCATTGGATACCCACTCTATGGGCGTTCAGCCTTCAGACCTTGGGAGGATCAAAATGCCCGAGTGTTGTTGGAGAGGAGGACGAGGACGAAGGAGATGAGGAAATGAGTGAAAGAGGCTGAGCGAGGATGAAAACATCTATTTTGACAAATGACAAGTAGTGGTGTTAGTCAGATTGGGGAGAGAAGGAACAATTATCACTTGAATAGAACCAACGCCTCTGCACTTATTGAGATTCATGTACATGGCATTCATGGCACGGCTGCCTTTCAGAAACTGGAGATGCCCGTCAGACAAAGAGAAATGTCCTGGCACAAAAGAGTGCACATTCTGGATGCCTGCAATTGAAAAAGTGGTGGAATGAATCGTTCTTCTCTCATTTATCTACATCCGGGCAGATCTGTGTGAAATCCCCCCCAAAAGGCGCAGCCCCTTTGACTGTTACGCTGGCTGTCAAGCGCCAGATGTTAAACATGGTTTTGGGTCTGGAGCGATACAGGCAGCCATCTAGCGTGAAGCATTAGTTCAGTTGATTGCTCTCCGTGATTGTATACCAGCTGAGGGGTATTAGGCCGTGTTTGCAGCAGCAGGTGCTCACGGGGAGGCAGACGGTAATGTCACCAGACACACTGCGGGAGCCATCCAAGAACCATTCCAGGGCGACGTCGGGATGAAGTCAAACACATTATAACGGCCCCTCCGATCACCGCATCCAAAAATCATTAAAGCTTTTATGGGAAGTTCGGAATCACAGAGATGAATTAGGTCATTAGCGTCTAACGTCCGTGGCCTGACCTCGTCCATCACGGAATTGGCGGCTCTCCTTCTTTAAGGACGGACTAATATCTCGCTGAACGCCGCGGACAGAGCGCTGACATTTCTGCAATTGACACTTTGCTGAGCGGAGATCATCCAATCACGGCTCAGCAACCGTAACTAGTAATGGCAGATCAACGGATTTCCCCCACATGAGGCACGAGAGCTTTTTATTCAAAGAGTTTAGACCGTGGTGGGTTTTTACAGCCGGTACAAACCAAAAGTACAACAGCGGAAGTGTCAGTTTGTCTGTAGTACCGTACAAGTCGGGTTACGAGCCGCTAGTACCTTTGGTCAGTGTCCCTGTTAGCTCCCCGCTGTAGCCAGCTGGGGCTCCTGCTAGCGCTCTGTTACTTGCCCGCTAACTTCCGCTAGCTCTCTGCTAACTTCCGCTAGCTCCCTGAAAACCACCGAAGGTAGCGGGACCAGGCTCGACACCCGACTTGGGCAGAGGGGGTAGCAGCAGCGCTAGCTAGCAGCAGCACTAGCTAGCAGCAGCACTAGCTAGCGCTGCTCCTAGCTTGCTACAGCGGGGACACTGACCGTCCGTAGGAGCGGCTTGTAACCCGACGTTTACGGTAAGCAAGTATGAATGTGTAAAAACATCCGTAGCAAACAAAGCACAAAGCATCGGTGCCCTCGAGGGAAGACGATGCTGAAGCTGGTGTGGCAATGTTTGGCAAAGCCATTTACATACAGGAGCAGAATATGAGGTTCACCTGTCAATATAATGTTCTACACAAAGTACAACTACTACTCTTCAGACAGTGTGTGTACAAACTGAAAAATATGCATGAATTCCATTGCAGAGCTATTGTGTCGGGTTGCCTTGCACTTCACGCTTCATTTGGTGCATCACCTGCACACAGAGGAGGCTCCAAATGGGGGTTCATGCCGGGATTTTAAACATATTTTGCATGCTTCTGTTCTGTGTGAACTATTGCTTTAATATTCTGGTGGTAATTCTTCCACCAATATATCTGTCTCCACTGCATGCACCAACAGGAAACAGGAGCCATGTAGGAAGTCCAGTTCTGCCCCTGAATCCCCCTGTGCACGCTGCAGGTTTCCAGGCAGGCGGGTATACGAGAGCGCCGCGTTCACACAGTTTGCTCCGGTAAACACAGGCGACTCCAGCAGAAGCCTGCGGGCCGGCCCCCGGGCCCTGCCTTTGATTCACCGACTAAAGCGCTGTGATTTGACTAATACAGACGTTTACAACAACAGCACAAAACCCCTCGATCGACTGATGCTATGCACGTCACGCGCACACCTCAGAAAACAACACCCAGTCCAAACCGACCCGGACACAGTTGCTGTGTAGATGCTCTTTTATTCAGCCTGGCACACGTATTCACAGACGATTCAAAGTCTCTTTGTGATCCCACTGTGTCCATCTGGCTGCTTTAACCCTCTATTAAAACTACGGTTTGTGTGTTCCTCCCTTCGTCTCTTAATTATCCGTTCCATTTATTTCTTTATTCGCGAGGCCCGTTGTTCTGCGCCCAGATATTCTCAGACCGTGCGCTCTCCCTCTCTCCCTGTTTCTGCCCCCTGAATAGACTGCAGTGCTGTTGCTCGGGGGCTCGTGTCAGCGAACGACTGCCACGGCTCTGATTTATGCTCGTCTGTGTGAGTGTGTGTGAGTGAGTGTGTGTGTGTTTTAGTGACATGCCGCTGCTCACAGCCCCTGGAGGGACCCCTCTGCCGTAGATATCCCTGCATCATAATGCATCAGCTATATACAAAATTGATGAGCAGGGGTTATGTAGGTCACGCCGGAACGATGCTGCGGACATGCAGGGAGGGACGTGGACCGACAAGAGGGAGGCGGGGAGAGGCTGGACGGACTGGAGGCCATCATGGATGAGCAGAAAAACAGAAAGAAACACATCGTCGAAGTCTGGGGGAGACGGACCGCTGGACGGGAGACGGGAGGAGGAGCCCGGGTCGTTAGTATCTCCGTCGTACGGCACCGTCCTTTGTTTGATTACTGTGTTCACGTCAGAGATAATTATAGGACGCCGCCGCCAGTTGCCAGATCAGTCGCTAAGCGTCTCAGCGATGAGCTTCTCACCCCGCCGGGCTTCCACATCCTTGAATGTCTTTCTTTGCGCCGCAGAAGCTCGCAGCGACGCCTCAGCTCCTGCGTGTCCTCAAACATCGCTGTTGTTGGCCTTGAAGGTCAACGCCGTGCAGATGAACGCTCGCTCCAATGCGTGTTGCTGTCGCTGTGTAGAGCACGGCTTTCAACGCCATTGAGGTTTCACGGTACTCTGCCGTCGCTGTACATGTCACTATGTGGTGATTAACATGGCTGCAATCAATATGTCTAAGTTAACGTGCTCTATTTCAGCATATTTTACCTCATTGTTAGGGTTTTAAAATGAGCTATAAACATTACTGTATTGATTCTCATGCTGGGACTCAACTCTTTGTGTATATCTTTTGCAGCAAACGGCAGAAAACCAGCCTGTGAACACAGTGGAGCAGCTAAATAATCAGATCTGTCTCTCAGAAGAACACACAGGAGTATAAACATACAGTTTTATTGAATATAAATACTCAATTAAACCTCTAATTTTCCCTGAAGAGCCCATTGTTATCCTCTGCTGGTCGATTACACACAATGCTCACTATAAAACATGTGTGCAGTGAGTAGCAGGAGTAATATTAAGCCGTATGCAACCTTTAAATAACTTTATTCATAATTGTGTTGTTTAATTTGCAAGTTTGAACTTTGAGGAATATTAAAGTCTGACTCAAGATTCTTTTTATTACGTCTTTGCTCCGTTCTGGCCGTGCCTCCCAATTAAAGGTCATTCTATGCTTTAATAGTGCATTAAGTCTTAAACTTGAACATCACATGGTGTTCAAAGGGCCACATTGCATCCATTCTCCCGTCCATCACATGCACTCTCAGCCTTTGCTCACGGCCTATTGAAGCCATATTAATATGGATATATGTAAATAATAATTATTGTATGACTTTCTCTTGCTATGCCCGCGCGAAACAGAATTCTCTTTCAAACCTGAAGCATTTGTGAAGATAATTAATGTGTATTTGTTTTTTAAATATTTGTTCTTGTTTAATTTTAAATATTTAAAAACTAAACATGTAAAACTACATGTACCTTTTGGCAACCAAAGCCATTGGACGCCAGCACCAGGAGGTATGAAGAGGAACGATGAAGAGCTGGAGCGTGACAGTCACCTCAGGAGGCACCCACCCAACCAGCAGCGGCAGACGCCCCACCAGCAGCACCCTGAGGGGCAGCCACCCGAGGGGAGGCCACCCGGGCATGTTGCAGAGGAGGAGGAGGAGGAGGAGAGAAGCGGTGTGGGGCGAAGCCAAAGCTGTCTGACGGCGGGTGAAGAGGTTGAGGAGGCTTCTCTTACTCTATTCAGAAGAAAATGAAGTAGGATCTGTGTATGAGTGCATTCAATTATTCTAATTCGATGTTACTCCCATAATTCTAAATATGTATTCACACATACACACCTGGGGGGTCACCAGAGCTTCTGGAGGGCAGCTGGAGAATGCCCTCTTTAAAGGCCAGAGGTCTTTCATCGTTGTCATCTCCCACAGAGAGAAGGACCTCTCCTCTGCCTGCACGACATGGAGGCCATCAGACAGTTAGTGTGTCTCTCCGACTCAATTACCACTGAGCGGCCATGACACCAGTCTGATGCAGACCAGCTCCACGGGGAAAAACATTCACAACAAGCAACTTCTACCTTCTGGAAATACTTAAACCTGAAGCCGGGCTCGAGGGAGAGAACCCCGGACCGCTGGCTAAGCCCCGCCCCCTTCACAAAGCGATATATGCCTCTGTCCAAGGTGCTGAAGCAGCTCCATGGAGGAGACGGCCGCTTCCACCTCTGTGGTTACTTCTACTTGCCTCCAACTACTCCACCGCCCTGTGGTACGTGTAATGCTGCGTTCACACCAAAAGCGCGGCGAAATTTTCGTGAGAGTAGATTGCATGCAAAGTCAATGCACAGTTCAAAATGTCCAATTCTTGCGGAAAATTGATTGCCGAATGACAATCAGCGTTGAGATGCTTCGTCCGTCATCACCGCCGTCCGGCCGTTGCTGAATCAAACTGCTGCCGGTCCGCCCGAAGTAGCAAATATATGTATTTACGGAGATAGACAACTCCCTCTTTCCGGTGAGAATGAAGCGAATGAAGCGGATGAAGTACATACAGTCAAGCGAGCAAAGCGTTGTGAATGCAGCATAAATGATACCGTTGTAATCTCTCTGGGTGTGGGGACAGGTGTGGCTTGAACAGGTGTGGTTTGAATGGGTGTGGCTTGAACAGGTGTGGTTTGAATGGGTGTGGTTTGGATGGGTGTGGCTTGAATGGGTGTGGTTTGGATGGGTGTGGCTTGAATGGGTGTGGTTTGAATGGGTGTGGCTTGAATGGGTGTGGTTTGAATGGGTGTGGTTTGGATGGGTGTGGCTTGAATGGGTGTGGTTTGAATGAGTGTGGCTTGAATGGGTGTGGTTTGGACAGGTGTGGCTTGAATGGGGGTGGCTTGAATGGGTGTGGTTTGAACAGGTGTGGTTTGATTGGATGTAGCTTGAATGGGTGTGGTTTGAACAGGTGTGGCTTGAATGGGTGTGGTTTGAACAGGTGTGGCTTGAATGGGGTGGTTTGAATGGGTGTGGCTTGAATGGATGTAGCTTGAATGGGGTGGTTTGAACAGGTGTGGTTTGAATGGGTGTAGCTTGAATGGGTGTGGTTTGAATGGGTGTGGCTTGAATGGGTGTGGTTTGAATGGGTGTGGCTTGAATGGGTGTGGTTTGAATGGGTGTGGCTTGAATGGGTGTGGCTTGAATGGGTGTGGCTTGTATGGGTGTGGTTTGAACAGATGTGGCTTGAATGGGTGTGGCTTGAATGGGTGTGGTTTGAACAGATGTGGCTTGAATGGGTGTGGTTTGAACAGGTGTGGCTTGAATGGGTGTGGCTTGAATGGGTGTGGTTTGAACAGATGTGGCTTGAATGGGTGTGGTTTGAATGGGTGTGGTTTGGACCGGTGTTTCCTCTCCTGGCCTGATTTTGGTGTTGCGGCTGTTGGATGATGCTCCATAGTTAACTATAAATTCATTCTTGACAGTAAGTGTAATACTTCCACATCGTATGAGATTCATGAGGGATTCATGCGTTATCCTTATTGGAACCTCAGTCAGTACACAATATTTGGTTGATCCGTCAGCCAAACAGTACCTCGCGAGTTATTATATTGTCTGGAAATTGGATTTGCGAGTCTGCTGTGAAACTGTTTCATACATAAAGTGTTCAATTATACACCGCAAGTGAAATTGGTTGAACAGCACACGAGCCACGGGAAAATGAAGTAGAGATGAGTAGACAAGAAGAAAATGACTTAATATTCCAAGTTGGTCCAGGGGAAACATGGCCAAGCTGTTTGCAGTGATTTATGAGGCTGAATATGTCTGATTTGTTCTTGAGAGCAAAAACTGCCCTCTCAGTTTAATAGTGATTTAAATGCGTCTCTACATGAACATTATTACTCGCCGGCTCTGGGGAGTTCAGCTAAACACTATTCCAAAGCCCATCAAAAGGGAGCATTCGGATTACAGTGATGTATTTGTGACAGTGTGAGTGTTACAACTTCAAAGTGGAAAACTGCAAGTTGCAATGGCTTGTACACCACAGGAACCAGAAGAAGAAGAAAAGACAGAGCAGATCGTCTTCCGTGTGTGTGAGGATAATCTTCCGATCATCCAAGAGCAGCTCCGGCTTTTATCTGCCAACTCTTTCCCATTTTCGGGGGCTGTTTTAGACGGTTGATGTCAGCCGTGTGTGTACCTGCAGGGGCTGGTTCCAACCTCACACACACCTGTACACTCCTAATGCGCCTCTGTGAAGCTCAGCTTGTTTGCTTCTGTTTGAAAGAGTGTGTCAAAGAGAAGGTGGTGCAACTCTATTGTGTTTTTTTAGGCTCTTTGTGGTTTTAGAATGGATTTAAGTGTGTAAACTGCACTTAATATTTTGTCCACCTCATCTTTAATCAAGTTCAGACAACCAGGTATTCTTTCTCTCTCTCTCTCTCTCTCTCTCTCTCTCTCTCTCTCTCTCTCTCTCTCTCTCTCTCTCTCTCTGTCTCTCTCTCTCTGTGTGTTTCATAGTCTTCTTCTTGTGCTGTATCTGGAGGGGGCCCAGGCGGGGGAATTCATCATCCTAATGCGCCGCGTATAAGCACTTGTTAAAAACCCCACACTGCATTTTTTCGATATTCATCACGGTTGTAATATTTCTGCTTTCGGTGCCGACGGCAACTTGTGCAGCCGGTCAGAGAGCATCATTGAAGAAAAGTGAAATCAAGCAGTAACTCTTAGATATGAAAAGAGAAGGCTAAAGCCGATCACACTTCTTTTTTTTTTGCTGGAGGAGATGTCCAACACACACTCATAGCATGTCTAACAGTGAGGAAATACTATGAAATACTAAGTATATATATATATATATATATATATATATATATATATATATATATATATATATATATATATATATATATATTCATTCTACAAGCCTTTAAAAAAATAAAAAGATTGGCATGCATACATAATTAAAAAACATATCAATGTGCAGTAAAATAACACCAGAGCTACTATGAGAAAAATGTAGTCAAATCTGCACAAGCTTGCTTGTTTTCATGACTTTTGGGGACATTACATTAACCCACTAAACCTTACTGTAACCTTAAACCAAGTCTTCCCCCTTAAAATGTAATAATTTACTTTATGGGGACACATATTGTCATATACTCATATTGTCCCCATATGGAAGTCCCCACAATGTGATGTATGTCCCCGCATGACAGGTTAAACATGCCACACACACACACATAGTTTCACAGAAAGCCAGCAGCCTGTCCATCTAAATGTAATTTATTTTGACTTGTTTATCGCCTTTGTTGCCACACACAAACAGAGAGACACACACCTATATGCACTACAAATTAAATGAGTTTTCCTGGCTTCTATGAATGATAATGATGCTGTTTAACTGTTTGCTTTGTCGACGCCCCCCCTCCCCCCTTCCCCAGGCAATGCAGTCCCCTGTTGTGTGTGTGAGTGTCATTGAAGCATTAAAGCCAAGTAAATGTCATCTAGGGGGATAAAACACTCTTGCTTCCAAAAAGCTGCCTGACTGCTTTTGTTTTAATAGATGCATCAAAAGTAAAATCATGAAACAGATGTCAAAAATGTTCAGTCGGTTCTCTGATGCAACATCAATTTTTCACGTGACCTTATTTCCCTAAAACAGTTAGATCAAAAAATAACGTTATATAGAAAACTCTATATTTACTGAATGCACTTGAATGGTATCATGCAACAAAAAGAAGCATCATTTGAAATGTGTGGGCATTGAGTGAAGTTAGTATGAGTGCAGTCACCACAAAGTGAGCTTTTAAATGATGGAGTGACATTTTGAAGAGGTGGCACTGATTCATTCTGAATGCAATGTAAACTGTGGTTCTCAAAATGAGTCCATCCAAAGGCCTTTTAATAAAAACATAATCACTATAATCCTCGATAGAGACTCAAATTACATTTCTGAAGCAAAAACCCTTCAGTTAATGTCCCATGTTCCTCTTAATCTTTGTATTGCATCATCACTTATCAGCCCTGGGGTGTCAATACGTTGCTCTGCTAATCAACCAAAATGTCAACATGCTGTGTTATCGATTTCATATGAAGAGCGTGAGCGGCGTGGTTTCGGTTATGAGACTCCTTCTGAGTCCTTGTTAGCCGACCCATCATGCAGCAGCACAGATTAATGTCCATGTGTGTGTGTGTGTGTGCACAGTCTCATTACCAGTTTGAGGGTAAAAAAATCAATATGGAGCTCAGTCTCCCAGCTCTACCTCCCTAAATATTGGACCCTGGAGGGGAAGAGATCAATGACCAAACCAGAGGCAGGTGCATGACCCAATTACACCTGCGCAGCGGCAAGCATCCATCTTGCTGGTTGGCGTGCGGGCGGAGGAGCATTAACCCCCCCTTCACAGGATCTCACGTTAATGCCGTGATGGAGACCCGGTGCTTGAGACACAATCAGTCTCCTCCTCCCCCGTACTTTACTGCAGGCTACCACACTCATGCAGCTGTCCTCTCTAAAGATTAACGAAGACGCAAGCAAGCAAACAAGCTGTTTCTGTGCAACAACGCTGTGTTGGATCAGAAATATCTTTGTTTACACTGTTTGCATGCTTTATGTTTGTTGGTTGTTTGAGTTTTATTCAGTCAATAACCCTTACTGTAACCGTAAACAAAGTCTTCAGCCTTAAAATGTAATGATTTACTTCACGGCCCATATTGTCGCCATATGGAAGGCAAGTCCCCACAATGTGACTGTGGAAACAGATGTATGTCCCCGCATCATGGGTTAAACACGCCACACACACACACACACACACACACACCGTTTCACAGAAAGCCAGTCAATCATTACACAAAAGTAAAACCACAATCTAATGTACAGCAAAAGAAAGACTGAAAAGGTAGAAGTATAAGCATAATGCTTATATATTCATATCTTAAATTGTTATACAATTAAATCAGATAATTAATTTCATATGAAGAAAGAAAAAAAATAATAAATATATATATATATATATATATATATATATATATATATATATATATATATATATATATATATATATATATATATATATATACAATCCTTTTGAAAACCCAAAATGAGTTAGTTCCATAATTGAACTCCTACAATAGAAATACATCTTCTTTTAATCCCTTTTTTTTGCTTTTTGTACAGTAAACTTACAAACATCTCTCATATTTACACATGTATTGAAACAACCTTTGAGTCTGGCAGTGACTTTGCTTTAGCTCTGTATTATCTGCATTATTTTATAATATACCAAATCATTAAATGTCATCATTAAAAACATGATATCTGACAAAAATGGATTGGTGTGCTCATAGTCGGCAGCATCAGTGTTCCTGTAAATCGTATTTTTCACAGGCAATTGTCATCGACATTTCGGCATTGTGGAGGCAATCTTGTGCAATTTTCAGTTTTTTTGCCGATTGCATAATATTGGCATTGGAAATATATCCAATGGAGCAACAGAGTGTTTCATCAGTAATTTGTCACATAAAGAGTGAAGCAAATAGAATAAAGGTTTTTGTTTAGTATTGATTTCTTTCTTCCTGCAGTTCCTTCTCATATCCGAAGTGATTACTCACTCGACACGTCAGTGATTACCCGAATCAGTTGATTGCACAATGCTTTTCTAGGTCGGCGCTACTTAGACCAGTAGGGGTTGTTTGCACAAAACAAAAACGAAAAAATGAAGGAATAAAACATATGAATCCAGCAGATATTCTCTCATGGAGCTCGCGGCGTCAAACTGTTACGATTACTCCATAAAGTTATTCCAGGCGGCTGCGCTGTGAGCAGAGTAAATCAACACAACCCTGCAGAGCCTTCTGACAAGACACATATAGTCATTTTTTTCATTTTACAGGAGGAAGTTGTGTGTCTCTTCCCGACATCTCCGTGCATCAGCGCTGTCTGTGAACAGAGTGGCTGCCTCACTCAGATTTGTGTTGACAGATCCGCATCATGTTAGAGTCCGCTGGCTGGAAACAGATGCCTTTAATATCTATCGCTGAGTGAATACATTACTGGACAGAAACACTCTCTTCCTCTGTTTTATTTGTGTGTGATTGTTTACTTGATGTGCACTGGAACAAGCAGAAAGGACGGTAGCACTTTACAATAAATACACACTATTTAGCATCAGTAAAGCATGAATAAACACTTAGTTCATTCAAGGTCACAGAACATACTTAACTAATACTGCATGCATGATATATTTATCATGCATGCAGTATTAAAAATCATCTAAATCATTATATGCATGAATAAATGACATTTAAATTATGTTGGATCATTTACTAACACTTTATCCATCATTTATAAAGTATGAAAACCCAATCATGAAACGCATAGTAGTAAAGCTTATTAATCAAGAATAAAACATATAACTGTTTATGAATTGCATACTAATGAGTTACTAATGAGTGTTCATGTTGGAACATTGCTTTATAAATGATTAATTAAGTGTTTATTCATGCTTTACTAATGCTAACTAGTGTGTACTTATTATAAAAGCTACTGAAATGACTGCAGACAACCAAACCCCCAACGTTAAGCTGCACCGACACTCCTCTGGATGAAGCCTCTGAGCTCCATTTGCTGCTCCCCTCAGAAAGGGAAAGGGAAATTGTCAGCGTGATGATGAGTGGGCCGGGCGCCGAGGATTTTGAATTAGAATCGCTAATGTCATTTGAACAAGCGTCTGCGCGGCTTTCATCAGGATTTCCGTCTGTGTTTTATTTAGTTGCAGTGATGTGAGAAAAGGATATTGTGTTTGCGAGGGAGTTTAAACCCCGATGTAGAACAGAGATTCCATCCAAACATCATTAGGTCTGAACCCCCCCTCCGATCTATTCGAGGCGAAGCAGGCAGCGGCTATGAATGAGTAATTTGCATCACATTGGGCATCATTAGGAGCCCTTACGAATCTTTAGACAGTGAGTGCTGCTTGTTTTTATGTGTTTTTTTGTCTTTACCCTCAAACTCCGCAGGCAGGAAAAGATGCAATAACTTCTATTGCAAATGAGATGGCCTTTTTTTCCAAGTCTGAATAATTCATTGTGGTTTTTACCGTATAATAATATTGTTTGAGTCACAAGCATCGCGCGTAATTGACCGTTAGCTCAGAGCAAGCCTTCTCCGCTCTCTTCCAACAGGAAGAGGAAGGGGTAATTGAACATCCTGTCTGCTTCTTCTCCAGTTAAATGTAATCTATAGGCACTTAGACGTGTGGATGCGGGACCATCGATGCCAGTAACCATTTATACACATGATAACCATGTATCTCTGCAGAGTGGTAACCAGACCCCATTCTTGACTTGCATCATATTAAAAGGTCAGGGAGAATGTAATACTCATTTCTCTGGATGTTCAGTTGTAGCGTAAGCAGAGGAGCAACGCCTTTCTTTTGCAGGATAACGGGGCATCTGTTGAGGGGAGGAGACGAGGGTTTGAGTGGACTGAGGGTGGACCGTTCCGCCTGCAGGTAACTGGAGCTTTCCCCTCGGCCCTCGATGCTGCAAGCTTTCATCCGAGTAGTCTGGTGAAGTGGAGTTTCCCCACAGGACGGCACGCTGCCGATGCACGGACGTCGCATTACCCAGAGTTCACAGCACGCAGCCTGGGACTCATAACTGTGATCTAGAAGATACACTCTTATGAATAAAAATGGTGGTATCAGAGAGGACCCAAATGCAGATGCAACGGTTCTAAAGTAAATGTATTTAAGGCTTCCTAAAACACTGTCAAGAGGTTCACAGGAATCAAAAACTGGCATACACACGGGGATGCACACAGGAAGAACCACACACTTAAAGAAATGATCCGACAACGGGGGAGGGGACAAACAGGGTTTAAATACACGGGGAAGGTGCAATCAGGGACAAGGCTGACAATCACAGGGGCAGGAAGTGCAGGGACACAGAGGACACGAGAGACAAGGACTTCAAAATAAAACAGGAAACAACCCAAAACCGTGACACAAAACGTGTCTCTGTACTGCATCTCTGTGGATGAAAGGTCCGACAACAGCGCCCTTCTGAGCCAGAAGAAGAAAATGTAAAATAAATAAATGGTGAGTTGTGTTGGAAAAATATGAACAATGATCATACAAAACTAGCAATTGCGGTTTCCTTGAGAGCATCTCTTCGCCGGCCTGTTGACATGTCTGATCCGTGTTTCCTGAGTCGTAAAAGTCACCGGGAGAGCTTTCAGTGCAGAGCACGCAGAGCCAATTAGAGATCACTCCCGTCGTAGCGCCATGAAACGTTTATAGCTCTTGACACTGGGCGTCAGCCAGGGTTTGAGGAGGATTGGTCCAGAAGGAAATGTGAGAGAGAGAGAAAGAGGGAGAGAGAGAGAGAGACCTCAAAAGCCTTCATTCTGCATTTTGCTTCCCAGTTCTCCGGGCTCAGCATTGTATCTTCACAACATCAGCAGCGTGAACAATTTAACTTGTGAAATCCACACCGTCGTCTCTTTTTTGATATGTAACTGTCGTACTTTTCCAGGTCACAGAAAAAAAACTCAGCTGTTTTGCTTTTTATATTTAAAATGCCCAACAATTTTGTTTCCCCCTGCAATGCCTGTTTCTCTTTTTTATCTCTTTTACTATGTATAGTTAGAGATTATTAAAGCATCATTTAAATCTTTCCCCCCCGAGAAATAAAAACCTTCCTCAGCTTTATATACGGGAGCAGAGGAAAGACAACAATGATGTCCGACCACACAGAGGAAGGATGAGGAAATCACAGCGAGGAACGGAATATGAAAGCGGAGTGAAAGAAAATCGGTGGTTGGTGTGAGCAAAAAAAACGGATAGGGAAGTAAACAAAGAGTCAGAGGAAATAGGAGAGCATGCAGTGCAAGAGGAGAAGATGAGGGGATTTAAACTCAGCAGAGCAATAAATGTTCCCCGAAAAACTAAATAGGAGAGCCAGACAAGGTGGAGGTGGATGGAGCGACTGAGACGTGAGTGACAGCAGGAGACGGCGTCACCGGGAGCCATCTTTCCACCTCTGCCTCCTTCTTCTCAAAAAGTGACAGATATGCACACACACACACACACACACACACACACACACACACACACACACACACACGCACACAGAGCAAAATCTCCTATCTGAAAAATGCACTTTTTTATGAAGAGAAGAAGAAAAAAAGTTTTCTTGCAGAATTACATTTTTTTAAGGATACATGCATAATACAAAAATACAAAAGATACAAAGAAATACTAAAAAACTAAAAACACAAAGTCCAGATAGGATGGGTTTCACCTTTTCACCAAAACAAAAGATCTAACTTCACTGTGACGGATTATCCAACAAGCCCTTTTTTTAATTCATCTCCAAGTTAATGAGGTTTTCTGAAAGTGCTGAAATTAAACCAATGTCTGGAAACAAATAGCTGCCTGGAAGGAATGAAAGCAATCGAATAAAAACCTCTGGTGTGGTTCTGGAAAAAAATATAAAATGTCGACAGCGGTGTGATTGTTAACGAATGGTCTTAAACGTACAAATGGGCCGGTATGGACCGTTATTAGACGAGTTCATACGAATTAAAATCAAACCCATTGGGGAGTCTGACGCCGTCTATTTCCATTTTTGTTGTTTTTTCTCAGTATCTCTAAATAGAAGAGGGGACCAGATGGAGGGGATAATGTGTTATCACCAGCTTCTGTCCGATCATGCCATTATTAGCTCTGTTTATTGTGGAGACAGATCTAAGCATTGATGGATTAACACTGCCCCTGAGCAACTAGGGAGCTTAAGAAGAGTACAGCTAATACCGCCATCATCAAAACTACAGTAACCAGTCCTGGGGAATGCCGTCGGCTCAGAAGGTCCACGATGAGTGAGCGTAGTCTTGGCTGCCGAATAAAAAAAAATCCCTTCTCACATCCTCGTGTCATGACAAAATAAGTGGCCCGCCGCGGACAGGAAGTGTGACTCATTAGCCGGCGCCGTGACGAGCCCCCTGACAGCTGTTTTGGCAACGCTTCCCGATGCAACGTCTCATGTTCAGTCACAGGTTTCACACGGAGACTTTAATCCTCATGAAACATTGAGTTTCTTGGCCACACGCCTAAGGGAACACTGAGACGTGTCTGTGTGTGTGTGTGTGTGTGTGTGTGTGTGTGTGTGTGTGCCTCTCCCTCTTCCGCTCCATCTCTGTGCATGTTTATGCCATCGTGCCGCAATTCTGCCATCTGTCCTCGCTGTGAATCAGGTGCTGAATGCTTTGTGACTTGGCTTCCAGCTCATTCCGTGTTCCCCGGTCTCATTCTCTCTCTCTGAGGCCGGTTTATGCCTAAATGAGTCCAATTGAAATCACAAGGACATACTGGCGCTGATCTTTACAGGTTCCAATTTGCATCCTGGAACTAAGGAGCGTGTCACAACCTTCTACCGCCGCCGCCGCCGAACCAAAACCACAATCATTTGAGCCCCTTTTGCTTTTCATCGTCCTTCCTTTTTCCTCCAGAAACGACAACACCAATGGAATGCAGGGCGGTTTCTCGGTGGGGGACTCAAACAGCTGTTCGTCTACTACATAATTAACACAATAATATCAGTATCAAAAGTCCTGGTTGCCTGATCGTCGGCGGTGCCAAGAACAGTATTTTTTCCCCCTCATGCGTCGCATCCTGTGCTGGACACTCGCAGCGTTATCGCAGCACAACATCATTAATAATGCACCGGCTGAGAGGAGAACCATGTGGGCTGCAGGACAAAAAGCTATTTTCGTGTCAAAAGCAAATACACTGAATTTCTCTTTTATTTTCAGCACACACAAAAAAAAATGGCGACCACACACGGCCCGCCAGGAGCCTTTTATACAGAGATGATAAATAACCTCGCGTTGTGCTCACTCCAGACGAACGGGGAGAGAACGCAGACGTTGACGACAGTATGAAGGCTGTCTTTTTTACAATGCAGATTCATGGCCGCGGCCGTGAATCACGCCCACGCGCTGCGATGCTCAGTCGGTTGCTGCCGCCTACACATCAGACCCCGTTGGAGAGTTTATGGCTCCTGGAGCCAGTTGTCGTGTTGCACAGCAGCTCCCTGGAATGAGTGATGCCCCACCTCCCTCCGCTGATCTACCGTAATATATGACATCACACGGCCAACGCTCATTCCCTCTGGATCCAATCTCCTCCCCATGTGACCCCAGGGCGCATCTGACGGCTGTGCAGCTAACTCCCACAGTCCCGTGCAAATCACTTCGCACCCTTCGGCTTCCTGTTGACTTTGGCGTTAATGAGTGGAAGCCAGCGCATTGCATCAGGAGGAATAGCGAATGAGAGAAAAGAGGAGGGAATACCGAGGTGAATATATACTGTATATATGGAAGAAATATAAATGAGTCAACAGAGACAGATGGCTGAAAGACATGTCCTGAGTAATGCATGGATTTGAGAGCAGACTGACATAATAATTGCTGTTCTCCAAGTGCAGTAAGGAATGACCCTCCCACATATAAAACAAATATAATTGTGAGTGAGACATTGTACGCAAGCTATTTAAAGCGTATTCGAGGGACTTTTGGGGTTGATTTTGGCGGCCCCTGTGGACAAAAGCGGTAGTGTTCAGGGACCCAAGTCCCTTTGCAAAACCTTTTTTTGTTTTCTGCAGCATAGTCTGACGGTCTGCTCTGTGCAGTCCTGGTTCTGGCCTGCCTTCCCTCCAGCGAGCCCAGCAGCACGGCCTGCAGACCTCCATCCATGGTGTCGGTAGGGGGGGGCCCAGTGGAGGCCCCCCGCGGAGCAACGACCGGAGGCTCCTGGCCGGAGGAGGAGCAGCCACTGCCAAGTACCGATGATGAGCATCGAGAACAACTCGATAAAGATAGCCGATCTATCTGCTGATGTCTCGTTGACTCATGTGGGTCAGATGGAGGCGTTGGAAAAGGAGTTCAATTTAGACGGTTCCACATCATAGAGGAGAGGTCTTCAAAGTAGCTTTAACATACAGGTGTGCACATGCACTTATAATACTTCTCAACAACAATATACCGTAAAAGTCGGGTTACAAGCCGCTACTACCTTCGGTGGTTGTCCCCGCTATGGCTAGCGCTGTGGCTAGCGCTGCTGCTAGCGCTGCTGCTAGCACTGCTGCTAGCTCCCCGCTGCTGCTGCTACTGCCCGCGAGTCGGGCATCAGGCCGGGGCTGTTCCCGCTACCTTCGGTGGTTGGCGGAGAGCTAGCGAGGAACTAGCAGCAGCGCTAGCTGGCTACAGCGCGAACACCCACCGAACGCAGTAGCGGCTTGTAACCCGACTTTTACGGTTTTACCAGATAAACAAAGATGTGCTTCTTGTTCAGACATAATCTCAATATGTAAAAGTCACCAAGAGGAAAAGAACCAGCAATGTCTTGACTGTAATTATGTTCACACACATTGAGAGTTTAATGAGACGTTCAATACCACTCTTATCCATTTAATGTAATGACAAAGAATGAGCATTCAAACATGTCTTTCCAACCCACAAGTATCGCTAACTTCCCCACACACGTGCAAAAAGGGCAACAGGTGTTCTCAATAATTACTGATCACATTTCTCACTCGATGTTCTGCCAGTTACCCCCACGTCTTGCACTCTCCCACTCCTTGGAAAGTGGATGCGACGCTTGGCGCTTTGCTGAGGACGAACCTCATAATCGGCCGCTGTGATGTCTGAGAGCCCGCTGTTATAAAATTCTCATGGTCACGGCCTTCACTCTCGGAGCTCAAACTCAGTTTAATTCCATCCTGTCAGCAGTTGCACCCCAGCGAGGGCTGTAGCTATAGCAGCTCCTGCTGCAGACGTGGCTCCCATAATGATCTCCCCACCGACTGCTGCAGGGTTTGAAGCTAATAGACGAGCACAGGGTGCAGCAGAGACCTGGGGCTGGGAGTAGACGTGATGCTAAGCTACGTACCCCCAACTAACACATCTCAGACAGGTGGAATCCTGCAGATAGACATTATGAAGCTGCATCTTTTCCAGGTTAACATGTTTGTCCCCAGGTTTCCCTCCTAACTGGGCCACAGCGTAATCAGTATTCAGAGCGGACCATCTTTTTCCTCAGAGGCCATGCATCACATTTTACTTGTTCTAGAAACTCCTAATTCACACCGTGTCTTCAATAAAAATGTCCCGCCCTCCTCGTGTAGCTCCCGAAAACGGCCCCCGTTCACGTCCTCTGCTTCATTTTCTTTTTTTTTTGCATCACTATTAAAATGCTGGAGAAGGACGGATGTTCTGAAGTGGTTAGTGAGATATCACACAGCTGTCAGAGACGTTTCTGTCGTTGCCGACTGCACACCTGTGCAGGCGCTCGGCTCAGCGTCTCCGTGACGGACGGGCTCGGCTGCACCCTTCTCTGGAAATCTCCCGGAATCGAACAGCAAGTGACAACAACAAATGGCGAGGAGGGGTGGAGAGGCGTGGAGCAGCGTCTGGTTCTGGGCGACGCTCTGCCACTTTATGACAAACGACTGGTGTAGTCCATCCCTAATTCAATGTTTAGCGCTTTAATTAGAAAGAAGGAAAGCATATGCTCATGAGACGTATCCCCTTTTTTTATTTCATAAAGAAGTTACACTGCAAAAAGTCAAAGACGTGAGTGTGTATTTGAAATCTATCTTCTTGATTTATCATTAATGGATTTCACGACTGGAAATGATGCATAATGTGTCTGTGAGCAAGAGAGTCAGAGAGAGAATGAGAATCTAAGGAAGGCAATTATTTGTAAAATAGACCCGTCTTCATTTATAAAGCAGGATTCAGAGGGTTGTGGATTCAGGTGGATTTATTGTAAGAGCAGGAGATTGAACTGAAAGAGGAACGGAGATGGAACCAAATCAATTTATTGCAAAGGAGTGCATTAAAGAATCTGAATCTGACTGTAATGAGGTGCTTTTATCTTATTTCTCCTCCACGCTCAGCAGACTGAGATCCATAATATCTGGCATATGACACCTAAAGGTAGAATTTATCCCTAAATTACCTCAAAGTATATCACAGGTGTATTTTCTTATCGCCATTCATAGTAAAATGAAACACTGCCTCACTCGCTCGGAGCTTTAAAATGCTTGCATTGTTTTCAAAAAGATAGATTAAACAGCTTGTCACAGCATGCTGTTGCCTTGATTAACGTGATGCATCATGTTGAGCAGCATGTGGCTTCTTCCTTTACCATATTGTCTCCTAAAAAGAAAGCAGCTGTTGACTCCTCTTGAATATCTGGGCCTGTTTGTTGTTTGAGTTATTCCCGTTACCCGTCACTGAGTTACATAACATCACAGGATGACACTTCAGAGCCGCATGACCGGACTCACCTGTTGGGACAACATGAGATGCTGATGGGACCCTATTAGCCCTATTAAGGTATGTTGTGGAAATAATTCTATCTTCGAGAGGAGAGCTCAAAGGTTCCAATCAAATAATAAAATAAAAAACAACAAGCAGAGTTTCTCTTGTTGCCTCTGTCAATTTATTAAAGCTTGCAGGCAGGGAGAAATCTCAACAGTCATGAATCATCAACGCCTGTCAGGGTTTCTACAAAGATTATTGTTAAAACATTCAGTGATATACAATTTCAGATGACCCTGAGCATTGAAGATCTTCCACGTGGCTTGTACTTTGAACGTTCTGTCAACAGGTCATTAGCCTTAAACCAGGTCATTAGCCTTAAACCAGGTCATTAGCCTTAAACCAGGTCATTAACCTTAAACCAGGTCATTAGCCTTAAACCAGGTCATTAGCCTTAAACCAGGTCATTAACCTTAAACCAGGTCATTAGCCTTAAACCAGGTCATTAGCCTTAAACCAGGTCATTAGCCTTAAACCAGGTCATTAGCCTTAAACCAGGTCATTAACCTTAAACCAGGTCATTAGCCTTAAACCAGGTCATTAGCCTTAAACCAGGTCATTAGCCCCTCAGAGCCTTGATCAGCTGGCATGAACCTGAATACCATCATGCACCTGAAACCCCAGTCTACTTGCATGTTAATTATTGATCAGGTACATAGACGAATGTATGTTTTAAAATACAGCATAGAGATATGTTTCCATCACAGGTACTGCTGCGCTCAGTGTGTGTAGTTTGTATGCTGCAACACACTCCAACTGGATTTATGGTAATTTGCAGATTAAAAGGCCGAGCCGTTTTTTAGCAGAAATTGCTCAATATTAAAACGAGTTTATCTCTGCAACCACAAGGGCTTTTTGAATACTGTTGGTGTTATGATAACGAGGACACTTGTGAGATTAGGCCAGATGTGTAGACATCAGTATATTATGTTACTGGTTAAGAGTAAATGAAGATGGCACACAGCGAAAAAAGAAGAAATCATGGAATGATGCAGCTGCAAGTTTAATTTAAAGAAATGCAACATACGCACATCATGTAGATATGAACTGTACGCAATGTCCTAAACCTAGATTTCGACACGGAAAGATCAAGAAAGAGCTTCAATCCTCATGATTTTGCCTCAACATTAATTGGTCGCGTCCTCAGTGGGCGTCCTGCTCTGCAAGAATTGTGCCTTGATTGTCATGGTCAGAATCTCAGGGAGGTGGAGGATGACTTGTTGAGGAACCTGAGGATCACATCTGCCCTTTAGTGGATGATGTGGTTCTTCAGGCTCCATCCACCCTCGACGCTGTGGCGCTTTGTGAGGTGTTCGGGACGAGAGTCAGCAGCTCAGAGTCTGATGCTGTGATGCTTTGCTCGATGATAACGACTCTCTCCGGGTTGGGAGTAAGTTGCTGCCCAAAGTAAAGACGTTCAAATATACATTGTTTTGTTTTGAGAGGGGACAACGGAGCATGTGATGGACAGGTGTATTCATTACATTTCATTTAGCTGACGCTTTTATCCAAAGCAACTAACATTTTTGCTCTATACACCGTAGACACAGCAACTGGGAGCAATTAGGGGTTAAGTGTCTTGCTCAAGGACACAACAACATTGACTGGCAGAGCCGGGGCCGGGGCGCAAACCACCAACCCTCTGATCAAAAGACAGGCATGCTAACCACTAGCTACAGTCGCCCCTATTCAGCACCAATAGAAAGGTGTCGACTTGTTCTAACTTCTCTTCGGGTCGTGACCAAAAGAATGACATTGCCTTCGCGATGAGGTCAGGAGGTCAGACATCCGAGAGGAACTTTTTCCGTATCGGTGGTTCGGGCATCTGATAGGGATGTCTCCTGGTCGCCTTCCTCTAGAGGCTTTCCATCTTCAACGAGCCGGAGGACGGGGCTAGCGAGACGGGTGTCTGGGCCACCGTGTCCAGCCGGCTCCCATTGGGACCTGGACTTGGATGAAGATGATGGATGGAGTCATCAACCATACGGGAGAAGCAGGAACGAGGCTCTTTCTTCTCTTGCAGGAGCCACAATAGACCAGAAGCTGCACTTCCATGTGAACAAAGAGCCTGACAACAATGGTAGACACTTCAGTGTGCAGGTACTAATTGCTCTTATTCTTACCTTTGTATAAAAGCTTATTTTACTCTGTGCTGAAAGCCTTTAGGGGGAACAGGAAATCACAAATGAAATGCAAGTCGAAGGTTGTTGGCCCTCGTAGAAGCACCCTTCTATCGCTCAACACAGGAACGTCACACTTTGACGATAACTCGCTGTGCGAGAATACCTGAGGGGGGATTATTTCGTGAATGCCTGCCTTGGCGCCATTAAAGATGCATCAGCCAAGTGTGTTTGATCCAGCTCTGTTTTTGATGATGAAACATCTTTGTTGTACTTCGAGTGGCGGGTCCTCTGCGTTTCCAGATGCAGCTGTCGTTTTGGGTAACGGCTGATGACAACTCTCACAGACACAAGTGACGTGAAGTCAGGCCTCAAGAAGTCAGACGGGGAGAGAGCACCACAGGTGAGACGTGTTCAGGCTCTACGCACTAAAGAGAGCTTGTCTTCTCTTTGAGGACTTATTCTATTCATGCAACATGGCGTGAATTATGGATGTCATGCGGGAACCACTCCTGGCTCGTGTGACGGATTTAGGAGAACTTCTCGCCAATTTTCTCTTCTTCTGTTTTTCCCCAGACTCGTCGTCGGCAGGCCCGTAGAGATTACCCCCGCACCCCCCGCACTGCGGGGGGGCCTCACAGTGGCAATTTGACTTTTTTTATTTTTTCTCAACTTTCCGCGGTGCAAGTAACGTTTCACAAAATCGCTCGTAACTATCCTTTCAAACAACGGATTTCAATAATAAACACATCTCCGTGACCATGCGGGCATGTAGGAGTCGAACGGCGCCACCTAGATCCTTACCAGCCACCTATAAGTAACTTTAAATTCCGTCAACCGTCGGAGATTTTTTTATTTTACATTTCTGGGTCCAGCATTTCCCCTGTCAAATGGACGATCTTTGATCCACCTCAGACGGCACATGCACAGTCTACTGAAGAGAATGCACCCAGGCTGGATTCTGGGAAATGTAGTTTTCTTATAGAACTTTGACGTTTTTCATTTTTGAACTGATTTACACAGTTTTCCCCCTGAAAAGCCTTCAAATAAGCCCAACACTTTGTTTTTCTGTGGTTTTCATTGCATATTCGGGTTCTTTAGGCTCTGTTCTTTCTAACAAGGGGTGTATTAGTATGTGAGACCTTGGTAAGGGTCTGAAGCACACATTTTGAACATGTCGGAAACCGCTCGAAAAGCATTTTTCTGCCATTCTTAATTAGATCATGCTGGATGTTCATAGTTATGACATTTTTTTCACAAGAAAAATCTGAAAAAAATGATATAAAATAATACAAGTATTAGAACTCATTTGTGGTTCATACGACTATTTGAAAACGTAATCTTGAGACGCTCCCCCAGTACCGGGGGAATGGGTCTTCACAGTTTGCTATTTGACAGTTGACAGTTGCCATGTGAACGATGCCTGGTTTGTGTACGTTCCAAACTTCCTTTGCATCCCGATCTCTGTGGCCGTCAAAATAAAAGTCCCATTCACCGTTGACACTTAAATCATATTCTGTGACAGAGGATAAGGGAGAGCCAGGCGTGCGCCAAGGTTCTGCAAGTCCAGCGAAGTCAGGTAGCAGTGAGGAGGCCTCGGGTAGCAGTGAGGAGGCCTCGGGTAGCCGTGAGGAGGCCTCGGGTAGCCGTGAGGAGGCCTCGGGTAGCAGTGAGGAGGCCTCGGGTAGCCGTGAGGAGGCCTCGGGTAGCAGTGAGGAGGCCTCGGGTAGCAGTGAGGAGGCCTCGGGTAGCCGTGAGGAGGCCTCGGGTAGCAGTGAGGAGGCCTCGGGTAGCCGTGCGACAGAGTCAGATGAAACTTCTAATACTACACTTTACCCTGGTGACCGGACACATTTCCCGGTGGATATTACTGATGCTGACATGAAAAAGTTCATTTCAAGGCAGGGACCATGTAAATGTGAAGGTCCGTATCCTAAAGACAAAAAGAGGAGATGTTGTTCTAAAGATTTGTATCATAGAGTGTCAAAAAAAGGAACCAAGATACAACGCAAATGGCTTTGTTACTCCCCCAAAATTGACAGAGTATATTGTGAGCCCTGCTTTTTGGTGAGAGAAGATCTGCATGCCATAAAAGTGCCTGGACTACAGGAATAAATGATTGGCAAGGACTGTCTAGAAAAATAAAAGAGCACGAACACACTCGCTCACATACCTGTTCATTTATCTTTGGATGATGACCGCCGGACAATACATTATCCCTTACATATGGGGGGGGGGGGGGCTCTCAGGGTTATTCTGCAGGGGGGCCTCATGTGTTTCCGTTACGGCACTGGTCGTCGGAGTCTCGTGCAATAAGTCTAACGTTATCCTGCCGAGGATTGTATGTTTCATGACTTTTAACCCTTTAAAAACAGTGTGCGAAAAAGGTGTGTTATTAGTATGTGGGCTGTTGTTAGGGCTCCATAATACAGTTTGAAAAACTTGGTGACCGCTCAAGGAGGCATTTTTGGGAAATCTTGCTCATATCGTGCTGGATGTTCATAGTTATGATCAAAATATCTTTTTAAAGTGTTTTTTTTTGCAGATATACATTTTTTTCCCAAGACTTTGCTGAACAAATACATACAATAAACACAAATATTGGGATTAGTTTGGAGTTCCTACGACGACTCAAACACAGGGGAAAAGAAAAAAAAAGTCTGGAACCAATACTGGATCCACCGTGCTTAAATTTGGAGTTTGAGAACTTCATAATAATGTTGATATTATATAGTTGTAGAATATTATAGGATAATATAATCTTAAACGTATACATGTAATCAATTTAAATTGACTAATATGAGCATCTCAAGGCGAGTTTCATGTAGGACACCTTTACCGGCACTGGTGGTGTCAATAATTATAGATTTTCCTTTATGGATCTCAACAGGTTATATGAGCCCCTCTGCGTGGAGTCAAGGTGTTTACGCTGGTCGTCTCCACAGATATCTGAAGTTAAAGAGCGCACCTTTTAACAAGCCCACCGTACGGGAAACAAGTCAAATAAAATATGAGAATAAAAATGTTCTTGCATGAGGTCTATTGAGTTTAATAGATTCTCTCTTTAGCGCTGCGAGTTAAGCCCAGAAGTGAAGATGATTTAGAGAAAGGGGGAAAACAGGAAACATTCATAGCTCTAGTGTGTGTGTGTGTGTGTGTGTGTGTGTGTGTGTGTGTGTGTGTGTGTGTGTGTGTGTGTGTGTGTGTGTGTGTGTGTGTGTGTGTGTGTGTGTGTGTGTGTAGTCTGGGCCTCTGCTGGTACCAAGGGAGTTGCCCGCTGACAGCAGAGAGCGGTGTCAACTTAATGCCATTAAATGAATGATTCTCCCCACCAGCAGTCAGAGAGAAGCTTGACAAGCCGGTGACGGCTCGGCCCGTCTGGCTGATGCCGGTCCAATACACGGAGCGTCAGAACATGTTGATGCATCGCACTTTATAAAATAAGAATACTGAGGGTTTGTTTGCCATTCTTTTGTCGTAGCGGGCAGCACATAGCACACCTAATAGCATTACATTTATCGTAAAAGTCGGGTTGCAAGCCGCTCCTACCTACGGTCAGTGTCCCCGCTGTAGCAAGCTAGGAGCAGCTGCTAGCTAGCGTTGCTGCTAGCTAGCGCTGCTGCTAGCTCCCCGCTGCTGCTGCTACAGCCCGCGTCTGGTGTCAAGCCGGGGCTGGTCCCGCTACCTTCGGTGGTTGTCAGGGAGCTAGCGGAGAGCTAGCGCAAGTTAGCGGGGAACTAGCATGAGCGCCAGCTGGCTACAGCGGGGAGCAAAAGGGAACACTGACCGAAGGTAGTAGCGGCGTGTAACCCGACTTTTACGGTCGTTGCTGTCCTTTTAATTTAAGTGTCACACCATGCAGCTTTTTACTGATCCACATTGTTGATCTCTGAAAGAGCGGATATCCAGAGGAGGAAGCTTTATCGGAGCTTATCAGCTGTGTTGCAGCATCCACTTGTATTTGATTCACTCGGTCGGAGGGTGAACTACTCACCAAAAGAGTGCACTTGTTAGAAAAATATCATTCAGGTAGAATTATGTCTTTTGAATAAACTATGTGAGGTTATTTCCCCTTTAGCTGCTCTACTTTCTGGTGTGAGCGGAGCCTAGAAGAAGCAGTGCAGTGAAGAATTAATTTACATATATATATATATATATATATATATATATATATATATATATATATATGTATATATATATATATATATATATATATGTATATATATACACATATTGTTGAGACAGTGATTCCTCTCAACTGTGATTGTTGATGTTGTTATTGAACGGCATCATAATACAATTATTATGTTGTAGACAAGGTTACCATTAAAAAAAAAGGCGAACACAAATGAAGTTGCAGTCTTCTATTTTTAGAGCCAAAAAAAAGCCCTCAGACAAATGATGTTAAATTGCTGTGAGACACATAGCCTCATTATAATGAGATGTTAGAGCAGAATGCAAAAAGAGGCTCCGCCGGTTGGACTCTCCTTGGCATCCCAGTCATCCCAGTCCGCGCTTGATGTTTCATCAGAGGAATGGTTTTGACCTGCTGGAAAGGTGTTGACGTTGAAGTGACAGTGATGAATCGCCTCCATGCGCCGTGACCCCCCAGGTGCTGCATTCACACTGCCGTAATTTAATATTCCCTTTTTTTTCCTTCAAATTATGTGCTTTTTTGGCAGGACGCAGTAGAGGTGGATGAGTCTGGGCGACTCTAATCAATACAAAATCAAGTTTGGGCAAGTTGGTACCCTTGGTTGTTTTTCAAATTAAAATTGAAACACCCAAAAAGAAAAAAGTTATTACAAGGGCTCCGGGACAGAATACAAGAATTGGAGCAGAGAGGGTCAGACGTTCAGACGCTTTGAGATGAAATGACGAACGCTGTGAAGCTGGTATTACAAATCACCCAAACGGCCGTTTGTGTGACACACACTGAAGTATCCGCGGTCAAGGCCGGGCCAAGGAGCCGGCCAGTGGCTATTTCAGTGGCTATTCGGGTCAGTGTCTGCAGGGCCTTGCGTTTTTGATAAATAGAACATCACAAAATATGTAGTATTTCGACATCTGGGCATGCATACACGAGCCTCTCTGCACTAATTCATGCTCGTGTTTTAGTCGCTGAATTTGCATCAGCAAACTGGGATCCTGTTTTGCCCTCGCGCGAATGATTTAATAGCAAATAAAAAGCGCAGGAGAGGAAAGTGTCGATATCGCTTCTCCCAGCATCATGAAATATTCAGTCGAGTTGCACTGGAATTATTTTATCACCTGATCCTGTTAGACATATGATGGAGAGATGAGAGAGGAGAAGACGGACCAGCTGATGACTGAATCAAACTCATATTCTCATATCTTTTCCTCACATTCTTTAAAAATAGCTAATGAATAGCATGCAATGGATGCTATTTTAAATACATATATATATATATATATATATATATATATATATATATATATATATATATATATATATATATATATAGAGAGAGAGAGAGAGAGAGAGAGAGAGATATAGAGATATATATAGATATATAGATATAGATATAGATATATATATATATATATATCTATATCTATATCTATATATATATATATATAGACAGAGGAGAGGAAACAATGAGAGGAGAGGAGATAGGAAACAATGAGAGAGGAGAGGAGATAGGAAACAATGAGAGAGGAGAGGAGATGAAAGAGGAGAGGGGAGGAGAGGAAACAAGGAGAGGAGAGGAGATGAAAGAGGAGAGGGGAGGAGAGGAAACAAGGAGAGGAGAGGAGATGAAACAAGGAGAGGAGAGGAGGAGATATGAAACAGTGAGAGAGGAAAGGAGAGGAAACAATGAGAGGAGAGGAGTAGAGGAGAGAGAGGAGATGAAACAAGGAGGGGAGATGAAACAAGGAGAGGAGAGAGAGGAGATGAAACAATGAGAGAGGAAAGGAGATGAAAGAGGAGAGGAGAGGAATCCATGAGAGGATAGAAGAGGAGTAGAGGAGAGCGAGAAGATGAAACAAGGAGGGGAGATGAAACAAGGAGAGGAGACGTGGGGAGAGGAGATGAAACAATGATAGGAGAGGAAACAAGGAGAGGAGATGAAACAAGGAGAGGAGATGAAACAAGGAGAGGAGAGGAGTAGAAGAGAGGAGAGGAAACAATGTGAGGAGAGGAAACAATGAGAGGAGAGGAAACATGAGAGGAGATGAAACAAGGAGAGGAGAGAAAACAAGGAGAGGAGAGGAGAGGTGAGGAACACTACGGTCAGAGAAATATTATGAGAAATTGTTTGTTGACTGCCAACAAAGCCACATATAAAAATCTCCCAATTGAATCTGAGAGCAAACAATATTGGTTTCTGTGTTCATCGACCTGACTCCCTTCAGTATATCATTATTTATGTTCTGGTCGCTAAATGTCAAGAGATCCTCTCTCTCTCTCTCTCTCTCTCTCTCTCTCTCTCTCTCTCTCTCTCTCTCTCTCTCTCTCTCAGAGTGCACCTGGGGAGAGAACCAGTTAATTTCCATCATGGTTTCCATCCTCTTGTCTCAGCTGCCGCCGGATGAAGGAAGATGTGCCGGTGTGAAAGGTCAAGTGGAGCCTCACCTCGCCGCCTGGCTTGGAAGTGGTTGTTTCCCTTGTGGTTCTTATTGGACAGATGGGACCTAAAGATCTTGAAAAACTATGTTCTCAATATTCTTAATGAGAAATGTGTTTATATGTGAACTCAGTCGTTTTTCTCTGGGGGGTTTTGCGTGGTAGAATGTCAGTCATTTTTTACCTAAGCCTTCAGTGCCGTCTGAGGTCTCGGCCCGCCACTGTTAACAATGTTATCACTGGGATTTCTCTCTGGTTTTCACACTGGTTTGAAGAGGTGGGACTCAGTTGGGCACCTATAGGTGCACCTATGCGAGTTACGCAACATTTGAATCACAATCTTACAGCAATTGTGTGTTTTTTTGCCAATGTTGCAAGCACTGTTGTCCTGGAACTTTATTCAGCATGACAATTTAAATCATGCTGTATTGAAGCATACTTTGAACTATTGACAAACTCTGTTCACAATGTTTACTGAGGGAATAAATCAAGGGAGATATGGGGAGAATCTTCTCATAGACTTCTATACAATCAGAAAAGGTGCCCCCTAGAGGCCATTTGAAAGAACGGCAATCTAAAATACTTTGCAGGACCGGCGTTGTGACGGCAGAGGGAATAACTTGAAGAAGTTGGCGTGTAATTCATATCTCATTTAGTAGAGGCTGGAATAATGTACCCGTCCTTGCTCGTCTCTCTTGAATGACATCAAAGGAGGGAGAGTGCTCTCACGCTGCGTCGAGGAAAAGTCATTAACGGCGTTAATGTGAGCGCGTCCTTGGCTGCTGTTCGGGTCTGCGTACCACACGGGCGTCTCTGACCCGCCCGCTCTGCAGGGGACCACAGAGTGCGGAGGAGAGGCCCGCGGCTTCAAAGACGATACTCCGGGATCCCCGAAATAGAACAGAGCGGCTGAATGCGAGAGAAGCCGGACCATATGCTCTTCCTTCTGGCCGCGAAGCGAGATGATCTAATTAAATCAAGTGCTAAGTTTTACACGAGTGGGACAAAGCTTCTCCCGCTGAGAGAGGGTTCAAAGTCATATTCTTTTCAACCATTTCAACCACACTCAGAACATCATCACATAGATTTTAAGGCCGATAATTATTCCTTCATCTTCATGGTTCTCATCCACCTCCACTGAAACATATGTGGTAGTTATTACACGTTAATGTGGGTTTAATCTGTTTAACATTCACACTTTATTCTAAGGGACACCTGAGACTCTTCTGAGGAGGAGAGGGGAACAACATCTCATCTGTTTGTGCCCCTCATGACAAGAGCGGCACTAATTCATCCTCCATGTGCAAATGATATCTGCTGACACTTCTAAATATATAAATACAAAAACTCATGGCTTATTTACCTGCATTTCTGCAGGGAAAACATCACAGAGTGTGTGATGTGTTTACACATCAAACATCTCCTTTTCACCGCTTTCCTTTTTTCTTGTTGTCTTCTACTCCTCCCATCTGCTCTTATCCCTCCTGCTCTCAAAGGACATTTATTATCTCATCATCTTTATTTTACTAATCTGGTATAAAAGACAGAAGTGTAAAAGTCATTACATTTGTTATACATGTGCAACCACAAATGTAATGACTGCAAGCTCGTGGATTGAGGTAAACAGACCCGACACGGCGTCATAATTGATTTTGGAGGTGATTTTGAATACTTTAGTAAAGTAAATGTAAACAGTAAAATGCATTTTCTCTGTAAGTGCCTGCAGGTTTGTGGCTGAGCAGGGGCTTTTACACTTTTGAAGACAGACCATAATAATCAAAAAGCCCTTAATCTGGTGATGCAACTGTATCGTCTTACTTCCTGGTTCGAGGAGCAAAGGATGATTCTGCTTTAATTTGTGTTAATGGGATTGCTGTTATCTCATATTCATATTTATAATATTCACCTATATGTCAGTTTTATATATAAAAAGGGTTCTTGTAATCTGTTGGTTTGCGTCACTGGATAAAACAGTCGTCTCTAGTTCCACGTTGATGACTGAGGTTGTTCCAGGTGTCGACTGTTGCATCATCTCATTAATAACCTGAAGCCTGAGGCCTGGTGGGAGGAGTCACCATTACAGCCCCCTGAAGATGGCTGGAGGCTAAAATAATTGAGTGGTGTTCATTCTGTCTTTTCTAATAAAAATAAGGTCTAAATGAATTGGTGCTTAGATGAGTTTCAGTCTTGAGTTGGTGGGTTTAGATGCATCTTCATGAGGCTCTGATTTAACTGATTATAGCCGACACAAAGGCTGTGGATGCTTGTGTGCCTCTTGCATCCATCAGGTGTGTTCAATGACAATCTGATAAACCAGGTGCGTCCTCACTCCCAGCTCCAGGTGATGGCTGCTACTCATAACATGCCAGTTGGTCAAAGAACAAAGACAAACGGGTCAAATAAAATAAATCATGTTTAATGTATCTTCAAATGGAAGATGAAGGCTGAAGCTCACACTATTGGTTTAAATATATTCACTATCATATAGTGCTTGGGTGGCCGGCTCATAATCACATTAGAAAAATCTTAAACTACAGCCACTCCTCAATCTCAAAGTCTATTAGAGCGGAAAAGCCTGTTATTAATAACCCAATATGACAGTCCCTGCGTTGTAGCACTATCTCGTCCTCGCTATCTGATTCATATGCAAGTGGGTCAGTGGTGCCGGGGCTCGGCTATGAATGGGCTCTGTGAGCTGGAGATCCAGCGGCTCAAAGCAATTACACATTAACACGGGGCTCTGTCCCAAATCTCCCTTTTCAACGTCTGCCGCTTGACCCCTTTAGCTCATCATCCCGAACCAGCCCAGACCACACATTAACACTCACATTTACTAATTAGATTTTCATGTACGGTGGGATTGCATCATAATATATATATATATATGAGTGTTTAACTTCCACCTGCTGTTTCAGCTGAGGTAACAGGGTTTGCCGGGATAGGGATGGGCGCCGCCAGGTTTAATTGCCCAAGACGCACCATATGATGACAACCACAGCTTTACCCTGACAGATCGTCTGTGGTGCCCCAACGACCCTCCGGGGTTATGGGATAAAAAAACAGGGTTTACCTAGTGGGAGGAAATGAGGGGAGGGGCCTATGTAGCCTAACCCAGCGGGCGCACTGAGAAAATTAATGAAAGAAATGTCGGAAAGATGTTTTATTTTGAAAAATGACCGGATACATTCGTCTGTGCATCTGAGCCAAGAGGTCACATGATACGTTACCCCAAAAATGAAATTTATAAAATACTGTGTTCTGGATTAAAATCAATGCAGAATATCCTGAGATCGCCAAAAAAGCATTGAAAACCTGCCTCCATTTCCAACATCCTGTCTTTGTGAAGCGGGTTTAAGTTACGGAGTAGACTGGACTAAAGGTTTAAGTTATGAGTAGACTGGACTAAAGGTTTAAGTTAAGGAGTAGACTGGACTAAAGGTTTAAGTTAAGGAGTAGACTGGACTAAAGGTTTAAGTTATGAGTAGACTGGACTAAAGGTTTAAGTTATGAGTAGACTGGACTAAAGGTTTAAGTTATGAGTAGACTGGACTAAAGGTTTAAGTTACAGAGTAGACTGGACTAAAGGTTTAAGTTAAGAGTAGACTGGACTAAAGGTTTAAGTTATGAGTAGACTGGACTAAAGGTTTAAGTTATGAGTAGACTGGACTAAAGGTTTAAGTTATGAGTAGACTAGACTAAAGGTTTAAGTTATGAGTAGACTGGACTAAAGGTTTAAGTTATGAGTAGACTGGACTAAAGGTTTAAGTTAAGAGTAGACTGGACTAAAGGTTTAAGTTATGAGTAGACTGGACTAAAGGTTTAAATTATGAGTAGACTAGACTAAAGGTTTGAATTATGAGTAGACTGGACTAAAGGTTTAAGTTATGAGTAGACTGGACTAAAGGTTTAAGTTATGAGTAGACTGGACTAAAGGTTTAAGTTATGAGTAGACTGGACTAAAGGTTTAAGTTATGAGTAGACTGGACTAAAGGTTTAAATTATGAGTAGACTGGACTAAAGGTTTAAATTATGAGTAGACTAGACTAAAGGTTTAAGTTATGAGTAGACTGGACTAAAGGTTTAAGTTATGAGTAGACTGGACTAAAGGTTTAAGTTAAGAGTAGACTGGACTAAAGGTTTAAGTTATGAGTAGACTGGACTAAAGGTTTAAATTATGAGTAGACTAGACTAAAGGTTTGAATTGTGAGTAGACTGGACTAAAGGTTTAAGTTATGAGTAGACTGGACTAAAGGTTTAAGTTATGAGTAGACTGGACTAAAGGTTTAAGTTATGAGTAGACTGGACTAAAGGTTTAAATTATGAGTAGACTGGACTAAAGGTTTAAATTATGAGTAGACTAGACTAAAGGTTTAAGTTATGAGTAGACTGGACTAAAGGTTTAAGTTATGAGTAGACTGGACTAAAGGTTTAAATTATGAGTAGACTAGACTAAAGGTTTAAGTTATGAGTAGACTGGACTAAAGGTTTAAGTTATGAGTAGACTGGACTAAAGGTTTAAGTTATGAGTAGACTGGACTAAAGGTTTAAATTATGAGTAGACTGGACTAAAGGTTTAAGTTATGAGTAGACTGGACATACAGAACACACATCGGGTGCCGTTGTCTCCTGACACCCTATTGTCTCAGACGAAACTGGTCCGTGGCGCAAAAAAGGTTGGGGACCGCTGGCCTAACCCTAGCCACGAGCTAGTCACTAGCTAGCTACGAGCTAGCCACGAGCTAGCCACGAGCTAGCCAGGAGATAGCCGCGAGCTAGCTACGAGCTAGCTACGAGCTAGCCGCGAGCTAGCCGCGAGTTAGCCACGAGCTAGCCGCGAGTTAGCTACGAGCTAGCCAGTGGGGCAAAGCATCCATATAAACAACAATATACACAGATGGAGGAGACAAACAGGGTTTAATACACTGGGCAGGTGCAGGTGATTAGACACAGGTGCATTAAATTAGGGGCGGGGCAGACATGACAAAGGCAGGAAGTGAAGAATAAAACAGGGAAGCTAAAACAAAAACTCAAGCCTGTGACAGACGCTGCTGTATGAATGCTCTGAGTGTGGAATATGCGGATAACGCTTAAGGAAGGGATCTGATACCCTGCAGGTTCATCCTCAGGCAGCTCAGTCCCACTTCGCACACCTGGCTGGTTCCTTTGCTCCCCTCTAAATCCCCGAGATGTAAATCCTCCGAACACATTTGCATGTCCCGAAGTGACTTCTTCACAGTCCTGAATCTGCTCTCCTTAAATGTTTCACACACCTGGATGCTGCTGTGGTCCTGTGACACATCACAGCTAAATCCCTATACCTGATGTTTTTCTTCTTCTTCCTCTTCCCATCCTCAACCCGTGTTGATGCCCCACTTATCGTCCCTGCATTGCAAGTAGTTGAGCTCGGGTCTCTGCTTTATCCACCCAGGATGCCACCTCAGTGGAATCCATGCATTCTGATGGTCCTGTAAACACTGCATTAAATATTGATCAACGGTATCGTGCTCACCAACTTCTTCTTCTTCTTGCTTAACGTGCACCGTGTGCAAGGTTTTCTACTAATGAGACGCTTCAAGTGCTTCAAGTCATCATCACCGCCCAAGATTTGATCAAAGCCTTCAGGATGACTGATTATTGAAATTAGTGGTGCATGAGAGGGTTAAAAACAAAAGCACTTTTATTTATTTTAATGATCACTGAGGGTTTGCATGAATTACATCATCACACGTATTATACATATCTTTCCTGGCTCATAATGCGCTGCAGGCGGTGTAGATGTTAGATAGAAGTGCACATTAGCCGTCCAGAAAAAGCATCCCATGGGAGGTTCTTTGAGCCGTCTTTGCTGGAGGGGACCTTCAAAGGAGGACCGGGTGTTCGATCCCGAGCTGCAGAACGTCTTTCATGTAGAGAAAGAGTTGTGTATTAACACTATTAAACACACATGGTGGTGAATTAATAGTAGCCTTACCTGTTAGCTCTCATTCATTTAGCAGCTATATAGTCTAACACACACACACACACACACACACACACACACACACACACACACACACACACACACACACACACACACACACACACACACACACACATATTTAAATGTGGTTCAAAAAACGCATCCCAAAAAGGCTCCATTTAAAAAAGGAGCTGATGAAAAAATAACATAATTAATTACAACAATAATATGTGGTAAATATATAACCTTTTGTTTCCCGGTGTGCACGTAAAGAGGGGGCCTCTTACACTTAAACTATGGTGTCATTTAACATTTATTTTTTTATTTTAAATAATACAATAAATATACTACAAAAGAACATCGGCTTTGGTCGAGTTACAGGTTTTCATCACTTTCTCTCCACTTCACAATCGTGGACTTGAAGCGTCGCGTCCCGATGAATAAAACGAGGACCGGAGATCATAACAAGAGAAAAAAACTTTACAATTTCATGCATACAGATATTTTAATGCTTCAAAAGACATACAAGAGTGGATGGCCACAGTAAACTTGAATTTATTGACATAAAAACCAATATAACTTCTATCCTCTTATCCTTACACAGGTTTGACAAAACTGTGAAAACAAACAAACAAACAAACAAACAGACAGACGGAAATCTACAAACTGAAACGAAACAAAATGGCAGAATCACTGCTGGTTCTGGAAATGTACAAAAAATATTTGTTTCTCCTTTTTTTTTATTGAGAGGAAAGTGTTAAATGCGGCCGTACTGCATCCCAAAGAAAAATAAAGCCAAAGATCTACAAGCGAATTGAGTTATCTTAGTAGAAATGGTTCAAGTCACATATTTGAAGATTAAAAAAAAAAATTAAAATAAAGGAAACAAACCAAACCTATGCATGAAGGGCTGTAACAATTCTGTGGTAGATATAGTGGTCATAAGCAAAGAGAGTGCATAGTTACAAATAAGGGCAAAAAAAATAGTATCTGGCTAATTTAGTGACCGGCTTCTACTGTTGCTTCCCATAAAAGTACAAAATAAAATAAAATATCTCAAGCCACCGTGGCACTTAAAGCTAAATATATACCTGAAAACCTTTTTGGTGTGAGAGTTTAGGGTTTCATCCAAACAAAACTTTGGATCGTATCCCTTTTTGTGTTTGTTTTCCGCTTTGGCCCGAGCACAACATGTCCACCTGTCAACTCCATCGGTGTGACGCGGCACAGATGATCCACAACGCAGCATCTTAGGGGCCACAATGTAGCATCTTAAGAGCCACAATGCAGCATCATAAGAGCCACAATGTAGCATCATAAGAGCCACAATGTAGCATCATAAGAGCCACAATGTAGCATCATAAGAGCCACAATGCAGCATCATAAGAGCCACAATGTAGCATCATAAGAGCCACAATGTAGCATCATAAGAGCCACAATGCAGCATCATAAGAGCCACAATGTAGCATCTTAAGAGCCACAATGTAGCATCATAAGAGCCACAATGCAGCATCATAAGAGCCACAACGCAGCATCTTAGGGGCCACAATGTAGCATCTTAGGAGCCACAATGCAGCATCATAAGAGCCACAATGTAGCATCATAAGAGCCACAATGCAGCATCATAAGAGCCACAACGCAGCATCATAAGAGCCACAATGCAGCATCTTAGGAGCCACAATGCAGCATCATAAGAGCCACAATGCAGCATCATAAGAGCCACAATGTAGCATCATAAGAGCCACAATGCAGCATCTTAAGAGCCACAATGTAGCATCTTAAGAGCCACAATGCAGCATCTTAGGAGCCACAATGCAGCATCTTAAGAGCAGCGATGTGCAACGCCAACAGCGCCATCTCAGCTTCCTCTGGTCGCTCCAGCACTTTGGTACAAGTTCCTTATCTGAAGCAAAAGATAACGCGCGCCGCCGCCATGCTGCACTGATCGGTGAGCGGATACGTAGAGAGCATGCAAACACCGCCGATGAGCATAAAAAACAATACAAAAAAACAATACAAAAAGAAATGGATGCAGCAAAGATCCCCCTGCGTCGGATGTGCGGGGGTTTAAGAGTCGGGGCCGCCGGTGATGGAATATCATCACCACAAATTTCCTTTCATTCAAACAATAGAAAAAAAAGAAAAATACATGTAGCACCACAGAAGGGAGAAAATAGCACCTAGGTTTTTGATTTCTTTGTGTTTTTCATTCAAATGTGACATCATCATCACTGCATAGTCAGATAGATGTGTAGTTAAGGAAAAAAATAGAAGCTGTTTATTAAGTTAATGATGTTCTATTCAGACGGCACAAAAGAAGGAATGTATTCTTTTTTTTGGTTTTGTTCAAATCAAACTGTCACATAATATCACAGAGCTTGTTTTCCGCTTTTATTTCCATTCTGCTCTTAAATTACAACAAGGTGTGCTCCACAACTGCAACAAGACAGGACTTCCAAATATGTTTTTCTTTTGTTTGTTTTTCAATTTACAAGTCGAATTTCCTCATTTCGATATATCTCTACACTTTTAGATGTTACCCCCCGTATTCATCGTCTCCTACTTCACAATGTCATAAAGTCACATGCATGTTTTGAAGCCAGAAGCAATAAACATTACCAGGAAAAAGAAGAAAAAAAATATACAGAATGTACTTACAAACATACAAAATTATTTATATATATTTATATATATAAGGTCCATTCCAAGGGAACGGGGGAGAGAATTATGCACAAACAAAGCTCCCGTTAGCTAATGAGCAAACCAACCAACAAAAGACAAGTGGAAAACAAAAAAAGCCAGGGAGACGAGGGGAAAAACACGAGATCAGAACTTGAGAAGAGAAAAGAGCAAATCAAGAGGAGTCCGCGTGAACGACGCCGCCGCAGCTCTCAGGGCCGCCTTCGCTGTGTGATGACATGGGGCTGTGTGTGTGTGTGTGTGTGTGTGTGTGTGTGTGTGTGTGTGTGTGTGTGTGTGTGGAGGAGGCAGGATCTGACTTCCAGGTTCAAAACGTGCATGTGATGGAGAAGGCACACTGAGGTTTTCAAGGTTATTTCGTATTCCATCTCGAATTTCACTGCGTTCTCGACTCGATTTTTTTCATTTTTACTCATCATACTTGTTGCTTTATGGAAACAAAAGATACTTTTTTTTACAAATAGAATTGTCCTATTCTTTTTTTCAAATGTTTTTTTGATATTTTTTTATTTTCTGAGAAAACAAAATATTATGCTTTTTTCTTTCTTTCTTCCTTTCTTCCGTTCGTTCTCCGTTCGCTCGGTAAAAAACAGTCTCAGCCGATGAAACAGACGGGGCCCACTTCGAATCCAAACTTCTGCGTGGAGCCGCCGAAATCGTTGAACATGATGTCCACAAACGGCACCTGCTCCACCTTCGGCGTGTTGATCTCCAGTACCGTCTTTTCATAACCCTTTTTCAACTGCGGGAGAGAGAGAGGAGTGTGAAAGACATAACACACACACACACTTCTGCAGGGCTCGAGCTGCATCAAAGGACACACACACACACACTCACACACACACACTTCGCTCTGACTCACCGCACAGCCGTCGACCACGGCGCGGATGTAGGGGTTGTTGTCGTAGGACATCTCCTCGTCGTTGGAGCCCAGGAAGCGGATGGCCTTGTCGTAGTTGTCGGGGCTCTGGTCGTGCCACGCCACCGACTGGTAGCAGTTGTACGTCATGTTCTGCCGGGCCGACGCGCTCAGCAGCCGCATGAAGGTCATCTGGACCACGCTGATGGGGTTGCTCTCCGCGTCCACGTAGGACAGCTGCGGGAAACAAGAGGAACACGGGCGGAGCTGAGCGTCAGAGTAACGAGGAGGAAGAGGAGGAGGAGGAAGAGGAAGGCCGACGGGAGCCGCCTGAAGATCCCGTAAGAGATCCCATAAGAGATCCCATAAGAGATCCCATAAGAGATCCACGGAGCGGTTCTGTCTCTCGGGAGACGTTTTGATTAAAGTTATGACGAGTAATTTGTATATATCTGTTAATATATCGTGATGCTCACAGACTGAACTAACTGAGCTTTGTTTGCAAAATCTTAAGACGATACAGGACGGCATTTTTACCTGATTATTATTATTATTATTGGTGATTCGATATTTCTCTCATTGTCTACAAATCCCATTAAAAGACCAAATTACACTTACCTGCCTTGTTTGTGCACTGAGCTCAACGCCCATTCATTCCTAATGAAGACAGGCTGCAAATGTACTTACAATAAAATAATAAATACAATTATAATTTCCTTAAACAGCAAGCCACTGTAGTTTTATAGCAAATGTTCCTCATACAGGAGGAAGAAGAGCGTTTTTGGGGACTTGTGGATTAATAATTAAAGGACTTAATAAACTACAGGGCCTATTTTAATTTTAATGGAAGAACACATTAGCCAGAGCAACTGTGCTTTTATTCATTTTTTTATTATAATTTTGGGGCAATGGAATTCTTGTGAGTAGAATAACTTAATTGCAGGCTTTGGTCCTTTCATGGGGGTTTTGTTGAATAAAAGATGTTAAATTATTCCTATAATGTGCAAATGTATGAACATGTGTGAAAATGAGCATGGAACAAAGTCCATATCTCTTAAACAACCAGGTGAAGCTTTACTGATGGGAAGAAGAGCGCAGAGCATTCCTGGACTAACGCCTGAAGCTCAATGTGGGAACACTCTGCCATCAAAGTACAAGAAAATAAGCATAACTAAACATCTAATTTAAATGTTGATTCTGTAATTATGTAAAATATATACCCAATGTGAGCAAATTATGGTATGCACATGAAAATGTAATCATCCCTAATAGAAGATGTGTTGAGTAATGATATGTTAATTGCCGGATAATTAACCTATAATTAACCTAGATATATATTTTTTTCCGCACACTTCTTTCTGGAGATACAGTCCATGAAACTGACAGCGTCTTGTCGTCCTCCTGACTGATAAGATGGCAGCTTTTGCTTCATGTTTGGCGTGACTATCTACATACCAACCGTCAGGAAGCCATTAGATCCACATGGTCGCTTCCTCTGTCAGACATACGGGACTTACTGAGAGTCGAGCACATGCAGATCCGCAGCATGCAGCATCCGCAGCGTGCAGCATGCTGCATGCAGCATGCAGCATCCAGCATGCAGCAGACCGGCCCCTGAGTCCTGATCGTGGTCTTTTCTCGACTTTTGCATGCACATACAAACCCAGAGCGCCGACACTCAAAGCGCCGCGTGAGCCGAGGCGGCGGGTCGTCTTCTCCATCTCTTTGTTTGCAAAAAAAAAAAAGATGCCGTGCCGATGGAGCCGATCGGCTACTTGACTTGACCCCCCGAGGTGTGACTTTAACGGCGGAGACCTCGCTGTGCGACGCGTCGCCTTGAGTGTCGGCGTCGCGTTCTGCTGCTTTCATCCATCGGAGCGGCCGGGCGCTCCCATGCTTTCTCTCATTTACCCCACCCGGCGTGTGTGTGGATCCAGCCCGAAAAACATTACCTCTTCATCATCACGGCCGCAAGTCAACAGTGGCTGAGTACCCAGAAGCCCCTTGGGTGGTGACTGAGTGCCTGACCCGCTTGACTCAGAGCTGTTTAAGGGGGATACTGGCAACGAGAGAGGGGCTGATTCTTATGTTACACTACCTGCTGTAATGTGTAAAGGAAGGGGAGCGCTAAGCGATGTATTCACTCTCAGGTGGACGCTGTTGTCTTGAGTCATGGGCGCGCTGAGGCACACAGTCACCAGGAGGCGCTCTCTTGATGCGGCAGAGGTGTGGCAGAGTGCAGAGAAACCCCGCATTGTGTTTCCATTTAGTTAAACTCCAAATGTCTCCACCAACCTCTCCTCCATCGCCCCGTCATGCACCGCAGTCGAAGCCCCACAACGCAGACAAAGACCGCTGTGGAGCAGAACCAGAACCATGCTGAGCCCCGGCCTGGGCCAGGACTCTGTGTGCCGCGGGGCGGGGCCACTTACCAGGGAACCTCTCTTGTAGTGACTATACCATGTGCCTGGCGAGTCTTTGGGCCATTTTGCCATTTTGCTCTGTAAAATATAAGAGGCGTTCAGGAGAGAGAAAGGGACTCTGAGGAGTCTGGCTTACCAGTTTACCACGTTTGAATTCACTGAACCATGAGCCGGGGTTCTCCTTGGCCCAGGACGTGAGCCTAGCCTGGGGGATTGGAATCGACAGAGGAGGCAAAAACAGCAGCGTTAAAGAAAGGAAACACATCTGGCAGAAAATCATCCCGTCTCCTCCCCTCTTCCTCCTCGAGGTCGCCTTCCGGACCTGAAACGGCATTCAGCAAGATCACCAGGACCCACCGGTCCGGGGCGGAAGACGTTTAAAGTAAGCCATTAAAGCCATTTTGTACAGTACAGTACCAACTGTGGCTGGCAGCTCATTGCTGCTGAAAAATTCATGAGTACACAGTGATTAATTAAGCAATGATGGCCTGCGAGGAGCTCGTATCCGCGGCCTCCACCCCTGCTGTTCGCCGTTAGTGCGGCGCAGCCACGGTGCACTAACTTTGTTATGCCATTAAAAGCTGTGAATGGGCCAACAGGGCGCAGCTCTAATGATCTCAGCCGCGACAATGATGGATCCGCCTGTAATTAGATAGCGGGGTTTGATATGGAACTGTCGCCAATCGCTTAATGCGCTAATGAATGATGAGCCGGGAGGCGGAGCACGTCAGACCCACGCTGCCTTGAAGGTGACCTTGAGTGGATTTCGGGGCCGTGGAGAAAATATATATAAACTTTTTCTTTCCCTCAGCGTTCCGTGAGTTCGTGACTGGCCTCGTGGACGGCGCTCAAACTGCGAGCGCATCCCATAATAACCGTGTTTTCGAGGTCTCCGCGCAGAGACTTGACAGCAGAGGATTTTTTCGTCTTCTTCCTTCCTCGTCAGCCCGTCACCCGGCTTCATTATTCTGAGCTTAAGCGAGCCGCGGCTCCTCTGAGGCTCGGTGAGCGCCATCATTAAAACGGCCGCGCGGCGCCGCGCTGTTACGCAACCCCGACTTGTCAAAGGCGGCGTGTTCCCGGTGTCTCTCCACACACTGGCGCTAATGAAGCGGAGATCCTCTGCAGTGTGTCTGTCACGGCTCCTTAATGGCCTTCCGTCTAAAAATGTCACTGAAACAATAGCATGGGTGTGTTGGGATGAGGGCTTTGTCTCCCCGCGGCTAACAACTAAAAACATGGCCGCTCGTGGTGAACGCAGGGAGTCCTGCAGCGTCATTTCCACACTTAACGACACACACGTTATCGTACAGAAGCTAATTATGTGGGTACATGAGCAGAGACAATAGAGGTGCTGTTAATGTCTTGCATTGTGTGAGTTATTTATACGTTATGCAAAGCGGTCGGTCCCAGACGTGAGGAGGAAAAACACTTTATTTCACCGTCAATCAAGCTGCAAACTGCAGGCTGAGAATAGTGCAAGTGGTGCTCCTTTCTCCAACATCATCTTGCTGGCAAGAGTCCAAACATGTCTGTGTAACACATCCTCAACATGACTTTCCACTCTGTGTGTGTGTGTGTGTGTGTGTGTGTACCAGACTTACCCCTTCAGACTTCTTATCGGGGAAGATGCAGCTCTCGCCTCCCGCTGTGAAGTTGCAGTAAACCTTGAAGGAGTCCCGAGAGCAGCCCTGGTTGGGATCAATCCAGTAGTCACCTGCAGAGACGGAGGTGAAGAGAGAGAGAGAGAGAGAGAGAGAGAGAGAAAGAGAGATTACAGGGTGGTGTGTGTGATGTGAAGTCTGTACTGAACTCCTCAGGTCAAGGCAACGTCTGGCTGAGCTACACGTGTCTCACACGTCTCCACAATCGGTCTGTATTCTGCCTAACAGTCACCACACTGTATGATATTGTCTTTTTAGATATTTTAGCGAACTTCCATCTTCTGATTTCTGCTGCTTGACAACATCATCATCATCTAGAGATGGAATATTACACTGAAATATGAATACAATTACTGGTGACATAGAAACAATTACAAGGCTTACAAAGCGTTGATGTATTAGCTGCTGGAAGATTGAAACTGTGGCATTTAATGATGATCAACGGTTGGTATTTGGAGCAGCAACTAATGATTATTATTATTCTTAAAGAAAGATCTATATTACTTTCTCAATCAAATGATTCAAGATTATTCAGATTATTCAGTCTAGATATTATATTCACTGTCACATGAGGGAAAGATAAGCAGCTATTCTCCACAAATGACAAATTTGGCATTTTTGCTAGAAAAAATTACTTTAACGATTTAATATATTAACAAAATATAATTGTATATACAGTACCGAGCTTTAGTTGAACTACACACTGAACAGGACACACTTCAGGCCAGACTCTGACCCTTTTAGGGGTTTGACTAAATGTGGGGGTTTATACTGCAGTGTAGGTGTGTGTGTGTGTGTGTGTGTGTGTGTGTGTGTGTGTGTGTGTACATGTGTATGTGTGTAGGTGTGTATGTCGGTGTGCATGTACGTGTAGGTGTGTGTGTACATGTGTAGGTGTGTATGTCTGTCGGTGTGCATGTGTGTAGGTGTGTATGTGTGTATTTCTGTAGGTGTGTATGTCTGTCGGTGTGTATGTCTGCATGTGTATATGTGTATATGTGTGCATGTGTGCATGTGTGTATATGTGTGCATATATGTATGTGTGTTGTGTAAATGTGTATATGTGTGCATGTGTATATGTGTGCATGTGTGCATGTGTGTATATGTGTGCATATGTGTATGTGTGTTGTGTATATGTGTATATGTGTGCATGTGTGCATGTGTATATGTGTGTGTATGTGCATGTGTGATGTGTATACGTGTATATGTGTGCATGTGTGTATATGTGTGCATGTGTGTATATGTGTATATGTGTGCATGTGTGTATGTGTATGTGTGCATGTATATATGTGTGTATGTGTGTATGTGTGCATGTATATATGTGTGCATGTGTGCATGTATATATGTGTGCATGTGTGCATGTATATATGTGTGTATGTGTGCATGTGTGTATGTGTGCATGTGTGCATGTGTGTATGTGTGCATGTATATATGTGTGTATGTGTGCATGTATATATGTGTGTATGTGTATATGTGTGCATGTGTGTATGTGTGCATGTATATATGTGTGTATGTGTGCATGTATATATGTGTGTATGTGTGCATGTATATATGTGTGTATGTGTGCATGTATATATGTGTGTATGTGTGCATGTATATATGTGTGCATGTGTGCATGTATATATGTGTGTATGTGTATATGTGTGCATGTGTGTATGTGTGCATGTATATATGTGTGTATGTGTGCATGTATATATGTGTGTATGTGTATATGTGTGCATGTGTGTATGTGTGCATGTATATATGTGTGTATGTGTATATGTGTGCATGTGTGTATGTGTGCATGTATATATGTGTGTATGTGTGCATGTATATATGTGTGTATGTGTGCATGTATATATGTGTGTATGTGTATATGTGTGCATGTGTGTATGTGTGCATGTATATATGTGTGTATGTGTGCATGTATATATGTGTGTATGTGTGCATGTATATATGTGTGTATGTGTGCATGTATATATGTGTGCATGTGTGCATGTATATATGTGTGTATGTGTGCATGTATATATGTGTGCATGTGTGTTCCCCTCCAGCATCTCCAGAGAGCTGCTGTCTGATAACAGCCGCTTCAGTGGAGTAATTAAGGATTAGACCTCGCGCCTCATTTCAGACGCAGCGCCATACGAACCATCGGGGAAGTCGGGGTGGCAGAGCTGCAGGTCCTTGCAGGTGCGGGCCGGGTTGTTCTGCGTCCCCAGCGGATGCTTCATCTGCTCGATCTCCAGCTTCAGGGAGTTGAGCGAGCCGAAGATCTCCTCCATGCCGTCGTCGTAGTCCTTGTAGTTGGCGTCCGCTCCGCCGGCGGCGGCGTCGTCCGACATCTGGCTGGCGTCGATGTTCCTGCGAGTTCGGCCCTTCATGGAGTTCATCATGGGCAGCGGGTGGATGACATCGCCGGGAGGGCCCTGGTGCGGAGGAGACGAGGGGAGGGAGATTACGTAATGACTCAGAGTTAATGTGAGATAGTCGAGGGAGGCTGTGACTTACAGGAGGACCAGGAGGCCCAGATGTACCGGTCTCTCCCTTTGGTCCGGTTTGACCCTGTGGGGGAGAAATTAGAAACAATGCTTGACCTTGAACTACAACTGATTTAAGGTGTCATGGTTCATGCTTGTGACCGTTTCTGTTGGATGCAGCGTTCAGTGAGGCGCTTACCGACGACCCTTTAGCTCCTTTGGGACCAGCAGGACCCTAAAGACACAAATATGCAGAGTAATCAATATTGGCTCAGGTGTTACGCACATGCAAGCGGTACAATACATTTGTAGGAGTCTTACAGGTAATCCGGGAGGACCGAGGGGACCGAGTGGACCCGATGGACCTGAAATACCCTAAAGGGAAAAAGGGAAAATGGAGAGTGTGAATCTATGGGAAGAAGCATCTCCTCCTCCGGATGTGTGGCCGTGACTCGTGTCGCTTCACGTACGTTGTCTCCTTTGGAGCCGTGTGACCCCGGAGGACCAGGAAGACCCCTGTCGCCCTTTTCTCCCTGCTCACCCGGAGGCCCGATGAGACCAATGAGACCCGGGTGGCCCTGAGGGTGGAGAGCACAACGCGACAGTCAATAATAAACCGTGACGGCGATGATTTGAAAGCTGGAGGCGAACAACAGAGCCAATCAATCTATTGGAACAGAGGCCCATCCGTCTAATGCTCTCCATTAAAATCTCACCTTTTCTCCTTTGATTCCAGAGTTTCCTTTCAGGCCGGGTAAGCCGGGCGGACCCTGTGAGAGGCAGAGATCACCGGTGAGGGAAGATTCAGATCACAATATGTGGGATCCTCTGTTTCAGAGTCATCTCTACTCACCATGGGTCCGGGAGGTCCATCTGGGCCTGGAGAACCAGGCAGGCCTTGCTCTCCCTGGGTAGAAATACAAAGTGTTTTTTTACCCCTCCGGCTCAGAAGAAAACACGATGCATAAATACACGGCTTCCTTATTGAAAACCACTTTACTTACGACTGGGCCGGGGATTCCCCTGAGGCCTTCAGAACCGGGCTTGCCGGGTGATCCCTGAGGACCAACGGGACCCGTCTTTCCTTGGGGACCTTCCATGCCAGACTCTCCCTTTCACACGGAAAAACAGGACGCACACAAACCGTTAGGTTCTCGCTCATTTGTCTGGTGACTCGACACATATTTGATGGATGTGTAGATTAGAAAACGTTATTATTTCGTACTACCTTTCCTCCCTTCTCTCCTTGTCTTCCCTCAGGTCCTGTGACTCCAGGGGGGCCCTATTTAAAACAAAAAATAGATGAAATACATGATAATATTCAGCACTTGGACATGGATAACATGTTTGCAAAGAGAACAGCACTTACTCTCTTTCCGGGTGGTCCAGAGGGACCCGACTCTCCGGTGGGTCCAGGAGAACCCTAGTTAGAATTTAACAGTGTTCATTTTGTGATTTTAAAATGTCCTTAACCATAAAAATGATTCCTTCTCGGTATAGTTGTAGTAAAGTAACACTTACGGCTTGACCGGCCTCTCCATCATCTCCCTTGTCACCGGCGGGACCGTCTAACCCCTGCATAGGACATGAAGAGAGCCTCAGTCACGCCGCATTGCATCACAAACAGAGTAAAGAACAGAGTTTGCATGATTCAGTTGCTCATGTTTGATACGTACAGCTGGACCGGGCTCTCCAGGGGGGCCAAGGTCACCGGGGAAACCGCTCGGACCCTGAAAGTCAACAAAACTTCAGCATCACTTTGTTTTTGGAGAAAAGGTATCGAGTATTAAAAGACACAATGGTTGAAGGGTGCATTGATTTATGCAATTAAATGTGTGCTGACTCACTGGGCTGCCTTTGGGACCGTCGTCTCCAGGTGGACCCTTAGGGCCAGGAGGTCCAGCTGTGCCGGCCGGACCGGACTCTCCCTTTTCTCCTCGCTCGCCTCTAGGACCCTGAACGTTGACGCAGTATTTTAGTATTTAGATGCACAGATTTGCAGTCCACTTATTGACCAACAATGCCGATGTTCTTGCATCTGCTGCTGGTGCATATTCATGTAAATATGGAGGGAAAGAAACTCACTGGTGGGCCAAGTTCTCCCTGAAGACCTGGCTCTCCGGTTTCACCAGCATCTCCCTGAAAAGAGAGAGAGAGAGAGAGAGAGAGAGAGAGAGAGAGAAGGTGATTTGTTAATCCAACATGGTTCATCACTTACAGCCCTCACTGTCGCGGTACCCTTGTCCCCCAGACGGGGACAGAAAGAGACGACGCAAGAGATTCCAATCCATCACGTCTCCGGCAGGTTGTGTGTCTGGAGGCCGCTGACCTCACTGTTCTCACTGGAAGCGCCTCATATATCTTGTCCTCTTCCCCGCCCGCCTTATTGGATAGTTGCTCTGTCGACTCACCTTTTACACCGGGCACGCCCGTTATTCACTGTCACACACGCCTGCAAGCCTCCCTGCAGGCCGCCACGCCCGCTTAAGGGATAACTGTTTGCCCCCTGTCATATTTGGGAGATGAGGAATGGGGGCATCGTTGGGGCGGCTCAACGCCAAGCTGAGGTGAGATCCATCCAGATTCCCCTCCAGCGCTGTGTTGCGAAACATCAGCATGAGTGTGTGGCCGCCTTCCAAACCGTCTGTTGCTGCCGTCAGAGGAAATCCACTCAGCGGCCGGTTCGCCTGATTCAAAGCGTGACGGATCCCCGAGTATTACACGAAGCGTTGCATCTGAGGAGCTGTCCGCGGGCCTCGACCCCAAAACCTGTTTCTGCCGACGACGGCGAAACCGCGAGCGTGACAGACGGCTGCTCGTCACAGATATCGTGACGGATGCGTTAACGGATAAAAAAAGAAGGAGAAACACACTGGGAGCTCGGGGGCTTGCCAGCTTACCCGGGGCCGGCCAATAAAATGCCAGATCAGCTAAAGAGCGATTAGCCAAAAAAGCGGCGCTTTGTTTGCACAGGAGGAGGACGGGCGATCCTCGGGGAGACTAGAGAGGAGCAAAAGATGATTCTATTGACTGGACCACATTAAATAAAATAAAATCACACCATCGCGATGGAGAGAAAGTGCTAAGCGCTGCAGTCCGGCTTCAAAATGAAACGGCAGCAACAAATAGGAGCTGATTATTTTGTTTTTTACGAGCGCCGCCTTTTTAATAATGCATTTCTCACACAGTGTCTTTGAGTATTAATGTGCAAACTCTGCAGCACGGCAATAGTAGTGTTGGTGGGCGGCAGCATGCATCTGTCCCTCTGCTGCAGAATGAAATGTCACGTCTCATTTAAAAGGATATCATAGAAGTAGGAATGGGAATATTATTAATGCCCCAAAAGCCTTTTTAAAAAACAATGGAGCGCTCCAACAAACTGCTTCCAAAGTGTTGTAATAAGTGTTGTCAAACGGGCAGAAACTGAATAATGCATTTCTTACAGGGTGGCTACAGTGAACTGTGTGTGTGTGGGATACAAAACACTTTTGCTTTGTTGTCTGCCTCTCTGGAAAATTAATCTTTACTCAAACAATTCACATCTAGGGAGACGTGGCACTCTGTGTTTTTTGGAGCGGGACCAGAGGTGCCATCTGGAACCCCCCCAACAAAAAGGCTGCAGCACGATGAATACTTTGTCAATTTGAAAGAACACATTTCAGCAGCGTGAGTGGATTTCCATGATGGACAATCAGCACAGCTACTCCCGTCCACTTTAGTGCTCCTCCTCATGACTGCACTGCACCATGCGGTGTTAGCATGTTCCTTTTTCTGTTTAAATAACGTTTAAAGAGACATTTAAAGCATAATGTGTGTGTATTATATGATATTATGCACACAGAGTAGTTTATGTACACCTAAGTTTAGCGTGTCATGAAGCACAATAAAATACGCTTTGACAGTCTGTGTTTACTGAGGTGATTATGATGTATATTTCCTTAATTGCGTGCAGGACAGATGTAGTTAGTATAAAATGAAAAGCGGCACACATCAGCGTAACTGGAATGAGCTTTTGGAGACGTCTGTGTTCACGCTACAGGTGTGATAATCACCTCAGCTGCAGCGCATAGAAGAGAGGTTTACCTTTTCTCCAACAGAACCAGGGTTTCCAATACCGCCTGAAGGGCCCTGAGGGCCATCGGCTCCTGGGGGTCCGGAGGGGCCTCGTGGACCAGGGGGGCCGGGTGGACCCTGCACAGAGCGAAGAGGGTCCGGTTTAATAAAGTAGAGACGCAGGACGATGCAAAAAACGTATTGTAATGGGATAAATGGATGGTAACAGCCTCTTTTACACATATATATATATATATATATATATATATATATATATATATATATATATATGTGTGTGTGTGTGTGTTATACATACTTACCATTTGACCAACGTCTCCAGTTTCACCTTTCTCACCAGGTGGACCAGGTAAGCCCTGTGGAGTGAGCAGAGTCATCATCTGAGTCTCTTAAGGACAACATTTCAAAGTGCACAACGTTTCCTCGCGGTCCGAACCTGCAGCCCGACTGGACCCGGAGGTCCGGGGAACCCTCGGGACCCTTCGTCTCCCTTCTGGCCGAACAGACCCTGTTGACCTCTGGGACCGGGCTCTCCATCTGCACCCTGCACAACGCGGCAGAGGAAAAGGGGGCGGGGTCACAAGCGGGAGACGCAAAAAAAAAGCTCGATCGAATGACGTGAGCGCCCGATGCCAACGAGACACTTACAGCGGGACCGGGTGCTCCGACGGGCCCTTGGGGGCCGGTGGGACCGGGTGGACCCTGCAGAGGAGGAGGAAACACATCGGAAGGGACAATCAACACAAAACTGTCAGAACCCACGGATTCACAGTAAAAAAATGGATCTGACTCGAAGCCTCCGGCGGAGAATAAGGAGAAGCAAACAATGTATTTATGATCGCTATAAATAAACAACTTACATGCTCTCCTTTGTCGCCCTTGCCTCCTTTCTGGCCCGGCTCTCCAAGCTCTCCCTGTGGGATGACAAGATCACAGAGTGAAAGGAAAGAAAGGAAGTGAGCAACACAAGCGAAACGGAGATACAAAAGTACGTTAAATTACCGTCAAATACTTCCCAGAACGAAAACTGACGAATAAAAGCACAATAAAAACCTACAGTCAACTACATCCACCTTCTGAATATGTTTTTGGAGATCTGTCTATGGATATTTCAATTACATCCAGCCGTCTCTGACAAATATAGTGTGGGGGGGAGGGGCTTAATGTGATGGCCGAGAGGGGGAGGGGCTTAATGTGATGGCCGAGAGGGGGGAGGGGCTTAACGTGATGGCCGAATCCCTGCTCCTCCTAATTAGTCCCATTTCAACCTGTTTGCACCATCTTCCCCAGATTAAATAACCTTGCACCATTCTTTCAAAGCCTCCACATGCGAGAAATAATGTTTATATCTGTCTTAAAAACCCAAAGGCATTTTACTTTTGGGTTCGAGTGAAGACAATGGCCTCTGTGTGAGCCAGTGTTAGTCTTAAAAGTAAACATTAGATCCTTTTTATCTGCACGGCAAACAGCCTCTGTGTCCGTCGGCGCCGCGGGGGTCGGTCCACGGCCGGTTAAGAACTGAGGCGCTCTTCAAAAGGATGAGAGATTATCTCCCTGCAAATGTTTTGAGAGCGGGATGAGGAGTTGTTGGTTCCTCCCTCTCCCCTCGTCTGTTTGTGGAGAGCAGAACAAAGCCGCAAACAAGGCCGGTTCTCCTCTTTAAAGATCCGCCGATCGATGCAAACTCTGTCGGACAAATTCCCCTCCGAGCGTTTAAGGTCACGGGGAAAAGAGACCGGAGGAAACCTGGCTTAGATCTCAACTGCCGAGTTCAGAGCATCACGCTCTGTGCATTAGTGTGTGTGTGTGTGTGTGTGAAAAGCAACCCACCTTGTCTCCGTCCTCCCCAGGTGGTCCAGGAGGTCCTCCGGGTCCTGGCAGACCCACAGGTCCCTGAATACCGTCTCTTCCAGCTGGGCCTTGAGGTCCTTTCTCTCCCTGAAATATTGTATTTTGTCAGCCATGTTTTAATCTGGGATATTCAGATTATATCTTTTCAGTTCGCCGCAGCAGTCTCTCTCCATATATCGTGACGCTCTTACCGGTCCACCTTTCTCTCCGGAGGGGCCTGGAGGTCCCTGGGGTCCAGACCGTCCGGGGAGACCCGTGGGTCCGGCTGAGCCGGCGGGACCGCGCTCACCAGGAGAACCCTGCAGAACATCAGAGAAACCCAGCGTCAACACATGATGGAGACTATGGAAGGTGAGAGGATGAGAGTGACGCAGTGAGGACGGAGGATGCAGCAGAGTGTACTCACAGCGGGGCCAGGTGGTCCGTGAGGTCCTTCGCTCCCTTTCAAGCCGTGAGCCCCCTGCGGAGCGGAATAAAACGAAGGCGTGAGAAAACAGACACATCTGTTGGGGAAGCACACGCCCCGCCTCGCGCCGGACTCCTTCAGACGGGCCCAGCGGGAAGCGGAAACCCTCCCATCGTCCCCAGAGCGGAGGCTGAGAGCCGTTATTTACTGAAACCGCTGCTGAGCATCCTTCATGGTGCACAGGAACAGGTGCGTTTAATGTCTGCACCCGAGAGTTCAAACCAAAAAAAGCGTTCTGCAATTTGTATTCTCTCTAAGAAGTTCGCAGTAAGGAAACAGTGTGAATTGCGTAACGAGCACGACATGACTTTGTCAAGTTAGAGTAGAATCAAAGTGATAAAAAAGCACATTGTTCTCGTGTAGCCCACTCAGGGACGTGGCACCACGTCTGATTCCTGCAGGGAACCAACTCTTACAGCGATGCATCAGCCCAGGACTGTTATGCAACCACCAAGCTGTGAGAGATATTGCATTTGTGAGATGCTTTTGTTCTGCGCAGAAGGGAATACTCACCACAGGGCCAGGCAGACCTCTCTCTCCCGGGAACCCTCGGGGCCCCGGGGGGCCGTCCTTACCGGCTGGGCCAGCAGGACCGGAGTCGCCCTGCGGGTCAAAGCACAGCGCCGTTAATTCTGTAAACGCATTTGTAATTACATGTGTGGCGCTGATGGGGCGTTAATAGAGAATAGAAACAATATTAAATTCACCTTGGCTCCTTCTTTCCCTGCAGCTCCAGGTAGACCCTGCTCACCAGGTGGGCCCGGGGGTCCGGGGTGACCTCGGTCTCCCATCGGTCCAGTTTCACCTGTCGGTCCCTACAATACAACGAATAAAAATAAAGATTAAACGTAATCCCAGACGCCACAGCTTCTAAAACGCAGCTGCGGAGGAGGTGTGAAGAAGATGAGCACGATCAGCGACGCAAAACCAAAAAGATGTTACAATTTCTACTTCTATTACGAAAGCCGGTGTGGAGAAGCGGAGCATTTGCTGCGTAGGAGGCCTACTAGTCATTAAGGCGCCGCTAGCATCAACGTCCTCAGCTGGCATGAGCAGAGACAAGTCTGTTAGAGGATTCTGCATTATGGACCAAGAGCCAACAACACTTATGTCACGGCTGGTGAGATATAGGTTAAACAGAAAGAAAAATAGGACGACTCCTTGTTTTTTTGTGGGAAATTCAAATTGCTGGGAGCTTTCTGGTGGTTTTACTGGTGCAGTGTAACTTTTAAAGCCTTTTGAGATGCGTTATTTGGTATTTTTCCGCAGCTTAGTGGAGATGTGTCTCACTGAGATGTTTGCTGCGACTCACCTGAGGTCCGACCACGCCGGGCGGGCCGGGAGGACCAGTCTTGCCTTGGAATCCCTGTTTGTGACAGAAGAAGAAAAGTTACCACATAAGTGACTCAGAGGAACACAGACGAAGAGCCGAGGAGCCGAACCAGTAACTCACAGTCTCTCCTCTCTGTCCGGGATGTCCGGGCAGGCCGTCTTTCCCTGAAGGTCCCTGAGAAATACAAGTAGATATATTAATGTCAGAGGAAAGGCATGATGGGTTTATCACAGTTGTGTGTTTTGGAATGAGTTTGGACTCACAGGAGGTCCCTTTGGTCCTGGGAAACCAGTTGGTCCCTGAGGTCCTGGCAGACCCTGAAAAGCCACAACAAAAGATTCCTGGTCAATAATCCGGTCGACTCTGCATTCACGATTCAATTTTAAACGCGTGATGGGTACGTACCCTCTCGCCGAGAGGTCCCGGTGGGCCGTCGTTTCCTGAGTTGCCCTGAAGAGACACAATAAGGAGAGAGCGGTGAACTCGGAGCACAAAACAAAAGATTAAAAAGACGGCGCCGGGGGGGAAATATCCGTCGCACCTTTGGTCCGGCTTTCCCCGTCGGTCCTCTCGGTCCTCTCTCTCCTCGAGGGCCCTGGAGGGAAAAGAGACAGAGGGTGACTTTAACACACACACACACACACACACACACACACGCACACACACACACTGGTGACCTGAAATGAAATGGCTTGAGTCCGCCTGGGTTCCCCTTGTAGAGGCCCGGGGTTCAACTTCCATTTTTTTTCAATCAGGCGCCAAAGTCAGACTTACCGTGGGTCCTCTCTGTCCGCGTGGGCCAGACTTCCCTGCTAATCCCTGTGGACACACACACACACACACACACACACACACACACACACACACACACGGTCACATTTGCGAACAGATTTCAACAGAATCGGGTGATTTAGAAGCTCTGAGATCATCTTTCATCATGAATTAGAGATGAGCATTGATTAGATTCATTACATTCTAAGAATAGGACACTTTAATAAACAACAATGCATTATGTGATGATTTTAAAGAGATATTACTACTGCAGTGGCTTCATGCAATTTTAATGAGAAATACAATTATATCTTTTGTGTAGCTCTTAGTTTAAAAAGGAAAAGTGCTCTGGTACTACTTCATGGCGCTATTGTTCCCTTCTGTCTGGGAGCTTAGTCTCAATAAACGTCACTTTTTTTGGGGCGAAGATGAAAAGCTGTATGTCGGGGCGAACCATTACAAGCTAATGGCTCAGTCCCTTTAAAGTAAGAAAATGAAACACTGCTCGAGTCCCGAACAACGACAAACAATAACTTCCTGTGGTTTTGAAATGAGTTGTAGAGGAGAAGGAACGCAAGAGTCTCCTCTGTCTTTATTTTAGAGCCATGCAACTTCCTCTGGAGATAAAAAGGTATTGATCCAAGCTGTGGAGGGATGAGAAGAAGAAGAAGAAGAGCCTGTCTGACATACCCGAGTTCCTTTCTCTCCATTGGCGCCTGGAAAGCCTTGGAAACCTTGAGATCCCTGTGAGAGGAAGAGAGTCATTTAATAGTTTGACAGACTTTAAATATAATATCCCTGTTTGTTCCCCCACAGCATATTAAATGTGAGTGAGCCGTGAGATAAAAGCGTGTTTTATTGTTGGGAGCTGACACCAAAAGGCATATTCAAGTCCGGCTCTTTGATCCGGAGCTTCAAGCGTGTCCACTCGTCACTCTGCGGCGGCGCTAACAAGGCTAAAGGACGAGCGGAGCAGACTTCACATGCACACGTATGAATATAACAGAGAGAGGGGCTTCATGGTCAAATGACCGGTGTCCTCTATCAATAGAGGGTTTAAACTGATTACTAGAGCAATGTATTGCTGAGCAATCACCTTTGGTCCTTGTCTTCCTGGGTATCCGGGCAATCCGGGGACTCCGAGTTTACCCTGTTGATGAGAAGAGCCAAATTAGAGACAGATTCAACACAGAACTTTATCTCCTCCCAGAGCCTCAGAGGACATTATTCAACTGTCCTTGACGACCCCTATCTGACTTTATACAAGAAATGTGTTGTATTTTAATGGGTCATCAATAATGCACAAAATAATAGAATTTCTCCACAAAGTTGATCTCCCGATGAGAAGCTTGACCCACATGCAGACCGCCCTTTAGTCGCATAATGCTAATTCAGATGGATTCAGATGACGGGCCTTCAACAGGCAGTGTGGTTACGTATGTTAACGCGGCCTCGACGATACTCAACGACGACTCAGGCTCTTTTTTTTATGCCTGAAGTGAAAGAGGCCACATCCTCGAGGAAAGAGCCACACAAAATGCCTGAGGGATTTCCCGGTGTTCATTGTAACAATAAAGAATGCATAGAACCATTTTATGCTCCAAGCTGGTTGAAGAGATTCTAGATCAAACGATGAAGGACACGCTCTCTGCGAGGGTTTGAGGGTTTGAGGGTTTGAGGGTTTGAGTCCGAGCCGGACCGAAGGAGCTCACCTTCTCTCCGCTGGTTCCGAGAGGACCGGAGTCTCCTGGGAGACCCGAACGCCCCTTTGGCCCCTCGGGACCGTCCTCTCCTCTGGGTCCTGCAGGTCCAAGCTCTCCCTGGAAAGCACACGCTTATATTATGATTTACACTTCATCATAATCCAAAAGCATACTTTATTAACAAGCTTTCTTGTAAAAAAAAAAACGTGTTGAATGTATTTCCTTTCACATAAACCGCACAAGAATTAATAGAAATCAAATAGCAAAATAGAAGTTTCCTTTCCTGCCTTTTGCTTGTGCATTTGTATTGATATCTGAATAAAAATAACAATAATAATAAGTGTGGTTGTATTTAATTATGATGTTACCAAGTTCTGTAAACTTCACTAAACTTTAACTCAACTATTTCATGTCAGAGAGATATACTAAAGATTTTACACCACACAAACAACCAGGAAGTCACAACACGGAGTAACACCACGTCATAACATTTTAATTTGAGTGCCTCCCCTCTGTTTCCACTCGGGTCGCCATTTTTATCACTGTTGTGAGTGTAAAGTTGTGTAAATAACTCTTTTCCTCAGAGCAGTGAGCGATCACATCACCGCTTCTCTGGGCGAGCCGATCCTCCTCCTAGCGGGACGCCGGCTAAATGACGGAGGACCCAGTGGTGTGTGTGTGTGTGTGTGTGTAGGTGTGTGTGAGAAAGGTAGCTAGTTTAACGCCTGTACGGAGGTACACACACACACACCCGCCCTCAAGTACACATAAAACAGCATCAAGCAAACTGTACTGTACTCACACTTGCAAGCTCATCAAACACACACACACACACACACACACACACACACACACACACACACACACATTCTCGTAGGAGTCATTTAGATGCTGGTCCACGTGTGACTCCTCCAGAGCGGAGGGCCTCCTCAGATCCCTGCTTTCATGTGGATCTGCTGCTCCTCCAGAGGAAGGAGGCTGCAGCCTCTCTGTCGGGTGTGAAGGGCTTTAGAGAGACATCGATTTCTCCTCCTCTCTGCATTCAGCTGTGGGCCGGCCTGGGCCGGGATTTTGGGGGGTTTTGATGTTTGAAAGTACGGGTGAGAGCGAGTTATGTTCCTCACTGTAAAAAAAAGACTGTTTCCCCACTACTTGACATTGTAAATCCCTATCGCAGTTTGCAAACTGGGTGCACCTGTCAAACTTTCCCTTCAAGTTCCCGACACACACACACACACATGCTAACAGCTGGCAGTAGGAGCAACACCTTATGCTTGCTCATTACCCACAATTCCACAGCAGTCGCAGAGGCGTAGCCCGTGAGGGGCTAACATCTCTGTGTCGCTTAGTTCAGGGAAAGGTCGCTCCCAAGGTCGAGAGCGGACCTGACGGCCGTCTCATTGGTTAAGTGCAGAAGCCTTACCCTGTCGCCCTTGAGGCCCATGTCTCCCTTGAAGCCGGGGAAGCCATCTTCTCCCTGGGAAGAGAGGGAAGGAGGCGAGGAGGTGAGGATGGAGGGTGCAGCAGAGGATACAATAATGGAACAATACAGATGTTGAAAGCATTTGTGTGGTATTAATCTGCACGCACACACACACACACACACACACACACACACACACACACACACACACACACACACACACACACACATGTACGCACACAGATGCAGAGTCTTGGCAAGATCCCCTGTTGCCATAGAAACTCTTGATCGCCTTTTCTCTCTCTCTCTCTCTCTCTCTCTCTCTCTCTCTCTCTCTCTCTCTCTTCCGTACCAGCATCAGTTTAACAGGATTCCATTGACATCATCATTAGCATGAAAACATTCACCACCACAGATATTTATTCAGTGCAAATCATACAAACGCTACAATTTCACTCGGTCACCGTCTCAGCAAAGAAGTCTCCCGTACCTTTTCTCCCTTGTGTCCTTTCAGTCCGCGCACGCCGTCCGCTCCCTGTGATGCGAGAACAGACAGATGTTAAAGGTTGTCAGTGGACAATGTGACGGGTTCATTAACACGTCTGTAGATTAGAGAGTGACTGTCATTGTAGTTCAACTACATTCATTTTTTCAGACACTTCCATGTGACTGGGGGACTTGTAGCTGGAAGTCAAACCACTTGTGTCGCCCCGTCTCTCAGCGGAAGCTTTACTTAATGACTGGATCAGTCACGCTCTCTCGCCAGGACTTTATTTGATGGCATTCCTTGAGTCTTGGATTCACCAGCGGCTGATAAAGATGCTGTGCCATCGGCCCTGTGACTCACCTTTACGTTAGCAAAGTGCTGTCAGATCTTAATCTGTGCGTTAGTAAGATCTTTGCATGTCTCTGGGACAAAAGCGGAGGCTATTCCCTTCTAGACAGTTCCAAAACTACGGCTTTTATTTAGTTAAACTACAGCTTTTTACAATATATCACTAAGTTGTTGGAAAGGCCTTGGAAATAATAACATTTAAATAAGATAATGGGTAAATATGAGCCCTTAACGGCCGTTAATTGCAGGGTATCACAACCGAATGACATCACAAATGGATTTATTAGTGGTCGATAATCATCTCACCTTCACGCCTCGGGGCCCGGGATAACCAATGGGTCCTTGAGGGCCAGCAGGGCCCTGGGGAGAGAGAGGTTTAGTGAGAGCTTGTAGCACACACACACACACACACACACACACACACACACTCTCGTGCTAATGTTATACACATTTATGCAAAATGTTTTATGCAAATGTCTCTGAACTAGGACAAAGGAAGAGGGAAAAGAAACCTTGAAACGCTGGAATACATTCAGAAAATAACTAATGCAAGTTCCAAAAGTAAGAAATAAAGCTCACCATGTGTCCTTTCTCTCCATTAGGCCCCTCCTTTCCGGGGTGACCCTGTGAATTATTAAAAAGAAACATTATTGGACCTCATCTCGGGATAATTACAACCATAAATACTACAACATAGCTGAGGGATTACGTTGTAAAACTATGGGAGGATGAATCAACGTGGAAAATTGGAATAAGAGCCTTTTTAGCATTATTATAAAGGCACTGCCGGCTATTACTGGGCTCCAAAACTTCACAATACATTTCACACAAACTGCACATGTTTGTGTGCAAACACAAAATGCAGATGACGCAAAAAAAAAAAACACACGTTCAATATGGATGTCCGGTAAAAGGGAAGAGAATTGATCGCATTCTCGTGAGACGAAGGCAACGGGTTCTTTGTGACGTGAGAGAGGATGTAGGAGCAAATAGGTGCTGGGGAGGACAGAGGAGAGAGGGAAGGAGGGAGCGTTGAGATGGAGAGAGAGAGAGAGAGAGAGAGAGAGACTATTGCGGTTGATGGAGGAGGCAACACGTGGATGAGTAAAGATAAGTGTGTCAACGGCGGAGAGATATTTCTAATCCATAAAGACCCTGAGAGCCATTAAAGGACCAGGAGGAACGGCACGCTGTGCGCTCTTCTCCATCTCTAATTCCTCATCTTCACCACAACCCCTTTCACATTCTGCACAGTTCTACAGTTATTCATATTTCACCGTCTCTTCGGTTCTTTGTCAGCACGCCGTCAGCGCAGGTGCAAGACGTGTGCGTGGGCGGGTTGCTGAATGTGTCGCGTCACACACATATGCTTTCGGACAAACAATCATCTCGGTGTTGTTGTTAAACGTTGAAATTACATGCACTGCTTTTGAAAGTGTTTGTTTTTCACAGTTATGATACAGTATATGTAGTATACCTACGTTTCACCTTAAATACATTTACTCAGATGTGTGGGAGGCATCAACTCACCGGAGGACCATCAGCTCCTGGCATTCCTGGCAAGCCGGGTTTCCCTGTAGGACCCTAGAGAGGAGACGAGATGGTAGGTAAGGACGAGATGGTAGGTAGGAGATGAGATGTTAAGTAAAGTTAAGTAAGACGAGATGTGGATGTTAGGTAGGAGACGAGGTGGTAGGTAAGGACGAGATGGTAGGTAGGTAGGTAGGAGACGAGATGTTAGGTAGGAGACAAGATGTTAGGTAGGTAGGAGACGAGATGGTAGGTAAGGACGAGATGGTAGGTAGGTAGGTAGGAGACAAGATGTTAGGTAGGAGACAAGATGTTAGGTAGGAGACGAGATGTGGATGTTAGGTAGAAGATGTTAGGTTGAAGACGAGATGTTAGGTAGGAGACGAGATGTGGATGTTAGGTAGGAGACAAGATGTTAGGTAGAAGACGAGATGTTAGGTCGGAGACGAGATGTTAGGTAGGAGACGAGATGTTAGGTCGGAGACAAGATGTTAGGTAGAAGACGAGATGTTAAGTAGAAGACAATATGTTAGGTTGGAGATGTTCGGTAGAAGACGAGATGTTCGGTAGGAGACAAGATGTTAGGTAGGAGACGAGATGTGGATGTTAGGTAGGAGACAATATGTTAGGTAGGAGACGAGATGTGGATGTTAGGTAAGAGGTGTGGATGCTAGGTAGGAGACGAGATGTGGCTGTTAGGTAGGAGACGAGATGTGGATGTTAGGTAGGAGACTAGATGTTAGGTAGAAGACGAGATGTTAGGTACAAGACGAGATGTTAGGTAGGAGACGAGATGTTAGGTACAAGACGAGATGTTAGGTACAAGACGAGATTTTAGGTACAAGACGAGATGTTAGGTAGAAGACGAGATGTTAGGTAGAAGACGAGATGTTAGGTACAAGACGAGACGTTAGGTAGAAGACGAGATGTTAGGTAGAGGACGAGATGTTAGGTAGAAGACGAGATGTTAGGTAGAAGACGAGATGTTAGGTAGAAGACGAGATGTTAGGTAGAGGACGAGATGTTAGGTAGAAGACGAGATGTTAGGTAGAAGACGAGATGTTAGGTACAAGACGAGATGTTAGGTATGAGACAATGTTAGTTAAAAGACGAGATGTGGATGTTAGGTACAAGACTAGATGTTAGGTAGAAGACGAGATGTTAGGTAGAAGACGAGATGTTAGGTAGAAGACGAGATGCTAGGTATGAGACGATGTTAGTTAGAAGACGAGATGTGGATGTTAGGTAGGAGACTAGATGTTAGATAGAAGACGAGATGTTAGGTAGGAGACTAGATGTTAGATAGAAGACGAGATGTTAGGTACAAGACGAGATGTTAGGTAGAAGACGAGATGTTAGGTACAAGACGAGATGTTAGGTAGAAGACGAGATGTTAGGTACAAGACGAGATGTTAGGTATGAGACGAGATGTTAGGTACAAGACGAGATGTTAGGTAGAAGACGAGATGTTAGGTAGAAGACGAGATGTTAGGTAGAAGACGAGATGTTAGGTATGAGACGAGATGTTAGGTACAAGACGAGATGTTAGGTAGAAGACGAGATGTTAGGTACAAGACGAGATGTTAGGTATGAGACGAGATGTTAGGTACAAGACGAGATGTTAGGTATGAGACGAGATGTTAGGTACAAGACGAGATGTTAGGTATGAGACGAGATGTTAGGTACAAGACGAGATGTTAGGTATGAGACGAGATGTTAGGTACAAGACGAGATGTTAGGTAGAAGACGAGATGTTAGGTACAAGACGAGATGTTAGGTAGAAGACGAGATGTTAGGTAGAAGACGAGATGTTAGGTATGAGACGAGATGTTAGGTACAAGACGAGATGTTAGATAGGAGACGATGTTAGTTAGAAGACGAGATGTGGATGTTAGGTAGGAGACGAGATGTTAGATAGGAGACGAGATGTGGATGTTAGGTAGGAGATGAGATGTGGATGTTAGATAGGAGACGAGATGTTAGGTAGGAGACAAGATGTTAGGTAGGAGACGAGATGTGGATGTTAGTTAGAAGACGAGATATTAGATAGGAGACGAGATGTGGATGTTAGGTAGGAGATGAGATGTTAGATAGGAGACGAGATGTGGATGTTAGGTAGGAGATGAGATGTGGATAGGAGACGAGATGTTAGGTAGGAGACTAGATGTTAGGTAGGAGACTAGATGTTAGGTAGGAGACGAGATGTTAGGACCAATGAGACCTCACTGAGTAAGACGTAGCATTCGAAGGTTAGCCAACAGCTGTCAGGTTTTGAGCTAACGTCAGCATGCGAACACACCTTTTACTCCTTCAAATAAACAATGGACTCCTTGTTTGATTACATTTCACCTCATCAAATACCACAGCCTTCTAGTATTTCATTTAGGAGAACACATCATATCTGCATTATTCATCCTCACACTGTTCAATAATAAACTGGATTCCCTCCATGCAAACAGGCAAATGTGATTTAGCCGAAATTGGATTAAAATGCATCGGGATTAAAATCTGTCTACGGTGCACAATGTGTGTCCTGCGTTGGGGACGGGGCCCGTCTGCATAATAGTGTGATAAGCATTTTGGAGCTGAATACTCGGCTTTCAGCTCATGCAAATGAATGAGACAATTTCCTGCAATTTTCATAGATTTTGGGGTCCGCGTTTATTAACATTTTATCAAGCTGGCTGTGATGGTGGGATATTCTTACCTTGTCTCCTGGAGTCCCGATGGCTCCTTGGGGCCCTGCAAGTCCCTGTGGAGAGAACGGGAAAAAACAAAATGCTCAGAACAATTTATTTAATGGATGGATGGGAAAATCCAACGTCAGACCACCTGTCCATTACTGACCTGGGTACCTGGGTTGCCCTGCTGTCCAGGAGGTCCTGGCTCTCCTTGTGGTCCCTGACGGGGAAAAAAAAAAAAGTTAATTTTAGAAATCTCATTAAAATACTTTAAATTATTTAGTTATTTAGTTTCAACCTCCCACATAAAAGGGAAGAGAGATTTTGTTGCTCCGTGAGGTCCATTAAAGATGAAATGCTTCTCTCAACAGATATGAATCAGAAGCGCATCGCTGCATTATTACTTTCTTATACCTAAACAGGCAAATAGCACAATGGCTTTGCTCGACACACACACACAAACACACACACACACACACACACACACACACACACACACACACACACACACAGACACTGCTGGACCACAAACTCGAACATTGATTGCCAGTTATCTCAGATAACTGGCAATCAATTGCGTGGCCCTGGTCCAAGAGAGTCTGGGAAAGCTGTTGGTCTTCCATTTCGACCTGGAGGAACATTCCCAACAGGAACCGACAAGCTGCTGCAGCCAGGTAATCTTAAAGAGATGGACCTGGAAACGATGGTGGACTGCTCAAATGGGCCTAAACACATCCGGTCTATTCTTCATTATCTCCTAAGTATCCTCTGATTGTACTGCCGTGTGTGTGTGTGTGTGTGTGTGTGTGTGTGTGAGGAGGAGTGTGTAACCCATCCTGTGGGGGACATGCATCGGATACACAGTCACATTGCGGGGACTCGCCTTTTATTTAGGGGGGAAACATGGGGACAATTGCCTGTAAATCATTATATTTATGGGGGAGATTTGGTTTAAGGTTATCAATGGGATGTCCCCGTAAGTCGTGCAAACAAGACTGTGTGTGTGAGAGAGAGAGAGGTCAGGAGGCAATACCGAGGCTTCAAGGATGAAATAAGAAAGAAGGACAGTCTGGGGTGTTTTTATCTGAGAAAAGGAGAATTCCTGATACAGAATATTGGCATTTGAATCACTTCCAGCTGGACTTACGATGTTTCCTTTGGGTCCGGAGTGGCCGTCCATTCCAGTCACGCCCTGCAGCGTTGGAGATGAGCACAGTGTTCAGCACACACACACACAGGAAGGCCGAGCACATCTGCAACACGCCAAGCCGGGTCGTGCTTCGACCGCACGTTTAGCTTTCTATGCATTCCTTTGAGGGTGTGATTTATTGTTTGTGATATCTCGAACATCCTACACGGGGATATCAGCGCAGAATCCGCTGCCTGATTGATGCCCGCTGTCCGCGGTAAATGAAATCAGTGGAAACAGTATTAACATTGGGGTTCTTAGCTGTGCTGTCGACGTCTGTCTGAAACGCTGAAGTTTAACTCAATATTGTATGCTACTCTTTGTGTACGCTGTCTGCAATATATCGAGTTATATTTCCCTGCGGGTGTTGTTTGCAGTGGATTTTGTTTTTATGAGATGGTAAAAAAAAAAAACATGATTCTGCTCTCTAAACAGTGAATCTATTGTACCGGCATGGGTACGAAAAGGTGAGCGGAGGGTGCGGGGGACTCACGGGGGGTCCTGGGGGTCCCTGAGGTCCTTTCGGTCCCAGCAAACCACGGGGCCCCTGAGTGATGGAGAAGAAAACGAGAGGGAAATGAGATTGAGGAAGATATTACACACCTGTGAACGGCTTGATGAATTATTAAACTCTCGGGTTTCGAAATTATTCTTCTGGAAACAACCTGACGCTCCAAATGTCCTTGAGGATATTCCACCAAGGCTTTTTTCTTTTTTTCCCCCTTTACTACACATTCATTCCTCACAGCTATGCCTGTCTAACGCTGCTTTACATTTCTGTGCTTTGCCTCACAGCTACAGTTACCTAAGAAGACCTGTTGTCCCATCATTGTGCATGCAAACCAAGCTAGCACCCCCTGGTGGACAAAACAAGTCACAACAGCAGCTATTGAGGCCTTTTTTCTGTTGGTTTCTCTTTCCCCGTCTCTCTCCTCCTGCTCCTCCGCGGGGAATATCCTGCCTGAGAGAGTGGGAGGCTATTATAACAAGCTTGATGTGAGCTGCCTGCGTGTCTCACCTCCACAGATGAAAGACTAGCAAAGCCTCCTCAACATACGCTTTCCAGCAATACAACGCAGAGAGAAAAACTACATTTATGTGAATATGTACAGCGGCTGCGGTCTGCGGGTGATGTAGGACGCGATCAGACCCTTTGATAGTTCGCCCATCCGGCGACACGACGAGGTCTCTCAGCTCCATCAAACCCCAAAATATCAAAATGTCTCGGCGTAATACGAGTGATCACTCACTGATTCACCAGGAAGTCCCCGGGGCCCGATCTCTCCATCATCTCCCTGGGAAAGAGAGAGATAACGGATCAGAGTGCGGAACAGACAGATAGTGTGTGTGTGTGTGTGTGTGTGTGTGTGTGTGTGTGTGTGTGTGTGTGTGTGTGTGTGTGTTATGAGAGAGGTAATGGGAAGGCACAAGGAAAAGGGAGGGGGTCGTGTTGCATCAGCTGTGGGTAATGAGATTACAGGCAGATACAGGTGTGCAGAGATTTAAAAAAAGAAGAAGATATATATGTGTATGTATGAGTAGAGTGTTTAGTGAAAATTCTGGGGCCGACACAAAAAGGTGACTTTGGTAAGAGGCAGGCGTCATATCTGACTTCCTGCAGCATAACAATAAGCAGTAAGGGGAGACACACATCAGACATGTGATGCTTCTTTAAAATTGTAGTATTTTTTTCTGTTACCCTTTCTCCGTCCTCTCCAGGGCCACCATGAGGTCCAGAAGGTCCAGATTCACCCTGCAACGACACACACACGCGTCAAAACCAAGACACACACGTACAACAACACACGTTTCACGGCGCCGCAACGAGAGAACTTACTCTGTGTCCTTTTTCACCGGGGAGTCCGGCCAGGCCGTCAAACCCTCGTTCTCCCTGGGGAGCAAAAAGAAGATCTGGTTGCCTCCCTCTTCAAAAAAGACATGCAGTGAAACACGGCGCAGTGAAATGCATTGTGGGTGCAGCCGGCCGGGGTTACCTTGGTTCCAGACTGTCCCGGCATTCCCCGGGCGCCGTCGGATCCAGAACGACCCTGTGAACATGACAAGATGCATAGCACGTCTGTTAGCATCGTCCCTGTGAATGCGTTATGAAGACTAGAATATGCTTCAGTTTGTGCTGCACTTGCCCTTCTGCCGGGCTTTCCAGTGGGTCCCGAGCCACCCATAGGTCCACGTGGTCCCTGGAACCAAAACACTGAGATTAAACTCTGAAGCATTTCTTTATTTCTTTTATTTTTCACATTTGCATCTTGGAAATATCATACTTTTAAAGGGTTGCAAAAATAATGAGTTGGAACTAATCCAATGCTACAATATTTGAACAATTCATTTGTGGAGGTTAACACCCTTTCATATGGGGTTGGCTTTGATTTAGTTGTTTTATAAAAAAGAACAACTTCCCCCTCTGATATCTCATACCTGAGGGCCTGAATCTCCAGACTCTCCCTTCAGTCCTGAAACACCGGGAGGACCCTGAGGGCAAAACAAAGAGAAACGTTAACGGACAATAAACCAAAACAAGTTTGTATTATAACTCTTGATACTTTTTTTTGTGTCTTTCGTGAAGTGCTTTGAAATACATACCATAGGGCCGGACCTGCCAGTCAAACCCATTGGACCTGAAGGGCCACGCATAGCCAGCTGAACACAGGAGGGGAAATAAATATATATGTATATATATATATATATATATATATATATATATATATATATATATATATATATATATATATATATATATATATATATGTATATACACATGCTGCTGTTCATGTAGCTGATGCATGATGAAATGTAGCATGGATTTTGCCATGTGTGTGTGTGTGTGTGTGTGTGTGTGTGTTGTGAGTGTATTTATGTCTGTTCATGTGTTCTGTGTGTGAGATTGCACATGAATTATGCATACAGGCAGGGTAATAAAATGTAACAATGATGATAATAGATGAGTACAAATGATGTGTATAGAAAAACGTATTCATGCAAATATGGCAAAAAAATTAAAGTATTGACAAAACAATAAGAAATAGCGGGACTTATTTTAACAGGAGAAGCACATGTGGTGAATGCAAAACACCAACAACATGCATGACTGTGAGAGTGAGAGACAGCTGTACCCTGGCCTGCTGCATGATGGCCTGCATCTGGGACTCCTGCGCTGACATGGCGGGTCCCTTCTGACCGGAGTCGCCTCCGGAGCTGAATCTGAACTACGGAGGGAATCACAGGTTGGTGACGCTCGGAGGTCATAGCTGAGAAAATGACCATTGCAGCAAGATATAATCTAATCCCAACAATGTCTTCAATGTGTCTTTAATATTGCATTCAGCGGATGTCGAGCCGAGCAGCCGCCTCCGGCTGTCAAACCGGCGCTATCACACGTCGCCCTCTGCAGGCCGCGAGCTTCGAATTCTACTGACATCTGGTGGTGATGCGCCGGTATTGCACCGTAGGTGGATATCCAGGGTCGTGGTGCAACGCAGGCTTGTTTGCAACACAACGGTGCAGCCAACCCTGTGCAGGATCTCGTGGTTGATTCAGAACATCAGGGATGAGTCAGAGCCACGGCAGCTCACCCACATTAAACCAGATATATGCAGAACTTTTTCACAAGCATTGTGCAAATCCCACACGTTCTTCTTCTGCCTCTGAATTTGCTGAGTTTGATTAAATGTTGGCCCTTCCCGTTGCTCTCTTAGTCACAATCACACACATGACATCCTTGGATTCCTCCTCTCTTCATCTTCTTCCTTCTCCAACACGAGTTTCTTTACCCATATTCCTGTGCATCATCGAACCCTGAACAAAATGTTCCGCCACATCAAATTGTCGACAAGCGAGGCCGGGGGAAGGAGAAAAGATGGGATGGGAACTACATTATTTACTTGTGGTAGAGCACAGAGGATAAAGAGAAGACGCCGCACTAGTCACTGGACCGCTTGAGCAAAGACAGTGTTGGGAAACGCATTTCAACCCTGACATGTTGCTTCCACAGCTTTGAGCGAGCCACAGAGGGGAGAAACAACAATGCATGTTTCCCATTAGCCGGCAGCTCTGGGATCAGGTTTCCAGCCCTGCTTTCTGCCAGTGGACGCACCAGAAGGACTTGGGTTCCTGTCCAGACGGAGCTCGACTCACGGCTAACCCAGACGGCTCCGTGGAGCCCCGGAAAACCACGAGCTCACATCTGCACAACCCATCAGAGCCGACAGCAGCTGGATCGGACATCTTGCAAGTCAAACAGAGAGACGGCGCAGGAAGCCGATAGCTGCGATGGAGAGAACCGACAGCTTCACTTCCTGTCTACAGCGAGACCACTTCCTGAAGTTAAAACTATCCCTAAATATGCCGATTCGAGTCCATGGAGCCTGCCAGTGATTATCCAAGCCGCTGGACACACCACAAGGGGCTGCTGAAGCACAGATTGACATCCCAGAACATGTGTGAGGGACGGGCCCATCAAAGGAAACCCCCTGCATTCCACCACACTGTAAACCACATGTCAGAGTTATTGATACCACCGAGAGGGTTGCGTCACACTTGGCTCTAAACAAGGCTAAACACGGTTGTCAAGCTGCATGGAAAATGTTTTTAAGTGTCCATAAACATGAAAAACACACAGCGTTTCCTACTTTTATATCTTTTTCTTTTCTTTTTTCATAACAAATGTAATTAACTTACAGGCAGCATCAGCACAGTGCCAGGACTTCCTGGCAAACCATCGGCTCCAGGAAGACCAGAACGACCCGGAAGACCCTTCCCATGGAAAATAACACACACACACACACACACACACACACACACACACACACACACACAGGGGACAAAGGACATGTGGTTAGTTTCTGTATTTTAAGAGCTTTGGAAAAAAAGCTGTGTTGACATATACAATATTAAACACACCCGCTCTCCAGAATCTCCAGAACTGCCTGGTGGGCCAGAAGCACCTGGGGGTCCGGGGAGACCCTATGTTCAGCAAAAGATCTCATTTTACACACACATACATACATGCATAACGCATCACAAGGAAACGTTTTTTTTTCTTTTTTCCGCCTTTATCGTTTGCAAAGTGCTCACACATGGGACAGGAATGCATGAGGCAACACGGGACGGCCCGCTGTTGTAAATCCTCTTTATTTGTCTGTGGCTCAGCGCGTGAACGGCTGGCCTCCGTGGGACTCCATCTGCAGGGTGTCGAGGGCGCCGCTGTCTGAAGGAACTGTCCTACATAAATAATTAAGTCCTTCCAACATCTGGGCGAGTCCATATCTCTTCGGGGGAACTGTTTTAGCCGCTCCCTTTGCATTGCAAATCAGCCGGCCGGGGGGGAGGGGGGTTGAGGGGGGGGGGGGGGGGGGGGGGGGGTATACAGCAAAGCACTAAAACCTAAATTGTTCCTATCCACGGGACGCAGCAGCAAGCACGGACTAGAAAGACGGCTTCATGCACAGAACAGAGACCACAAAATAACTATCCTCCATCCATTGATTCAACATCAACATCAACAGTCTGGTAGTCTCTGTACATACTTCTATACACTTATATACTTTGCATTGTTGCGCTTTCTTTATTGTTTAATTTCCTAAATTAATATGCTCTGCTAATTTGTTGTATACATTGAGTATTTTCATTCTGATATTTGTTCTATGTAACCTTGCTTGCTACTGTGACAAACAAATTTCCCCTATCTATCTATTTATCTATCTATCTATCTATCTATCTATCTATCTATCTATCTATCTATCTATCTATCTATCTATCTATCTATATATCTATCTATCTATCTATTTATCTACCTATCTATCTATCTATCTATCTATCTATCTATCTATCTATCTATATATATATATATATATATATATATATATATATATATATATATGTCTATCTATCTATCTATCTATCTATCTATCTATCTATCTATTTATCTACCTATCTACCTATATATCTATCTATCTATCTATCTATCTACCTATATATCTATCTATCTATCTATCTATCTATATATATATATATATATATATATATATATATATATATATATATATATATATATATATATGTCTATCTATCTATCTATCTATCTATCTATCTATCTATCTATCTATCTACCTATATATCTATCTATCTACACGGAGAGAGAAGAAAAGTGACGTGAGAATAAGAAGAGAGGAAGTGAAGAAGGAGACACTTACTGGTGGCCCTTCAGGCCCAGACGGACCCTCCACCAGCATCCCCTGAAACACAAAGCACAGATACGGTCAGTCGCCACAGGAGTCCGTCTCTCGGCCTCATGCGTGGGTGCAGCTGGGCGTCCTGCGTCCGTTCCCACGGGGCTGTGGTTGAAGGTGAGCGAGCACGAGCACAGCGGCCTATCAAAGAGTCCCCGTCTCGCTGCGTGTGCATTCCTGCCTGTCGTCTTTAGCGACGCTTGCAATGAATCAATGGAGAAGAGCCGGGTGAGTGACTGCAGAGCAGAGACGCCCCGGGTGCTCTCCTCCCTGTGCTCGTGGAATTGAAGAGATAATTCATTAATTCACGCCGTCAGATATAAATATTTGCTCGTGCATGCGACGTGAAGCCAGTTTGTACACGCCTCAGCCTCTGAAGGGTGTTCCTACCACGTAGCCCTGAACACAGGGAGCAGCATTGTTGCAGCTCTTTGGGCCCCTGAGATATGGTTTCTGTTGCGGTAACATTTAAACTTGTTGTTGTTTGTTAGGAGGACAGAAACCCACACATTATCATAACTCATGTGAGGTTTGTGGTGATTCCCATCAGATGTTTTCATCCTAAAATCACTGCAATTGATCCGTGGCGGCCCCCAGGATACACGCCCTCGGCCCGCCTGCAGTGTGTGTGTGTGTGTGTGTGTGTGTGTGTGTGTGATCCTCCGCTTTCTGAGTGTTTACAAGATGAAAAGACACACTGGGTGGCGATGTGTGCACGAATTTGGTCCGCGGACATTCTCAGGCTCACAAGCGGTCATCTAAGGAAGTGGATTTAAGACACACACACACACACACACACACACACACACACTCCTCTCACACAGATAAACATGGAGATACTCAGTCACAGAGCGATGTGTACTTAGTGGAGCTCGGTGACATTTGTTTGACGTGAAGCAGCTGTAGCTGCATGAGAGATGTACGTTCCCTCTGCACACAAAGCAAAGGGAGTCGTCCTCACCTGTGAATAAGGTGTGAGTCTCCCAATGAAGGTTGGATGTATTTACCCTGTTTGCGGTTTGAGATGAGCTTAAAAAAAGGGTTTCTTGTTCCTTTTTTGTTCTCCTTGTCCGCCAGTGTTTACACACTTCCCCACGCTGTGTTTAGAGATCACTGACAGGCGTGTTGCAGGACTCATTCAGAAGGGAGAGGTTGATTGTGTTTGGATGTGTACCATATATGTACTGGCAAATGTAAACATCCACACACACACACACACACACACACACACACACACACTCACACTCGGCGTACATCTGTTGCGGAAGTGTGTTGTTCACAGTGATACTCACAGGCTCGATAACAGCCGGCTCTCCCTTCTGTCCCTTCTCTCCACGGGCTCCGTCGACCTGCACACCCAAAACACACAGGGACACGATCAGCCACCCCTCCTCTCCGACACCGGCACCATGACATCCTCGTCTTCTAGACCCTGTCTTTGGCAGCGTGGCCGTTCCGTTATGTTTTCACCTGTGAATAATACTGATCGTCGGTCACAGCGGGCAGAATTTTGCCCTCTTTGTCGCCGTAATCCTCGTAGGTGTCATAGACGTCGATGTCGCCGTAGTCGGTGACCAGATCCTCCTTGAACCCGTCCAGATCCGTGTAGTCGCCCTCGACTTCCATGCCCAGGTCCTTTCCGGTGGCGATGGAGCCGCCTGCTCCGGTGCCGGCGCTGGCCGATCCGCCTCCAGTGGTGGAAGATCCTCCCAGGGAGACGGAGCCGTCCCCGATGGTGATGGTAGAACTGCTGCTGCCTCCTCCGCCTCCAAGGTGGACTGTACTGCTGCTGCCATCTCCGCCTCCAAGGTGGACTGTACTGCTGCCATCTCCGCCTCCAAGGTGGACTGTACTGCTGCCATCTCCGCCTCCAAGGTGGACTGTACTGCCGCTGCCACCGCCGACTCCAAGGTGGATTGTGCTGCTGCTGCTGCCATCTCCGCCGCCGCCTCCAAGGTGGACTGTACTGCCGCTGCCGCCGCCGCCTCCAAGGTGGATTGTACTGCTGCCATCTCCGCCGCCGCCTCCAAGGTGGATTGTACTGCTGCTGCCGCCGTCTCCTCCGACTCCAAGGTGGATTGTACTGCTGCCATCTCCGCCGCCGCCTCCGAGGTGGACTGTACTGCTGCTGCTGGAGTATTTGCCGTCCACGTCATAGTCGTATCCCGCGTCGTAGTCATCGTAGGAACTTGCTCCCTATAAAAACACAACCATAGTCAATACAGTGTTGGTTGGTGCTGGTTTGTTGATGTTGGTGACTTCCTGTGTAAACAAACAACATAAAACAAATGTGACTTTGCATTGCGGACCTATGAAAACATACACGTAGCGCCCTAGAGTTGCAGCTAAGGACTATTTTCACAATAGATAAAACTGCACATTAAAATGTAAAGAGTTTGCTCGACAAAATGTCAGAAAATACAGAGAAATGCTGTTTCTCAAAGTCCTTTAAATGTCTTGTTTTGCCTGACTATCACATATGATCTATCACATATTTAGAGGAAGGAATTTGAAAAATGACTAGAACTTTTAATCCATCATCAAAATAGCTGATTAGATTTATTTTCTATTGGCTATCATTGCAACGATGGAAATTTCCTCAAAAAGCATTTATCTCTTCCTCCATTGGCTTTGCTTCCCCTATGTGGATTGGTGGATTATAACAAGAGGCCCTAAGAGGCCCCTGCATCCCCACAGAGTACGTGTCGAGGTAAAGAACAGGATCAACACCCAAACAGCAGCTAAGTGAGGCTGCCGCTGTGATTAACGCCAACGTACGGATGTCTTATTGCTGGTGACGGTTATCGTGGATCCTCCATCGCCGGTGATGACCTTCCTCTCGATCCCGCCCCCCGTGCCCGAGTCGACCTTTCCGTCTGCGCCCAGATCCAGCTCGACCCCGGCGCCGACGCCGGTGATGCTGACGCGCCGAGAGCCGTCCTTCTCGGGCGCCGCCGTGGCCTCGTCGTAGCCGTCGTAGCCGTCGTAGCCGTCGTAGCTCTCGTAGGGGCTGGCCTCCTCTCTGTACGCGTCTCCTCCGTCGGTGGCGGCGTCCGAGGAGCTGCTGGAGGAGCTGGTCAACACTTTGGTGGCGGCGCCGCTCAGAACCTCCTCCAGTTTGGTCGCCTCGCTGACGGCCTCTGTCACCTGAAAGGCACAGATGGTTTACCTTGCTGCGTTTGTACGATTGCATGTTGCTTTACTGCTATAAAGGAGACGCATCCGGAGACTACCTTGGTTTCTTTTGTCTCTGTATCAGATGTGGAATCCAAAGGCTTGCCGTCCCCGTCCTCATAGTACGGGTATTCGTAGTAGTAGCTGTCCTCCTCTGTGTTCTAAAGGGGAGAAACATGACACTCACAATGAGCAGGAGTGAGAAACATCTATCAACTGGAAAAAAAACATGATCCACCGCTCCGTTTTGCCCGCCGGGTCTGGCTGATATACGAGCGCCGGGCTCGCCATCGATCAGCCGCACAGGAATGCCTTCGACTCGCGGGAAGCTCGCGCTGCATCTCCCTGTTGCAACTCGTTACGACTGAATGACAAATGACTTTTCCAGCTCTTCCCTAATGAATCCGTCACACAGCTTGAGCACACTAAAAAAAAAAAAACGGGTCCATGTTTTTGTGTACTGACAGGCGAGGAAAAGGTCAAGAGGAAGGACTTCCTGTGCCTCTTTCAACGCTCCTCTGACACACCTTTAATCAGCATGCAGTGGGGTGCAGGCTTAGGCAGGCACCACATCATTCCTGAACATTATTAACTAACTGCATTGCCTGATAACCTTCTGCCCAGTCAGCGCTTTTCTCTGACAGAGTGCTGCTCTCTTGCATGAGCCAAGAGGCTCTTTTCAGCACAGGATCCAACCCAGATCTGATTTGAGCATTAAAGGCAATTATGGATTTAAGAGGAAATGAACTTCCGTGAGTAAGGTCAGCCATGAGGACACTTTACTGGTTTCTACAACGTCCTGAATGCAAAAAAAACTCCATGAGCACTGTGAGCTCTGCACATCGTTTTTAAAGAACAGGTCTGGTTACTCACGTATTCGTCCGTGTTGGGGTCCTGGTTCTGGGGCTGGTCGGGCACGGGCACCTCACAGTCGGGGCTGTAGTGCTCACAGTAGTCGTAGGCGGCGCGGTGGTCGGCCACAATCATCAGCTGCTGGATGTCTCCCTGGAAACCGACGAGAAACAGGAAGTCATGAGACCCGCTGGACACGGCCACGAGGCACGCACGTGAATAAACACGCAGACATCTGCGTGCATTGTTATCATATTCATATGCAGAACACAAACAAACACACACAAAGTGAGTCTTTATCGAGACGATCGATCGATAGATGGATGGAAAGATCTGAGGACATTTTGCCTCCGAGCTCATTATGGAAGATGGATGGATCGACTCACACGGTGAACGTGAGCAGACCTGCAGCTACGGAGCCATTTGACTTAAAGGAGCGTGTGTGTGCGTGTGTGTGTGTGTGTGTGTGTGTGTGCATAGCACACGTATGTGGGGGTGAAGTGGGGTGGAACGGGAGCAGGAGTGAGAGACTTAAAAGGAAGAAGAGGAAGAAACAGAGATTGATAGAAAAAAGAGCAGGAGAGAACAAGAGGGGAGAGTGAGAAGGCTCAGAAGGATCCCCAGGCTACAGAGGCAGCTGGGTGTGTGTCTGTGTGGGTGTGTGTGTGTGTGTGTGTGTGTGTTTGCCACATGTGTCTGAACCGCTTGCATATATGGCAGCAAAACGCTGCATTTCATGTCCTAATCACATGCAGTGATGTCATCCAACATCGATCAAACTCAACGGCAACTGAGCTGCAATAAAAAGACGAGGAAAGGGAAGTATGGGAGCGGCCTCGCCACGGAGGAGGACATGTTTTGAATTATGCAACCGATTGCAGAAAATCTGAAACCCCTCAACGTGTCTTTTCCAGCTGGGTCTCTCCCAGGATGCATCTGTGGTCTAACCAGCCACAGTTCACCGTTTGCACTCCCTGCCTCTGGTCTTTTAATAACTCCTGCAAATGAAGCTTTCGGCTCATGCCATCAGTTGGGGGTTTACGTTGTTTGCGAGAAAGAAAAAAACAAATCCCCGAACTTCCTCCCAGCGATGACCTCGGAGCTCCCGGGACGCTTTCACACGGCTTCCTCTTCAGCCGGTCGTTCTGTGAGGAAACCTTTTCTTACTCGGTATCGGTTTCTGTTTCTGCCTCCGCCTGGCAGGGCCGTGTGCAACAGCTGCGCTGAGAGGGGATGCTGGGAATTCAGTGTTTGAAATGAGGTCACATTCAATAAGGAATAAGCCCTCTGTACGACAAAACAGCCCCGCGGTCGGGGAGCATTGCGACTGCTTTCCTATTCATCTGCCATGCCTCTGCTTTCCTTTTTCATTTCTTCCACACTCTCTCACTCTCTCTCTCCGTCTTCCAGCGCGGTCAAAGAGACGTGTCAGGGTAGATCCTAATTGTCCCAGGATGAGATAATCAATCATGCACTTTAAGCATTAATGAGAGCATCCTCGCGGCGGCAGAATGCGCTTAATGGGGTGTGACGTGCACACGGAGGAAGAAAGAGGCGAGAGAGAGAACGTGTGCTTGTTGTCAGGATGGAAAAGATGATGGCTGCTTTTGATTGAGCTAACTCGATGTAGCCGCCGGCCTGCGAGAGGGAAGAGAGGGATGAAAAGAAGCTGGATGGGGAATGTGGACCTGAGTGAGCTTATTCCTGTTGGACCAATCGGCACGAAACGGTTCCAGCCGTCTGAAGTTTTTATTCTGTTCGAGATTTTTTTTGGGCTATAAAAAGGGAGGTTATGGGCAGCGAGCGCCGCTGCAAACCAAATGCAGATGGACGGGAAGAGGAACATCAGAAAACAACATCTTTCACTTTCAAGTCTGGAGAACGCGGCCGACTCAGAGATAGTTGTTAGTGTCCTACATTTCCCACAATGCAGCTGCACGGCGTCCCGTCCCCCGCCTTGCAAATGCAGACGCGTATCGGCCCGTTTATGACGCAGACTTTCTATTATCAACCTGGATGACATCACAATGACATCATCAGCAAAGACAGATATGCTAAAGAAAACGTAATACACATATTTTAGCCACTCATACAGATTTGTATTAATCATATATCATTAAAGGAAGAGCACACTTTTTTATGATTTGGATCAGATATAAACAATGATGGGAAACTAAACTGCAACTATACCAGGCCTGTTTTCACACACAAAAGTTACTGCTTTCTTATTTTCATCCTCTGGCTCATAACAGAAATGATTTCTGCCGCGTTGATATAAAAAGACGTGCAGGTTGTGCATGAACTCGCACGCTTTCACAGTCAAACTCTTGTCAGCGTCTGGACTCGGACTGCCAGTTCATCATTTAGTATTCTGCAACTGAATGGTTTAAGAGATATGTACTTCATTATTGCATCAATACAGGAAACCGCACTGCAACACCTCCGCGTGCAGAGGCGCTGGTTCTGAACTTCAAAACCTGTGACATCATTAATGTACGGCACACAAGGACCGCCGATCCCACACCTCAAAACAGAGCACACCGAAAGAGGGGAGAAAAAAAGTATACAATCACACCCAAACCTGGGGGAACCATAAAAAACATGCAATCAGCGTTCATATCTGAGAGGGGACCGCCACGTGTTTCACTCTGAGCATCCTGCGCTGCTGCAGGCAGAGATCTCAGACAACAACAGGGCCGCTGCTGTCAGCGTCTCCCTGGACTCGGCTGAAATATGACTCTCCTCTGGTGGGGAAGCCGTCGCCTGTGGCTGTGAGCAACAGTCCGTCTCACTGCGCTGACTTCGTCCTGAAGAAGCTGTCTGAAGGCGTGCCCACACCAAACATGCACACGCGTGATCTGCACTTTCCAAGATCACAGAGGCGGAAAACTTAAAAGCGTCAATTTATTCTTCTTTCTGTCATTTTATTTACTCAAATGTCACATGAACCTTTTTGGGGCTTTCGTTCCCGCACACGAGTCCGTCCCGGATGTTCTGCCTGTGTCCAGGTGGGGGCAGGAGAGAGCTCTAGTGAGCCTTAAACCAGACTTTAGTTTCCATCTGAACCCGACCCACAGTCATGCCGAGTGCATTGTGATCCCTCTAAGTAATTAAACGATATCTGATGCATGGAAGGGAAAGCAATATCTGCTGCGGTTTTCCAAAACATCAGGATCATGTTGGACGGCTCATAAGCGGGGAAAGTATTGCGTATGAGCTCTCTTCCACTCTTTCTTATGAACATACATACTTTAAGCATGAGCATGAGAGTAAAGGGATGTCATGCCTTCACATCCTCGGGGACACCTGTCAGTGTCTAGTTCGTTTTTTGTCATTTTTTATCTGGATTACATGTCAGCAAAGCAGCAGAATGGGCAGGAGGGGCCCCTCCCAGAGCGGGACAAGACTCTGGGAGGTCCGGGGCCCTGGCGGCGGCGTTTTTAAAGGCGAGCTACTCTCTCACAACATATTTACACAGTCACCCCTGAGCTCTGAGCCAGGCCTCGGTCCCTTCTGCCAGCGCCTGGGCAAACTCCAACCTGACCACGAAAACCAAACACGACACGGCAGAGGTCAGCCCGCCGCACAGAGGCTATAAATCAGCACGGATTGGACACACACACACACACATAAACAAACTCCATGCACGATGCTTTTAAGTGCATGCATGCAGACCGTACACGCCGAGGCCTGCAGAGAACTTTCACTCTGACACATTTACAGAAGTAAAGCTTTCCCAGACGTGAGGTCTACGCCTTCACCCTCCAGCCCAACAGTCAGAGCGGCTGCCAAGAGCAACAGGCCCGTCTGCCACCCCACTGATCCGCCGCACAGCACCTTAACCAATCCCTCGCCTCCATCCAGCTCCCTTCTGTATACGATTTTAATTCCACGTCTCTCGAGGACTACGGGCGGCCATATTCACATTTCCTGTTCGCTCGGGGGTTGCTGGAAACCGGAGCGTCTAACGGACGTAAGGATCTGAGCGCTTGGCTCGGTTTGCCGAAAAAGTGCTGAGGGCAACACTTCAGGGCTTGCTGACACAGTGGAGGAATAACAGAGGGAAGAAAGGGGCGAAAGACAAACATCTGACATGAGTTAGGGAAATTCTCTTAATTATCATGGTGGAAACTCCATCTTCCCCGGGACTGAGATGTATGGAGGCAGTGTGCTCTGACGGCGAAGCATGACTTATACATAGAGATAATGCACACGGAGGTGGGTCCAGCGATGCAGCAGCAGTGGCATCATGACTACATTATTACAAAGGGAAATACGTGGTAAATTCTCCACTTGAATCTGTAGTAATCCATCACTATCTGGATAATAGCATCTGGAGTAGTGCATGTCTAAATCCAGCGAGGACAGATTGTAGTTCCCAGCTTCTCCACGTACACATTTGCACTCGACACTGAAGAAAAATACACTCAGTGACCAGTTTATTAGGCACGCCTAGCTAAAGCTAACACAAAGTCCTGGGCTTAGCTCAACCATGGGTTAGCAGTTATGTGTGAAAAGGGGCTAATGTAGGCCAGGGTCCACTAACGCCAAGAACTAATGTGTGGCCCCACCTCTGATTTTGGGATATATGAATATAATCTCCATGCATCCATGCATTTACAAATTCATTTAGAAGACCACCTTTGAATGCCCCCTATATGTATGACACCAAACGAGTGATGAAGACCTAAAGTAGGTCATCGAATGTCCAGGTCTCCTCTAATGGGGCCATAGAAGAGAAGCCATTATCCATCTAATAACCATCCAAGGTAGAACTATTTTTATGACCCAAAAAAAATCTAAATTCAAAAGCTTTCCTCGAGCTCCTGAGTGTAGCTCATCAGTCCAATCAATGGAACGGGCCAAGAGGGGCTTAAATAGGATTATAAATTTGCTAAAATCTGTTAAAAGTCAGGATGTAAATCAGCAGAGCCTCAACACTTAAACACATCTATGCCTCAGATTAAGAAAACATGTGGAACTGTACTTAAGAGGCGCTGAAAACTGAAGAGAAGTCTCTGGGTTCAGATGAGGAAACAGGAAGTGAACCATCACGATATTAAAGCTCTTAACATTGCATGTTTTTACTACTTTCTCCTGGCTCTGGGTTGCACCACGTGAGCCACTCCACTGGCTTCATCCCATCAAAGGCCTCCCCCTCTTATCATGTTGCCTTTATCTCCCCACTCATTCCATCTCTGATCCTTTATTTCATTATATGAATCCTCCTCTTCTGAAGCACATCACGCTTTCCTCCCCAACTTATCACCACATGCGACCCCCGTCCAGACCGTCAGTCTGGGACGGCCTATCAGCGGATACCAAGGAAACCTCTGGATGATGTCATGTGGTGTGCTTGCTGTTCCAAGACTGACATCAGCGAGAAGAGAGCTCCTCATTCTTTCCAGAGTACGACCCAAAGGTTTCTGGCTCCGCCCCCGATCCCACCGCTCCGCTCCATCCTGAACATCTTGTTCTTCTGATCTCGGCTACTCCGCTCCGAGTCCACGTCTCTAGTCTACACGATCGTACCCGGAGGCTCCACCTCGGCCACTTGGATCCGCTCCCAGTGGGGCCAAGCTCACTTAGGACCGAGGGACGGGCGTTAAATTATCTCTGGTTGCTCTTGGCACACCGGCAGGGAAACAACAGACAGGCGATGTCCTGCAGGCTCTACAGTCTGAACAACTGAGGTTAAACTGACTTACTTTAAATACACGGGTTCTGAGTGACACATTTTCATGTGTAATTACTGTTTCATTCGCCCCAGATGAGCATTGATTACCAAGTAAAATACCCGTCTTACATATCGGTTACTGGCACACGCTGCAGTACCTTTCATACACGCTACAAAGAAAATAACATGCTTATATACTTATATAGAGGTCGATGCTTTCTCTGTGACCACAATAACCAAAACCCACAAACCACCTCTGCATACAGGAAGTACAACTTACCGTATGCATGACTACTAAGTTATGTAAGTCTCTTTATGTAAACATGTTTTGATTTTATGATTCTTAATCAATTTAATGAAAAAGAAACGTAGATTCTCCATTTCTTTTTCAAGGGAAAGTCTTTCTTGGCACTAATCCTGAGGATGCATGGACATATATTGGGAATAATCCGTCATAAATCTCCCCCTGTGTGTTTTGCGGGTGTTTTCCCGCTCACCCTTCCCGCTCTTGGTGGTACCGGACTGAAAAGTCAACACTGAACCCCAGCGGGGGTGAAGGGAGTGAGAGGAGGAGAGGAGCGCAGCCGGAGCGTAATTTGGAAACTATGTGGCATATTTTCCATTTTGCTCACGCACTGCAGCCTGTCCTGTCTGCGGAGCGGGCCGACGCACACGCACAGCGGGAGGGCTTTGAACGCCTCGCGGCTAAATATCTGCCTGTTCCCACGGTAACCGGTGGGCTGTTCCCGCCGCTAGATCGGGTGAGATTTTTGAGAAAAGTGTTCCCGTATCACTGGGATCTGGTGACGAGTGTTTCTCTAACGGGGCGATAATGAAATTACTGCTGTTGGCAACTGGAGGAATGTAATGGTGGCCATTAGGCTCAGGCTAGGCTATAACACACACACACACACACACACACACACACACACACACACGTCTGTATTCATGCCTCATTAAATAGTTGGAGTAATTTCCCTAGAATGTGAACACAATCCGTGCAACATAAGACAGTTGTACTTCCCTCATTACACCACATGGAACCCTGTTGTGTGTATAAATACATACATACACAGTATTATACGTACTTTAAATCTGGCTTTGGTCCAAAGGCTGCGGATTAATGTTTTTCATACCCCATCATATATATAAATATAAATACTGTATATCCATCTCCCGTCCGGCTTGGCAGGCCGACCTTCGGGTTTTGGGGGTTTGAGTGATGTCATAGTTCATTCTTCTTGTCTGCTCCCTCGCTGAGCAGCAGTAAAGGTCAAAGGTCAGCTGGCTCAGCATCAGTCACATCAGTCAGCCTCTGTTACTAATTATTATTGAGGGTCTCAGCGTCACCGACTAATCCTCCTTTAAACAAGCACAACTCTGACGGGACAAAGACAACACTATTCTGTGTGTGTGTGTGTGTGTGTGTGTGTGTGTGTGTGTGTGTGTGTGTGTGTGTGTGTGTGTGTGTGTGTGTGGTCATGTAAGAGCCACAAACATCCACACAAAAGCTTGTTTAAGGCGCTATATGAAGAGCTACCTTCCGATTGTTCACCCTCGGTGCTTCACATCAAGCTGCAGGTGTCAGAAACCCCGACAGGCTTCCTGTCACTCGTCAGATTAAACATTCATCTTTCATCTGCAGCGTTTGCACACATGAAAAGAGGAAAAGAAGTGAAGAAGTGAAGCCCCGGTTCTGACAATGAAAACCTGCCACCACAGAAATAAAAATGCGGTCAGGGCAGACTTGAGGGACTTTTTGTGTGTGGAAGATGTGGCACCTTTAAATTAAACTTGATTTGCGATGTCGGGGTGCCACGAGCTAAAGCCACCCGTCTATAGAGGGTGTGGACGCCCATCCTGTCATCCTTTACACCACAGCCACATGTGTCTGCACCGGAGTCAGGATGGAGAGTATCGTCGCTTAAGAGGATTTAAAATCCAAGTTTGATCCACAAAACGACATCCTGAGTGGCGCAGTCACAGAATACTGGCGTCAAAAACAGTGCAACGCTTACCTCGAAGACTTCTTCGTCAAGTATTCTGGTTCCAAACACGACGATGCCCCTGGTGTCGATGATGGGGTGAGCGCTTCGGAGCAGCTTCTGGGTGGCCTTCTTTTTACAGTCCAGAATGAGGGTGATGGTCTGCTTGTGCACGCTGATGGCCACTCGGTGCCACCTGGAGGGGGGGAGGGGAAGTTCATTTTACTCTCTTTGCATGCAGAAGATCCACATTTACCGTGCGGACACCGCAACACCTGGTGCACTGCTTCTCAAACTAAACCGGCATCAAAGCCTCACACCTGGACTCTTGATTAGAGGGGAGGACGCAGGTGCACCTACTTTCCGTCCGCCAGGTTGACTCCTCTGAAGAGGGGGTAGTCCTCGGGGCTGGGTTTGCCCGTGTGGTCCTCGTACAGGAACACCGGCGAGCGGCCCACCTCCAGGCCGAGCTGCTGGATGCCCTGCTCGTTGTACACGGACAGCAGGAAGGACTGGCTGCCCTTCTTCGGCTTCACCGTGGCCAAGATGGAGAAGTCCTCCGGGAACACGTCGCCTGGGAAGACGGGAAGAGACGCGGTGTGAAGCACTCGTCAGGAAATATACGTCCGTGTTCAGGGTGTTGTCACCCGATTGTTCATTTAGGGAGACAGGCTGTGCTCTTTGGGGCGTAAATAATACATGGGGACCCTTTTATATCAGGTCATGAGGGAGAAATCAAGAAAAAACATGGTAGAAATCTCCAAAACTAAAAAAAACATGTTAGGTATCAAATTAAACATAAAAATCAGGGCTACAATAAAAAAGGGCTTACGAGGGAATATTTTAATTATCTTACAATAATATATAATCCCCATATACAACCTCTGATTAATCACTGTACATGTTTATGTTTATCTACACTTCACACTTTGTTATTGTTTGTTTATTTACACCTCACACACTTAATATACACAAATACTGTTTAAGTTTAGTTTAATTTAATTCCTAAATTAATACTCTGTTTTTTTTTCTTTCATCCCAGCTATTTTATTTTATTTTTATTAGTATTGTTATTGTATATATCTTTCATCCCTGCTGTTTTTATATCTTATTTTTTTGTCTGTAAATGGCTGCTACTCGACACCAAAGTTCCCCTTAGGGATTAATAAAGTATATATTCATTCAGTCATGAAACACAACTCAAACAATAAATAGGGTTAGGGGTTAAAGGGTGATGAGGGAATATTTTAATTATCTTTTTTTTACTTCAAATGTAAAGAAATGTTACACAGACAGAAGAATTGTGAAGATGGGCTTTGAGCGGTGAAAAGGAAGCGCCAGAGTCCCCAAAAATGTAACGGGGTGGGATTCATCTGAACGGGACGGCTGGCAGACGAGAGGAGGGAAGAAGGGGAAAGTTAGAAGTGCAAAGTGGAGCGTTTCCAGCGCAGGATGAGAAGCATAATGACAAAAGCATGTGATCCTGGGAGACTATCCTTCAAACCCCTCCTGTTCCGCTCCTCTCTCTCTCCTCATGATCGCTCCAACAGACGCTGAAAAAGGCTCCAAATAAGGGTTGGAGGCGAGGGAACAGGAGACAGAGTTAAAAGACACGTAGGCATGGAAATACCAATGATTCTTTGGTATTCAAACGCGTAAAGAGTGCAAGAAACACACATAAAAGACGTGTTTGCTTCCATCTGTTCCGCTGTGCAGCCTCAACTATTTCCTCCATTTTGCTGAAGTGTGGGGAAACATCTGCCAGACAGATTCCCTCACCGGGGTGTTCTCAGGACCCCAGGAAGAGGGCGGCCTCTGCAGCCACCCGGGGAGACGGCCGCTCGCTAACGTCCAGAGGCTTTTGGGTCTTTTAGTTTGAAGGAGGGGGAAAAAGAGGCAATCTGACCGCTATTGTTCAGAGAAAAACCAGCTTTCTGGATTGCATTGGCGTAAAGAAACCACTCGGATTCCAGGAGCAGATCCTTGCGGTGTGTGTGTGTGTGTGTGTGTGTGTGTGTGTGGAGACTTCCAGACGGGCGGTGGTTTTGGTAGCACCTTGTGCAGCCATCAAACCCCCGTTCTCTGCCACCATTTTCTCAGAATCACAGGAGCCGGGCTGGAAAATGTGAAATCGGAGTGACTGTGGGGGAAAAAGACGTCTCCAAAGTGAACCTATAAGTCATGAACTAGAAGCACCGCTCTCTCTACTCGTCGTCTTTCATGCAGTCAACATCTGGGTCTCTGTTTGCCGTCCTCCCCCTTCTCTATGATTCCTTCTTTCATTAATGGCAGGCATCAAATCGCATCGAGCGGAGAGAGAGAGAGAGAGAGAGAGAGAGAGCATGCCTTGGCAGGGCGCTCCCTCAGGAATTTGGCTTGGCATCATATGAGAAAGATTGCTTTAATGGACAGACGAGGAGACGGGACGGTGCGAGGCCGAGGAGACGAGGAGACGAGGAGAGGAGGAGAGGAGGAGAGGAGGAGCCGAGGAAGTGAGGAAGAGATGAAGAGACGAGGAGACGAAGAGACAGGGAGAGGAAGAGACAAAGAGACAAAGAGAGGGAGAGACGAGGAGAGGAAGAGACGAAGAAAGGAAGAGATGAGGAGAGGAAGAGACGAGGAGAGGGAGAGACGAGGAGACGAAGAGACAAAGAGAGGAAGAGACGAAGAGAGGAAGAGACGAAGAGAGGAAGAGAGGGAGAGAGGGAGAGACGGAGTGACGAAGAGAGGAAGAGACAAAGAGAGGAAGAGACGAGGAGACGAAGAGAGAAAGAGAGGAAGAGACGAGGAGAGGAAGAGACGAAGAGAGGAAGAGACGAGGAGAGGAAGAGACAAAGAGAGGAAGAGACGAGGAGACAAAGAGACAAAGAGAGGAAGAGACGAAGAGAGGAAGAGACGAAGAAAGGAAGAGACAAAGAGAGGAAGAGACAAAGAGAGGAAGAGACGAAGAGAGGGAGAGACAAGGAGAGGAAGAGAGGAAGAGGCGGAGAGACGAGGAGACGAAGAGACGAAGAGAGGAACATACAAGGAGACGAGGAGACGAGGAGATGAGGAAAGGAAGAGACAAGGAGACGAAGAGAGGAAGAGACAAGGAGAGGAAGAGAGAAAGAGACAAAGAGACGAGGAGAGGAAGTGAGGAAAAGACGAGGAGACGAAGAGACGAAGAGACGAGGAGAGGAAGAGAGGAGGAGAGGAAGAGACGAGGAGACGAAGAGAGAAAGAGAGGAAGATACAAGGAGACGAGGAGAGGAAGAGACAAGGAGAGGAAGAGAGAAAGAGACAAAGAGACGAGGAGAGGAAGTGAGGAAGAGACGAGGAGACGAAGAGACGAAGAGACGAGGAGAGGAAGAGAGGAGGAGACGAAGAGAGGAAGAGAGGGAGAGAGGAAGAGAGGAGGAGACGAGGAGAGGAGGAGAGGAAGAGAGGAAGAGACAAGGAGACGAAGAGACGAATAGACGAGGAGAGGAAGAGAGGAGGAGAGGAAGAGACGAGGAGACGAGGAGAGGAAGAGAGGAAGAGACGAGGAGACGAGGAGAGGAAGAGAGGAAGAGACGAGGAGAGGAGGAGAGGAGGAGAGGAAGAGAGGAAGAGACGAGGAGACAAAGAGAGGAGGAGAGGAAGAGAGGAAGAGACGAGGAGACGAAGAGATGAATAGACGAGGAGAGGAAGAGAGGAGGAGAGGAAGAGAGGAGGAGAGGAAGAGAGGAAGAGACGAGGAGACGAAGAGACGAATAGACGAGGAGAGGAAGAGAGGAAGAGACGAGGAGGAGAGGAGAGGAGGAGAGGAAGAGAGGAAGAGACGAGGAGACGAGGAGAGGAAGAGAGGAAGAGACGAGGAGAGGAAGAGACAATTTGTATTATATATATACATGTATATATATATATGTATATACATGTATATATATATATATATACATGTATATATATATATATATACATGTATATATATTTTATAGTAATTGCACTGATTCAATTCAGCCAGTACTGCGCTCTGGAGAAACACCTTTACTTTTGTTTAAGTTGATCTAACAGAACCTCAAGGCTTTCATTTGAATGGGTGTAGAGTATTTGCACAGGGGACAACACACCTGCTCTTTTCATATTTAGTGTTAGGGATAAACAATCACCCATCATGATCGATGATGGAGCATGACGTGGATGGATTTGGATGGTTGAGAACGTTAAGAGAACGTGGCTGCGTGAGCCCGTGACTCAGCGCTGGGTCTGATCGTCAGGAGCTCCGGGGGTCGGCTGGGGGTTGAAAGGGAACGTGGCACCGGAGAGGAGGAACGCATGAGGACTCGGCCTCTCAATGCACCTGAAGCAGCATTCACACGCCAAGGGTTCTCAAAACCTCTTCTGTCTGTGACCCTTCCTCCTGCTTACTCTCTCCTCAGGACCTCTTAGCGTGTGTGTGTGTGTGTGTGTGTGTGTGTGTGTGTGTGTGTGTGTGTGTGTGTGTGTTGGGGGGTTCCAGAGAAGCTCAGGTTTCTCTGGAATGCGTCTCTCAAGCCGCTGCTTTGGGTCCACCAGATGAGAGATACCTCCTTCCTCATTCCGTGTGTGTGTGTGTGTGTGTGTGTGTGTGTGTGTGTGTGTGTGTGTGTGTGTGTGTGTGCGTGTGTGTGTAGGAGTCCGCAACATCACGAAGAGAGGAAGAGAGGAAGAGAGGAAGAGATGAAGGGCCGAAGAGACAAAGAGACAAAGAGACAAAGAGACGAAGAGACGAAGAGACGAAGAGACGAGGAGACAAAGAGACAAAGAGACAAAGAGACGAAGAGACGAAGAGACGAGGAGATAAAGAGACAAAGAGACGAGGAGACGAGGAGACAAAGAGACGAGGAGACAAAGAGACGAGGAGATAAAGAGACAAAGAGACGAGGAGACGAGGAGACAAAGAGACGAGGAGACAAAGAGACAAAGAGACAAAGAGACGAAGAGACGAGGAGATAAAGAGACAAAGAGACGAGGATACGAAGAGACGAGGAGACAAAGAGACAAAGAGACGAAAAGACAAAGAGGCAAAGAGACGATGAGACGAAGAGACAAGGAGACGAAGAGACGAGGAGACGAAGAGACGAGGAGACGAGAAGACGAAGAGACGAGGAGACGAGAAGACGAAGAGACGAGGAGACGAGAAGACGAAGAGACGAGGAGACGAAGAGACGAGGAGACGAGAAGACGAAGAGACGAGGAGACGAAGAGACGAGGAGACGAGGAGACGAAGAGACGAGGAGACGAGGAGACGAAGAGACGAGGAGACGAGGAGACGAGGAGACGAAGAGACGAGGAGACGAAGAGACGAGGAGACGAGAAGACGAAGAGACGAGGAGACGAGAAGACGAAGAGACGAGGAGACGAGAAGGCGAAGAGACGAGGAGACGAAGAGACGAGGAGACGAGGAGACGAAGAGACGAGGAGACGAGGAGACGAAGAGACGAGGAGACGAGGAGACGAGGAGACGAAGAGACGAGGAGACGAAGAGACGAGGAGACGAGGAGACGAGGAAGAGACGAGACGAAGACTCAAAAGGTTTTTCGGGAGAGACCGAGACGCAGAGACGTCCCTCAGCCAACCAGGCACGACCCGCCAATTTCCTCCAGATTAAATAACCAATTAAAGTCGCTTTTTTATTTTGATAAAATAGCTTTGTATTTACCTTGGCCTGCGGGCCGAAGGAGAGAGTGGTTTTCCACCCCGGCTCCAACGTTACAGTGGAGGCATTTGGCTTCTAAACCTAAATTCAAACTTCTCTGAGAACGCCACCCAAGTGAGGGAGGGGGGCGGAGCCGAGCCAAGTGAGGGAGGGGGGCGGAGCCGGGCCAAGTGAGGGAGGGGGGCGGAGCCGAGCCAAGTGAGGGAGGGGGGCGGAGCCGAGCCAAGTGAGGGAGGGGGGCGGAGCCGGGCCAAGTGAGGGAGGGGGGCGGAGCCGGGCCAAGTGAGGGAGGGGGGCGGAGCCGGGCCAAGTGAGGGAGGGGGGCGGAGCCGAGCCAAGTGAGGGAGGGGGGCGGAGCCGAGCCAGCGTCTGTCAGCGCCCGTACAATAGCAGGTAAATGGCGGAGAAAGCCTTGTGTCCTGTAATTGGTCATTCAGTCATCGCTGGGTCCAAATCCCTGCAGCAGCATTCCAGTGGGATGCAGAGACAACAAGTGTGTTGGTGTGCAGGGAAAGAGAGACAAAGAGAGTGAAAGAGAGGAAGATGGATGTGTGCGTCTTTCATGTGTGACGGCGCTCTGAAGGGGGAAAGGACTCGGGTCGAGTTCAAGGCCCGAATTACATCATGCGACTAAAGCGTAGTTCTGCGTCTGGCAATGAGGCCGATAGCATAATGAACCATGAGTGACTATGTCTCTGATCTAGTGAGATATCAGAGACATCCACAGTAAAACTGCCTGGATTAGTGTCTGCATCGGATGTAATGAGGATTAAGGAATATCAGGATTTTTGGCAAGAATCGTGCATCCTCCATGCAGAAGATCATGTTTGTAATCACTTCATTTTTGTGCATCTATACAATCAAATGAGCGCCGTTAGCTTAGCTTAGCTTAGCCATCTGAATGTTCCAGACCACAAGCTTGAGTGCTAAGTGACGGTTAACCAATCAGAGCCACTGCATCACTCCCCCCTTGCTGTTTGTGATAAATAACACATAAAACTACAATATTTAAGCTCGTGCATGCATTTCTCAGTTATAGATCGAGACGTGAGGAGGAAGTGAAAGCGAGCCGCCGGCTTCACTGCCCGCTCTCCTCACTTCTCAGTCACACCGTAAAGGTAAGAAAGGGCTCCTCTGTTTCCAGAGCGTTCACATGAATCATCCCCTCCGCATGTTTGCCTAATGATTGCATGTCTGCACTTGCTCTTTTCTTTCCAACACATCATCACAGACCGTCTGTGGCGACGGGTTCACGGTCTGTGACAGAGCCGCTGGTTTTTATGACCGCCATTAGAACCAAGCAAGCCTTTTGTTTGCTATGTGTGGCTTTTTTTGTTTTCTAACCTTTTGAGGCATGATTGCTGCGATGACAATTTAGGAAAATTGCACCTCCGGGCTTCAAGCCAAAGGCAAAAACTTGCTTTAAAAGGAGAAAACTAAGTTTAAAAAAGAGCTAATTGATTGCTAAATGAGCTCTTAAGTCAGGGACACGTCACAGACGGCGAGTTCCTCTGTCTGCACCTTCAGACGACGTGGTGCCCGTTGTGAACTCCTCCTGTCGCTTGCTTTCATGTGGACTGTTATTTGGGATGATCCGGAGCAGCATGTGTAATTACAGCCTGCGTATCTAAACAGAAACTCATATGGGCTTCAAAGTGGGCAGTATTTGTTTGATTGGAGAGCACGATACGGCACGCAGGCCACATATAAAGCTCCGCGGCTCCGCGGCTAAGCCCAGAAGAAGAGCCACGACGCGGATCAAAAGGTCCGCTGAGGCCAACGCAGCAGCGCCAACAGAGACCGTGAGCCGGGCCGCCGTCCAACCCCGGCTTCCTGGAAGATTAGCTCACAGGAAAGGGGCTTTTTTGCTGTTGCTTTTCTGCTTTTTTTGGAAATCCAATCACAATAATTTGCAGAAGTCGGTTGTCTCGGTTCAGGACTTATGGTTTTGAAAAATCTCTAAAATAAAAGAGAAAGGGAGCCGAGCACGCCTCGCCAGACGAAGTTTAGATTAAACACAAAAGGCAGTGGTCTCTGAGAAATGATAGAGGGGAAAATACTCAGGCTGTTGAGGGGAAAATGGAAGAAGAAAAAATAAGGAGGGAGGGAGAGAAGCAGGGAGAGAGAGGGAGGAGAGAGAGGAAAGCAGTAACCCAAAGCCACGTCAGCACAATAGCAGCAGGCAGAAGTGGAACCCCAGACTCCCTCCCCTCTTCCTCCCCTCTTCCTCCTCTCTTCCTCCCTTCTGTTCACTGCTTTTCTGTCCTCAGACTCCTCCTGCAGCATCAATTATTACATTTCTCATGCATCTGGGAGGGGCTTAGCGTGCATTATCTTTTCTTCTATCCCTAAATTATCTTCAATAGTCGAATGTGTGCGTGACTAAGCAGCGGGACTAACTCGCTTACCGGAGTTGTCCAGATGTGATCTCATTTCTTAACATGAGCGAGAGGCTGTAGACATGGAGCGTGTTTTAGAAGAAGGGGAGTGAAGTGTGAAGCAGCAGGCATACCTGGCTTAAGATGCCGTAAAGCAAAGATAGAGTTGACATAAATAATCAAGTTACAGGAGCCAATAAAACTGCTGCCTTGAGGCTAGGTGGGAGCAGGAATACATTGCTTTCCACCCACGGTTAAATGTTGTAATCCCAGTTCACTGTGATGTGGGGTAAAAGGTCATAAAGAGAACCAGGTGGCAAGGCAACGTGTGAGATAAGTGGGGGAAAAAACACATCTGTGAGGGTTAAGCTGGGGTAGTTAGTGTGGAAACAATGAAGCGGGTCTGGAGAGAAGAGGTAGAAAGATGCTCACCTGGATACAGCTGGCTGGTGGGGGCGCTCAGCTGGGCGTCTTTGGATACTCTGTAGGCCACATCGGGTCCTTGTGTTGACCTCCGATGTGAGCAGAAACCCGTTGATTTTCTAACGCCCTCGGGTAAACTGGGAAAATCTAAAACCTTCAAGAGGTCTGCTGGTTCCACTGCGGGGAGAAGAAAGAGACACCAAGAGAAAATGGTTAGAATAGCACTTGTGTCAAAACGTACAGCATAAATATCATACTCTTTATACATTGCGTAATATCTGAAAACCCATGATTTCTGTCCATCAAATGCGTCTATTTTCTGTCTTTTGCTGACTCAGCAGCTGTCGTTACTCAGCAGGAGAGCCCGCTGTGGTGGGAAACAGAGACGAGCCCGTTATAGATCACATGATCACAGGTTAGGCTGCAGCTGCAGCATGAAACCAGTCCTCCATCCATCCGCTCCCCCGCGCCGCTAAAGCTACCAGCGCCTCCTCTTTGGCCACAACCGTGCAATTAGCACACTAGCAGGCCGCTAGTAACCGGGCCGCCGGGTCAGAACCATGTGACTTGGGGTTTGACCCCTGGACCGCACCCTCACACGCCAAAAAAAACAAACACCCGGGACACACAGCTGTTCCTGCAGCCAGATGCACACACACACACACACACACACACACACACACACAGCGAGCTGCACCATGGACGCCATTAGCATCCAGCCTGGGCTGGGTAAAAAAAAGACAGGGGGGACAATGGGCCATGTCTATAGGGACAGTCACGTGAGGAATGGGGCTGTCAGGGTGTTTTAGAGGAGGGCAAACACTAAAGTGAGGGGGAAACTAAACAGAGAAGGATTTTACGGCACAGGAGTTTAAGAAATAAAACAAAAGAGATAAGCGCGCTGTGGAATTCTGCTGGATGCATTTTTGTGTCGGCATGTGAAGTTGAAAAGCATCCACATTACACACACACATACACACACACACACACACACTCATGCAGGTACAGAAGTCCCAGTGTCAGGCTGCAAAGACCACACACACTGTTCAGAGGAAAACTTCAATCGCCCTCCCCCATTCCCCTCTCCATCCATCTGAGAGTGAAAGGGATGCTGGGAAAGGTGGAAAGGCGAAAGGGGCAGAGAGTGTTAGCGCGTCTGCGTCACTCTGCAACAACCTGCAGCTGGATGTCATTACACATGGCTCGCGTTCAGCGGAGATCAATTAAAACCCCAAAAGGGGGAGGAGTTGACATTTCTCCATTTCAGAACGCTCTGGCTGCTCGTGTCCGTCATTTCTCCCTGCCTACATTACCTCATCATCCACAAGACAAAGAGTCAAACTTATGAAGCACAATCCTAAAAAAAATCTTCAGTTTGCCCCACTTGTTTTGATTACGCAACAAGTGAAATCAGACATAAACACACTTTATCACAGTTTATGCACACAAATATGAACCGTCTGGAGCAAGTCTGAAAACGTGGGGATTTGATTCAGATGGATTTTGGGTGTGTGGTGGTTTCCCCAATCAGGAGGTTCTCATCTGGTCTCCCTCTTCCTGTCGAGGAGGAGGAAGTCTATTACACCGTCCCAGACGCTGGAATAGTTTTATTCTGTACGCTGATCAAAGTATCTGAGAGAAAAACGTATTAATCTGAGCACCAAAACCAACCGAGTCCACTCTGTAAAGTAATATCTTCTCAATAAATAATAGAAACCTTTGCATAATAAAAAAGATGATGTATAGTTTGGAATTACATTGAGCTGAATCCAAGAATTTGTATTTATTAGGACATTTTACATAATTTAGTTTGAATAAAATCACTGAATTTGACTCATTTGGAGGTCAACTTCCACTTTGTATATGTAATTAATGTATGCAATACTTTTTACTCACTTATATTACTTGTCCCTTTGTTGCCATAATTCTTTTGAGTAACCATTGGTCATATTCTTTCGTGTGCAGACCACTTTCCTCATATAGAGGCGCATATAGAGGACGGGCCTTCAGCTCCGTCTGTCGTCGGCTCGTAATGAAGACGGACAGAAACTCCCCCCTCACTGAAAAAAATGTCCCATCACTCACCACGAGGCGATGAAGGAGGCTCATTTAATGAGCTCCCCTCTGCAACAGGGTGATCATGTACGGGAACGAAATGTAGTTCTGTTACGATGAATGGAAAATGCCTTCGACGTCGTTATCGATTATTTGTCTATAAGTGGGAGACTGTGATCAGAGTGAGGCATTCAGGGACCTGAATGCCGACAATAAACTTCTGAAAAGTCGAGTAAAGCTGTCAGGAGATTTAAAGCAAAGGACTTAAGGACCTAGGAAAGTCTACATCTGCTTAATTCCAACACCTACATTGTAGACTATAACTTTAACTTCAGTCTGGTCGCTGAGGCTGCGGAAGCGTGCGCGCGCATACGCAAATCGCCTTCAAAAGCAGTGCCGTTGTATTGCATTCATGGCCAGCATATTTAACTTTGACTTTTGTAGACAACTGCCTAAATAAATGAGGCAATCATTTGGATGCTTGAAGAGAAAAACAATTATTAAAACACAATAACATGTTTTAGAATAGCGTAGTCCTTGAATGCGTCGTCAATCCAGTTCTTGTTCATAAAAACAAACCCTGCTAAATCTCTTGTTGACCAGACTCTTAAACTTGAATATATTTAGCAGCTGTTGGACAAACATCATGCCGGATATTAACAATCCAAAAACCTCATATTTAAAACTGGTGTCAGTGAGGTTGCCACGAGACACGTTAGCGACACATAAACTGGCACTTAAAGCCATTTTTTATTGAATACGTGTTTAACGAGGACTCTGGTTGACCAAAAGCAAAGCTCACAGTTGTTGTGTTGAAGCCTCGAGAGTCGGCTTTGCCACGACAGCAACTCCCCCTGAGCGTACCGGCATGCAGCAGCACTTTATTCCCTTGGGAAATAAAGCAATCGATCACCGGGCGGTCGCGCAGAAGGAGCCCGTACAAGGCATGGAAGCGGCTTAATTGTCGAAGAAGTAATTGAGCTTGTGTGTCACACTGAACCCAATTCACGGTATCAAGGATCTGCCAACGGCTGATCACAGGCGTGCGGCGTCGGTCTGGGATTCTGAGACCAAGCCTCCATGTTCAACCTCATCTTCGTTTCCTTATATGGACGCGACCTTCCATCGGCTCTGCTGCCGGAGGCACTTCATATCGTACCTCATACTGTATTATGGTAATATGCAAACAGATGTGAGAGTACTTCAACATGGAAGCACATCAGCTGTCGTTCCAGTGTCACTTTGAGAGGAAAAGGTGCTCATAGTGCGTCTCTATTAGTGTCTGAACAGCAGTGCAGGGATTAGATGCTCCGCCATTGTGTTACTTTGCAGATAAATTATTCAAATTGAGTTCCTTTGGGCAATAATTTGCAGAATATCATAACAATATGGCTGTCATAATAACAATAATAACGTCACAGCCAAAGAGGAAGAGGGAAAAAGGGGTGTGTCTGTAAGGAGCATCCAGTCGACGCTAACGGTGTCACGACCCCCGCGGAGGAGTGTTGCTTTTGCTAATCCACACTGACACAAGCTAATCCCATGAAGATCAGCCGCTTGTCCCGTACCTGTCAGCCCCTCCCCTTCCCCCTCCCATCACTCAGCCATCATGTCATCAAACCGTTCCACTTTCTCCTTTTCCATTTCCCCCAAACGTTCTTTTTTTTTTCCTCATATGAAAGAAATCTGTTGCGTTCATTTTTCTTCCGCCTTCCGAGTTTTTCAGATCCCGTGATTTGATCTAAAAGCGGCCTCCTCTGGGTCATCTGGAGGTGAGCCAGGTGGAGACGGCCAATTAGCAGCTCACAGGAAGAAAAAAGGAAAAGAGAGGAGGAAGGTGAAAGGATAGAGTAATATATCTCGGTCAAAAATAATACCCATCTGAGAAGCAGCGAAGCTCCTTTCCAATAAACCCCGTGACTCGCCTAATGCAAAGAGACAGGCGCAAACATCATGGGCTCGATTCCCACGTCCTCACACACCTTCATTCATGGAGCTCTGCCACCGGCAGTCGACCTTCCAGCGGAAGCCTCCCCGACCACATCCTCCCGGTCTCAGTCCCGCCGTGTTAGGCTGAGATGTTTACCCACTTAGCAGGCGGGTCCCTTGGGAGACCAACACCTCAAACCATGTGACCACAGCTCCTCACATCCAAGAGGCCGGTTACACAGAAACTGTTTATGTGACACGGCCGTGTGGACATTTGCTCTCTGCCGGTCCGCCGTCACCCTTCTGGAGCGTTTACTCATTTCACGCGACGGAGAAAAGCAAAGCAAAGAAGAAGAAGTAATACTGCCGATACAATGCATCCTTTGAAGGGTTTTATCCATGCATTACGATGGCCTGCAATGCTCCGCTCGGCCACAGGGGCTCTGCTGTCGCCGGTGAATGCATTTACAACAGCATTACAAGACTGGGAGGATTGAAAATACTCAACCGTGTGCATTGCTGTGAAACCCTCATCTTAAATGCTTCAAAGCTCTTTTTTTCTGGAAGATAAACTCTTCGCTCTTGAGGTGTACAGCGTCTACTTCTATTCCCACAGGTAGGTCTTCTCAGGCCGTGTGCACAGAGGGAACGGGGAGGAATGAGTGAGCAAAGTGCCGTATCTGGGATGTGATGTGATGGAAGAGGAGCGGTCGGCTTCGACCTTTTATGGGAGTACGGGTACGAGTAGTTTATGTGTGAATTATTCCAAAATGCGCGGTGAAACCTGTGGGCATGGTGGTGGTCTCCTCCCTGCCTCACTTTGCTTTTTCTTTCCACCTTTTCTCCCTCTCCTGCTCTGAACAGTAGCTCGAGTGCCGGGTTCATAATCCGGCTCTCGGCCCGGTGCCAGAAGCCGAGGTGGATCCCGTTCCCCTCACCTATCCATCTACCCTCGGTTTGACCACAAATGCACACACACATACACACACTCTGCAACAACACTTGTGCGACTCCAGACGGCACCATTTCATCTGACAGGAGGAGGGGTGCCGGACCGGTGAATTAGGACTTTTTCATGGGGGGGGTGGAGATTAACATTCTTCTGTTCCCCCCCCCCTCCATCCTCCTGCAGCCCTTCCTGAAGTGAGGCCTGACTCTCCAGGCACATGCTTGACCTGGCGCTGAGGACACGGGGTAATTAGCAGCCATAAAGAGGACCCTGCCTCTCTTGGATACCGGCACAGCCCAAAACAAGAATGTCCAATAAGAGACTTCCCCCTCCTAGAGCGCATCACAGACAGGGAGGGGGTGAGACATTTTCACCTGATTCTGTTATAAAACTTTAACTGTTTTGAAGCTGGAGCCTCACTGTGAATGCAGCCGGTGGCAATTAAGGCCCCGGCTAATTGCTAATTACTTAAAGCAATATGCTGTCACTAAAAGAAGTAAGACATTCATCTTCTCACACATTAAGATTCATAATACAAAAGGCTCTGGCTCAATTTAACACAATCAAAGGGTGTTCAACGCCTTGTTTGGTCTTTTGCATAACCAAATAGTGAAATAGTGGCTCTGGTTCTTTTTTCCCCAAAGAGTTCATGTTTATTCTCATAAAGGTGCATTATTATCGTGTTCCTCCTCGACACATCAGACGCAGAACCATCGGCATTGACCTCAACGTGTTGCTTCTGGGTGTCATGTGACCAGAACCTGGAAACCACACTGCAGGCATTACGCATGCTAGGTTGAACGCATTACATGCACCGCATGGACATCCGGTGAGAGAACACACACACACACACACACACACGCACACACAACTGCAATGCCGACATGCAACACATGAACTGAAGGGGGGTTTCAGTCAGAATCACACACACCTCTGCACCTCGGCTTGATTAACCACCGCAGCTCTTGCACCGACACGTGCAGCAAACCGGACAAGAAGAATGACCACATTCCTCCTCTTTAAGAATGAAAGTGTAATGTCTACTTTTGCTTTCTCACTGCCCGTTGCTCAGCAAAATGGTTGCCAGCCGGAGGAAAAGGCAACCGAGGGCACGGTGTTTACAACGAGCGAGCGAAGGCGGAGTGACCTCAGTGTACGTTTCATTTCATCGCACAGCTTTAATGCAGACTTTTCAGGACGCTGACCAGGGAGGAAGAGGCAAAGAAGAAGAAGATGATGAGGTGATGATGATGCCCTCGCTCGCCCGGTCGAGCTCAACCCGCTCCGACTCATTCATACTGAGACAGTCAAAGTAAACCCAGCATTTAGCTGATTGCTAAATTACAGGAAGCGCCGATATCAAGATTTAGAAACACAAGAAATGATAAGCAGCCGGACCGAAAGGCATGCAGAGAAATCCACCCAGACTCTGCACATAGTTGTGCACTTCTAGTCCAACACACACACACACACACACACACACACACACAGGCCTGGCAGATGATGCAGGGAACAGAGAGGTTTTTTTTGTTGACCGTCTCTTGAGCTCTCGTATTGCTTTAACAGGAGGAATACCAGATGGTTTACTTCACTGTCTCCGAGCCGCAGCTCTCAGCCGTGAGGATAAATCACCGCCGCAGACTAAGATGGAAAAAATGAGTCAAGATTCCAGTGTGCACCTCCGAATGCTCATTCCACAGAAATGCTTTATTTGAGGGGCAACGTGTGACGGCTCTTCATCGCTTTATTCCTGTTTTACCTTCTCCTCATTCTGTCCCTCCGACTGCAGAAGTGGTTTTGATGTGTGATAAAATAGTCCCTGCAGACCTGACTTTAGAGAACCATTTCCTCTCAGCCAGCCTCAGAGATCACCATCATCCCACCACCCGACACAAAACAGTGAAACGGAATCAAATAGAATATTAAATTCTGCACAATAATGAAGCTTTTTTCATTTTTATCCTAAGTAAGTTAGGCCTGTCAAACCCCTCAGTGGCACACTTCAAGTGATGGGAATCAATCCAACTCTCACAAAGGAACATTTCCATCATCATTAGTGAAATGTTTTACCCACTCAACATAATCCAGATGGGCAACACACAGCAGCAACAGTAGATGACAACACAACACTAGAATGATTTACAAGGGGGCTTTTTTTCCAGCAACTAAAACAATCAAACTCCCAAATAAAATGTCGTAATGCCTCTTGAGTCATAGTGGTTCATTAGAATAGAGGTTGCTGAACGCTGTCAGCGTCAGACAAAGAGGAAACAAAAGAAGGCAATGCATTTCCAGATGCACGAGCAATCGTGTGAGCAACGTCTGGAGGGAAGGGATGGGCAACGGTTAGCAGAATACAACTGGATATATAGGTGTGAGGTGTGGAAAGAGTGACAACATGAACATGGAAAAATAAAGAGAACATTTATAGGTTATCAATCACTGTTCTGCTTGTGAAAGTGATACTAACACCCACTGATAACAATGATAATAATAATAATAACAGAGTGTATTGCATGCCATTGCTTGCCATGTCCTGCAGTGTCGATCCGTCTCCCAGTGACGCTTTAACGCTTTTTTTGCAGGACTTTGACACATCTTGAGTTAGAGTTGCGCAACAAAAGCATGTTGGCTAAGTTCAGGGGAAAGATGGTGGTTTCAGTTATTTGTTAAAGTCAATTTTTGACATTTCCAATTCACAAACAAGACATAAACCTTCACAACGTGCTGTGAGTGCCTAAGTTAAGCTATTGAAGCTAATATTTGGGTTTCTACTAGAACAAAAAAATAACCACATTGTTGTCATACTGTCTGCCTGAACATACCTGTAGTAAATGCTGTGTTTTGGTGCCTGTCTCTTTAAGAACCTCTCCTTTAAGTCCACTCTGCTCTTAATGGGTCAGCACTTCCTGTCTCCCTGTCTGTGTTCAGTGTGTTAACTACACAGCTCTTCTCCCGGTGACCGAATAGTTGTGACATCACAACCTTATGTAAGTCCTGACGGCTCCTTTCAAAAGGCACGGTTTAAAAATAAATACAAGTTATGTGTATTTGTTCGTGGATAAGAGGCTTTTGAGACGTTCACGGTATTTACGGAAGACATGGAAATATCACGTTCTACAATATGAGACCTTCCTGTTTTATCCTGCTTTGATTGCTATGAGCAGTTATTGTGAACAAAAACATATTTTACTGATATGTTTACAGTCATTTTGAGACGCATTCATAAACTTAATGCAGAGAGCATCACTTTTCTGATTAAACTAATTCACTGTTGCAAATGAGCAATGAGTAAGTGTCATTTCTCGGCAACACTGTTGCATTTGTCTCACACGTTTCCTTCTGCTTGCAACAAAACCAAGTAATTACAAATTATTGCCGACTAATCAAAATCTCGCAGGCTTGAGTTAGTGACTATTTAACGGCTCCGTGTTTATTTCATCACCTAGTAAAGTAAAAATAGAACACATCTGACGACTGTAAAGTTTCTGGGGTGACCATGAAGCCATTGTGTTTCCCCAAAGCAGGAAAGAAATGCTTACGCTCAGTATTCCCACTGCAGGCTGTGGCTAAGCTCGGGCCGAGGAAGGGGGGAACGGGGTTGGAAAGGATGAGTCACACATTGCTTTCCATGCTCAATGATTATAATACCCCATTACAGAGAAAAGCACTGTTTCCCAGCTGAAGCGAACACTCGGCCTGTGAGCCTCTCGCTCTGCAACAAAGCAGACGGCCGCAAATCAAATGCAGGAGTGGGAGTTGCATCATGATGAAGCACGTCCAACTTCTGCACTGATGTGCTCCGTGTTGACTTTTCAAACACAGCCGTCTCCATTTTGTTCCCCCTTTTTTCTCTGTCAGGGAACAAACGATCCATCTTTTTCTTGGGTTTCTTAGCCGTTTCTAAGCTCTGGGCAAGCAACACCTAAAGGGAAAACCATCTGTGTCTGGCTGCAAGTCCAGCACGCTGTGCCGTGAGTACAGAGGACCATTGAGCAACAATTATTTGACCCTTAATTAGTCTGGAAAAGGCACAGATGAAATACTGTCCAGGATATGGCAAATAATGCACTATTTGTGTTGCACAAAGGATCTCCTTAACTCAGACACAGGGTCAAAACCTCACCCTGCATACTTTGTTTTATCTCCCATGTTGTTATCGGGCATTAGAGCTGATTTACACAGTCCTTTCCACAAAGCCTGCATTTACAGGCTGAAGTTGCACATGCAAGTTGCTGGGTCACTGCTTTCCTCCACAGTCCAGCTCACTCGGATTCCTTCCTCAGCGCCATGCTAATAGGCACACACAAGAAGCCCCTTTTCCCCCCGGCACTTATCTGATTGAGTGAGACGCGACCTCGGGATTGCCACTTTAAGGTGAGTAATCAACGACATGCTGAGTTGCATGATTAGTGATGGGGGCGGGGCCTGATGGCCGCCATGACGCTACAGGTGATGACTCAGAGGCACATCTGTTTCCGCATCCCATCTTTAGGTTTGATTTTGACAACAAAAAACAGCCAAACAAATTAAAAATAAGCGTGCAACTGTATCTTCTTTAGCCTCGTGTAATATTTACAAATAAAGCACAGCAGAAGATACAGTTTCTTCACTGTTGCATTGATTCAATCACCTTTTAAGGCCTCATGAATTACTGTACACACAGTGACAAAGAAGCATAATTTACTTATCCATCAAAATTCCTTTAGAAGAAGAGATGCCCAGATATAAAGACTAATGAAAAACAGCTGCAGGCCAGCTGCATTCAACCTTTAACCCTGTCATGAAGTTGGCTGGCTTAAACAAAAAGAACCTTTTAATGACCTTGGATGTGCAAAACCTTTACAAACACACCTATATGGCTGCAGATGTTGGGCCCTATTCCATTAGGAGTTTGCTCTAAAACCGGCACTGAATGCCGTATTTTCTTTTAAAAATGCAACAGTATGATTTCTTCACGGTCCCCTGTTCCACCGAGAATGGGAAGAAAACATCTGGAAGACATTTTTTCTGGGTTTTTGGAGGGCTTAGCAGACAGCACAATGGAACTTATCGAATCCAGATGTGCAGGCGCTCGGTAAAACAGCAAGGCCTTCTTCTGCATATTCCTTTCAAATGTGCATAGGATAAAATAAATGCCAGCTCCTACTATATATATATAGCATAATTCTTCAATCATGACCATATTTCCTAATTCCTTAGCACTGGTCCTTTCAATACGGCCCTCTATTAGCATCAGTAGCTTTGGCCAAAATCCATCCTTGTTTTCATTTGCACAAGGTATTCAAAGAATGTTATTTCAGTATTTTTGATGACCAAAGTGCTCTCGACCGGTAGGTTCTGGTCCTGCGTGGATGTTTGTTACAGATATAAAACGTGTGGTTAATTAATGATAATAAACCACAGCGCAGAGAGTCAAAACAGATTTGTACAACTTATGAAAAGAGTTCATTGATTGGGGAAACTAAGAAGCAACTCAGCAGAAACAAAGGAAACCATTTGGAGAAGAAGGTGGATTTGGTCGGTATGTCGATCATTAGACTACAAAACAACTGCGGTCCCGCACTAGGAGACCCGGGTGTCCGTTACATGTGAATAGATGTTATTCAGTCAGACATCTGGAAGCTTTAACTCGCTAAAAACAAGCGAGACAAAGCACCTGAATCTGTTTAAAGTCTGCATCTCTGGCTCAAGATGCCGATGGGATTGTAACTAGAATTACCGCTTTGTGTTCGAAGCGCAGATTTCATCCATGTCCGTCATTTTATTCTATTAGACATTTGTGTGAAATTGTCATAATTAAACATGAATTCTTAAGTGAAGCAGCAGTGAAGCTTCAACAGAGAATTCCTTCCTTCAGGCAGTGAAACTGTAAACCTGACAGCAGTGGCGGTCCTAAAGTCCTGACCTTCACCTTCGACCTCTGACCCCTCTTCTCATTCCTAACCTCAATGTCTTATAGGCCTTCAGTTAATACCACTTGTCGCCGAGGTTAAAAGTGAGGTTTCCTCATTTCCAAGGAAAGATGAACTCTCTGAAGAACTAAGTTCACTGAGTGTGTTAGTTTGTCTGTCAGTAGAACGAGGTAAAATGAGACAATGTCATTTTAGACAGGCTAGCCGTTTACCAGGCTAACGAGCTACATTTGACTGCAGACTTATTGTTTTAGTTGCACCCGTACAACCTTGAATAAAAGTTTCAAATAGTATGTTTTTATAATTTATCAGCAAGCAGCTGTTTTCCATGAAAAAGTTCAGGTAAACCAACTGTAGCCAAACATGGCCGCCCAACACCTGCCAGGACACACGGGCTAAATTAGCAACTTGTTAGCTAGTTAGCATCAGTGGAACCTATAAGCTATATAACCTATAAGCTAAAGAGCTGGAGGGGTGGAGACCAAAACGGAGCAAAAAGGTGAAGCGACTATTCAACTGGAGAGAAACACAACTTCAAGTGAATGCTAATGCTAACAGCTGTTTGCTAACACATTGAACTTCACCATATGATCATCAGTGTTGTGTTTTCAGCTCGATCTGCTGCCTCCAGGTGGTGAAAAAAAATCGGATATCGGATTACTCACGATTATTAATACAGAACAGACAATGAATATTTCCTTTTAGTTTAAATTATTCCGTTATACCTGCATTTGAATGCAATGTGTATAGAGTTGACAAGTCCCAGATAGCCGGTGCTGTCTGGTTGGCAGGCCTCTACAAGCTCCCAGATGAATGTCGGTCCTCCCTGAGGCTAAGAAGTCTTGTGGCTTTGGGTTCAAAATGAATCTTTTACCGCTGAAAAACTCACCAATTGTTTGCAATTAGCATTTGCATAGGGAGGGCATGTGCGAAAATGTATCATAGTATGATAATTCCACATTAGTGTGAATATTAAAAGCAAAAACTGAGTTTTACTGAACTTAAAAATGAGCAAGAATATGAATAAAAGTGAAAATATTCAACTTGGAGAACACAATTAATAGTTGCATTGTTCCATAAAACCTAAAATTGCGAGTTATTAAGCATTTCCTACGACTTTTGGTTTCTCTCGATCGGAATGATGAGCCAATTGAATCCAGTTTGCAGCCTCCAAATGGACTCAGCCCCAATTTCTCTCATGTCCCAACAAAAAGCCCAACAAAAATAAACCAGGTGCGGATGCCACCGTTGCACAGTGACCGAAGTTGTGTTCATTTAACAATCATTGTTTATAGGCAACATGAAAATAAACCGGCTGCAGTAAATCCTTTATATGTTTCACAGGACAGCATGTATGAGCTTGTAAAGCCACTTCGGCTGCATCTGCTTTTTATTATCATCATTTTCAACGATCATTTTCAACAGTGTGGACCAACTGAGCTTTATAATCGAGTGTCTTGGTTCGGGCACGACAGCATCACACATGCACACCATCACCATCACGGGACACTTTCTAACCGTCCGGAAGAAACCACCTGTTCGCCTCAAAGCCCGGTGTCAGAGCCCCGCGGCAGACAGCGGACCACCAGCCATGCCAGGCGGTCTTAAGGTGCTAATAATACATGGAGGCCAGACCTCAGCCCACTGCCGCGGCGCTGCGTGACCTCTGGGCACCCATGGGACCCAGCAGCAGCACGCAGAAGAGTCTAATGATAAAAGAAGGAGGAAAAACTCTTCTTCCTTCTTGCAGCCTCAGGCTGGGTTTAACTGATATTTAAGTGGCATGCTAAACTTGTACACGGGTTACACTCTTGGTTACATAACGGTTACTAAGAAGCATGAGGAGAATTTGTAGAATACAACTCATGAAATATGTATATCATATGGGGGTTTTGAGCCTTTTTAAAGGGCCTTGTGCTTTATAAACGGTGGTTTTGATGTCAGCCTTCCAGGCGGCTCCACCCTTCCACTCCAGATGAGAGCCGCCCCTCCTCCTTGTGAGAAGTCTGATCACACCTCTCATCACTTGGGAAGAAGAAAAGTAGAGATAAAGCGCTTTGGAACTGTGTTGAGCTGCTCTACTTTAAAGTTATAATTACAGCGTCATAAGCTAAATAAATGTGGATATCTTCTTCAAGTGACATCTGAAGAACGCATTGTATTTGTTCCAAAAAAAAGTTAACCCTTTCACAATCTTACGCACGTAAATAAGCCAATAAGCTCATTCAGGGCCTAAATATATATGTTCATCAGCTACTGGCTGTGTGTTTTTGCACAGCTTCCCTGCAGCTGTACAGCTCCTCAGACTACGAGCCTCTCAGAAGAAAACTTCCTTCAGTCTTTTGATACTTGACAAGTCCCATAGTTTGCAAACAGACCAAGCTGAATACATAACAAAAAGGCACAAAGATGAGTTTAGGAGGAGCGGCGGTTCATCAAAGACTTTTCTTTTCTTTCCCCCGGCGCGCTCCGACGTGCACGCGCGCCTCGCAGCTGCATCTTACCTGAACTTGCTTGCGATGTGACAAAAAGCAGGATCACCGCCAACGTGATTTGGGCGTCCCTTATCCTCCGTTTAACTTTCCATCTTATATGGGTATCCATGACCGCGGGACGCGTCCACGGCAAGTGGATCCCCTTCTTCTTTCTTCTTACTTCTTCTTCTTGGAGCAACTAATTAGGACTTGGAGACGGCTTCTCGGGACCAAAAAACTAAAAAAAAGCCAAAAGAAAGTCCAAAGAGAAAGAGAGAGAAAGGGGGAGGGGGGGTGTATCGTTTCTTCTCAAGCAGCCATACGGGTAGTGGTGCGCCTTCCTCCAGCTGTAGTTGACGGGTGAGCGGCCGTCTCTCCCGCACTGCTCCTCTCTCTCCGCTGCGTCTCTGACTGTCCTGCACCGCCGCGCCTCCGTCCACGAGTGGTGCCCAGCCGTGCAGTCGTCACGTAGAGCCTTCAGGTCCAACGGGGGAGAGAGAGGGGGAGAAAAAAGAAAAGAAAAGTCCCCCCTGCACACCCCCACCCCTCCACCTCCAGAGGCTGTCACTCACTCCGCGGACAGGAAGCCCGGCAAATCAGAGCAGCGCCTCCATTAGAGCCGGCCCTGTCATTGGCCTGCTGGAGGGAAAGTGTTCACGCCTACAAGTGTCGCTCTCTGGAGTTCACTGTTTCCAGAGGGAAGGAGAGGCAGAGCGGGAGAAGAGGAAAAAGGACATGCAGTGTTAATGTGCGCCACTTTGTTTCGTGCATTGTGATTGTCCTGCAGGTGTAACAGGTGGGCACCAGTCAGACCAGCCTGCACCGCCACATGCCACTGTTCTATTAGGCATGCATGATGATCTATTACTATAAAGGTATTAAAAGTATGTGTTAACTGAACTTGGACACCTCTGAACACTTTAATTCATTCACCTGGTGCAACATCTAATAGGTGCAATGTGTTTAAGTACTTTTATCAGGATTCTTACGCTCATGGAAAACCTGGAAAAAAATCCCCAAAGTGTTGTAAAAGTCATGTAAATGTGTCATATTCATGTCGTTCATTTACGCTGAGTTTGAAATAATGAATATGCTTTTAAAAGAAAGACTCAAAATATAAGCAGGCATACATACAGGCATCTATATAAATGTTTATTCTTTTAATCAAACTATTGTCTCATTCATTTGTGTCATTTAAGGTATTCTTCTTTACTGTTTTTTTTTTTATTACTGTTTTACTGTTTATTTATATTACTAGATTTTTATCTTTATTTACTTGTGAGTAATGCTGCTGTAATCCTGTAATTTCCCCACTGCGGTACGAATAAAGGATTATCTTATTTTATCTTAATTAATTAATTTTATGTTTAAAAAAAATTGTATTATTCCATATTCCACTTTTTCTGTCTACTTATAGCGTTATCTTTTTTATTTAAGTTTATTATTAAAAAATGAAAACACCAAACTGGGGCAAGGCGGGCCCACAGAGGCCCCCAGGAGCCCAGGGTGCACGTCGCTGCATGTCAGGTGGTTTTCGGTTCTTTGCCAGGTACACAAAAGAGTCGTATTCTGGGAAGATAATGTCCACAAATGAGCACATATTTGCATTTAGCATGCAATTGGAAGAAGTAAAAAGATAACGTTGACGACATCGTCGGCGCGATGGCGTTTTAGCCACTTGTTAGCAAACCCCTTTTTTTTAAAGATACGGAAAAGCTTTCAAATTCACTAATTTCCATTGACGTATTTTTATATCGTAGAACATAATCTTAAAATATCTCAAGTGTGTGTGAACCTTGGAGAAAGCCATGACTTTGAGAGATGGCTGGAAGATGAGCAACCTGGACTCCCAATGGACAACTTGGAGGGGTTCTGCTTTGCCTCGCAGGCAAACAAGACACTCCCTAAAAACACACCTGAGGAGCATCACACTACCACTAGAGAGGCGCCAGATTGGACCGAGCTCGATGGGGAGAGGAGGAGGAGGAGGAGAAAGAGGAGGAGGAGGAGGAGGAGGAGAGGCGAGGGGAGGGGAGGGGAGGGAAAAGCAGGAGGAGAAACAGACGAACCACGGGGCTGACGTGGACGACGCAACCAGGAACTCAGAGGAGAAGCAACAAACTACCGGGTGGTGAGGAGCTGCAGCTGCAGCGGATCAGCAGGCCAGCAAAGTGACTCCACGACCAGGAAGTAGACTCTCTCACACACACACACACACACACACACACACACACACACACACACACACACACACCCCTCCTACTCCCAGTGGTCATGCACAGTTTTTAGGCTTACAACTATAAGGTTTCAAAAGAGACTGTTTCATTTCTGCTGCTGGGTCTTTTAATATAAAAAAGACACTCTGGTGTGTGTGTGTGTGTGTGTGTGTGTGTGTGTGTGTGTGTGTGTGTGTGTGTGTGTGTGTGTGTGTGTTTGTCAAGACTGGGGTCTTACAAGTAACCTGGCAGTGTCTGCTTTTTTGACACGCTCAATTAAAGAAAAACACTAAACTCCACATAAAAAGGAGAATAAATGGCTGAGACTGATAATTACAATAATATTCAGTGCACACTTTAGGGCATGTTGAATATCAGCCAAAGTTTAAAGTCCCAGTGAGATTAAAGCAGGAGGAAAAGGAGGGACCAACCATAAGTGAACAGATGAAGCTGCCCGGACACTAACAGTGGTCACCTGGGTGAAAGTCACGTGTCTTTGGTCTGTTTTATCTGCCCAAATGAGGGTTATGTGTGTATTTCTACCACACAGCAGTATGTTAAGTCCTCCTTCCTAACAAAGGGCAGTGATTCATTGTGTGTTAAAGTGTCAAAAGAGTCCCAACACGCTATAATTAGGACTAAAACGTAACCATCAGCGGACTCTATCAATAGACCTGTGTTGCATTTTGCTGTAAATGCTGCCACTGCAAACGAAACGTTCTGATCGCTTTAACATGTGTTTTCTGTGAGCGGGGAGATTTCCATATATAGTTGAGATATGCAGGAGAGTCCCAGTGTGTCGCTTATGACCCTTTTTAACATATGGAGACTTGCTGTTGTCGGTCTGGTCTGCCGGACAAAACTCTACGTTGACGTGAATTTTCCACACCCAGAATCAAGAGTCACTTTCGGGCAGGAAGTGGCGGATACCTCTGAAAACCAGACCTGTCTCCTTCGCCCACACCGCTCCCTGAACGCCGCCTCATGGAAGCCAGCTAGAGCGACTAGTTAGTCTACAAGGTGGCAGTCAAAAGCTGTAAAATTGTGTTTTATGTTACATGTTTCAATTGCATAATAAAGTGCACCAAATCCATGTGCGGTCTAAATACAGTACAGGCCTCATCGGGTCTGATCTGGGACCGAGTCGTCCCAATTCCCTGCAGGTATTGACCCTTTTGAAAACCAATACCTTTTTTTTCCGAAAATGAAAAGGTGGTGATACCCGTAATAAAACTGGGTTAACTCCTCAACCACAAGGGCTATTTGATTAATGTAAAGTGATATAACGCAGTAACCCTTGTGAGATTATGTGAATATGCGTATACAAAAAAAACTCCCCCATACAAAGTCGGATGTCAGTCTAAAATCCCTCCTTTTAAACGTGCAAGCCTGTGGGAGCTGTCTAAAGAAATCTATCTAAAAAGGTGCGCTAATCGCGTGCTGCATCAAGCTAATCGCGTGTAGCAAGTTAATCGCATGTAGCATTAAGCTAATCGCGTGTAGCATCAAGCTAATCGCGTGTAGCATCAAGCTAATCGCGTGTAGCATCAAGCTAACGCTACGAAATTTTTTATTTTCCATAACTTGGGTAGCTCTCTCTGAGTCCTTTTCGAGACATCTTGTTCATACTTGTTCATACTTGTTGTTTATGCTCATACTTATTGTAGAATTATGTTTAAAAACATGAAAAAAAAACAATAGGTCTGGGATTAATTCTTAGTACTTTTGACCAGTAGAGCACATGATAGGAGCTCATAAAGAAGCCCTCTGAAACCCTATGGGGCTCGTGCTCAAGAGCTGTGCGCCAGGAATCGCCCCTATAGACGAGCCTGCAGCCAAGAGCGGAAACATCAGATATGTCATCATGATGCTGACAGGAATTCTCCTGGTCAGGACTGCCTTGAGTCCCAGCAAAGAAAACTAGATCTCTGTGATTCACAGGAGGCGAGAGGTTCTCTTCTCGTCTCTATCTCATACGAGCGAGCCTGGGAAAACATCGAACCACTCAAGAGCCAACACGGCCTGCTGGCGGAGGGTCAGAAGGAATTGCGACACTACTTTCCACAGCCCCAAGCAGTGAACTGTAGCTGTGCAGTAAGTGTGATGTTTGCCTCCCGTGGACTGGCTTTCTTTTCAAATTCTCCCTTCAAAATGTGCACTTTATTACATTTGAGAAATTCCCAAATCAGCTTTTTTTGTACCTTTTAGGAAGATCCAATTTCAGCATTAATGTTGTACTTTCTCTCGCGATATAATTGAAACATTTAAAAAGGGAACTTTTAATAGTTCATCAACCGACCTCTCATGGAAGTACAATGTGAGACATCACTGTTCTGTTTTATATCGTGAGAATAGTCACAACTGTGCAAAAGCAGCTCCTATGTGAGCTTATTACCAAAAAACAACACTTTCTTTAAAAAAATACTCTTTTAGAGCCACAGTGAACCGCCCAAAATGGCAGCTGCCTTTTATAAGCTGTCACATGACGGCTCCAGTGAGGGCAGACGTACATTAACTAGTAAACAGTTGGCTTTAGCGCAATAAACAAACACATCTGACACCCCGTCACATTGTGAGGTGTTCTCTTAAAATGCTGCACTCGGTCTTTAGTTGTCAAGAGGATCAGCCTTCATATCACATCTGCTCTTTATATAGGGGAAATGGTAAAAAATAAATATATATTAGCATTTCAAAAGGGCCCTTATGCATGACAGAGACGCAAAAATAAAAGCGCACACCTGCAGATGTCTTCGGGAACTATTTGTGCTGCACGATCACGTTGAAGCATATCAACCTTTCGCCTTCTCGCCTCACAGCTGTCTCACCTCGGTTCACCCCCGTCGGTTGGGTTTGTAAAGGCGTTAAACGTTTGATTAAATTGCATCACGCGAAGAGTATATTTACATCGCGAGTAAACGCTTCTGAACTGACCACTTTGCCATATAATGGTTACTTGGTCAGATACATGGTTCAAATTATGGCCCGAGCTCTGTATTTAGGGTGGCTTTACACCTACACCACACTAATCTCAACGCCCTGTAAACTGTACGCGGCCGCCGCTCGCTCCCTTTAACGGCCGCCTAACCAGAAACATCTGAGGCGGGACCACTGGTGGTCATGTCTCATGAGGACTTTCAGACACAAAATAAGTGGCCATGATACAAGAAAGACACACAGTCTGAAACAGTTGTTTGTTCTCTTTGTACTATTTTCCACATTTTACTTTCACCGGGCGTCGGGCTGCATATGAAAGCCAGTTTCCTCAGCGCACACAAACCAGGAACAATCTCAACCAGCTGTTTCCAGGTTCAAACTTAGTCCAAGTGTTTTGTCACTAAATTAAAACCAGTTGCACACACATGTTCTCGGTCTTATGTAAAGATATGTTGATATGTGTACCCCTGAAACTTCCTTTTCCCTGATAGTTGAGGATAGGCGGTGACCTCGAGGGGTTGAGGCTAGGATTGGTTGTCGGGCAGCGAGTCTCACAAGAGTTTCTTGCAGGATCTTGCATCTGCACGTCTTCTTCCTCTGAATTGAAACATTTCATTTGTGAAGAACTTGTAAACCTTCGATGTGTTAAATCACACATTCAAACCTTGCAGTTCCTTACGGCCTTTTATGGCTTTTTCAATCACTTCCCGAACACATAATCTCCATCAAAACGTAGCTCTGCAGAGTCGTGATGCAGATGAATTACAGAATGAAGTTGATTCTGTGGTTTCACTTTCATGATAGATTAGAGAGGAGCCAGAAGGAAGAGACAAGCGCAGATGCATCGTGGGTCCTGGCACCGAGCAGCTCCTGGAGGCTTCAAACACAGACTCAAGGTGTGTAGTGTTGTGCTGCAGATCAAGAGCAACAAAAAGGGTTTTGAATTACAGTTATGCAAGTGTGAGTTTGCATGTTTTTTTCTTGGAACAGAAGCCAGTTCTGGATGGGAAGCGAGTGCAGAAAAGAGGCGAACCCGGGAGGCGACTTTCTCTTTCAATAATTTGTTTCAGAAAATAGAAAAAGACAATGTGAGTCCACGCAGCAGTTTTCTATTTCTAACCACAATGAAAGATAATTAAGTTAGAGAGCCAACTGAAACTCAAATTTACAATGTCCAGGCTTCTTTGCAGATGTTTTTGTTGTTGTTGCATTATTCGATTATCAAGACTTAAATCGTTTAAAAATGAGTGTTTCTAATCATGAAGAACCCGCAATGCCTCCTCTTTCAGATGGACGCTGCTGAAGTTATGCATCGTTGGCACAACACCATATCTTCCATTCCACAATGTGTGTGACTCCATCATTTATCATGGCAACCCTCCCGAAAAACACTGCATCGAAACTTTGCAGCTTTAGGAGACCTGACTGTTGAGTCTCGAAGGAGAAGAAGAAAGACATATTTTTTTAAGGGTAGATATTCACTTGGAATAATGACAAAGCAGTGTCTGTCATCAGAGAGGAAAAACACGCTGGTGTTTAAGGAATCAGCCTCACCTGTCTGCTCACGCTCCCAGCTGCAGCTCATCCACACGTTGCATTGGAAAAGATGCCAGGCAGGAATGAGCATTAACTACATTAAACACACAAGACAGCCGTGCATGTACGGCCTTGTGCTGTCAGTCAAAAGGTAAGCGTGAAACGGGGCGGATCAGCCAGCGCCACCCTTTGTGCCAACAGGGAACCGTTACACTAATCCTCAAAAGGTTTGCAGAGACAACAGAGTTTGGTTTATGACCCGCGTGGCAAAGCCAACTCTTGTGTTCTCCGTGATCCCCGAGTTCAGCGGGGCTGCGACCTTCTTCCTGTTTTAACAATACGGAGCTTGATCCAACTTGTGCTATTCAAGAAATGCAGAACATCTGCTTACAGTCTTGGGAAGTGATCCGAGAACTCGCCGGTACAATCCTGAGCTCATTGTCATGACTATTACTTATTCATTTTACCTTTATTTGATCAGGATTGTCCCATTGATATATATATTAAAAACAAGTGTAATTGAAAAGGAGTCCTGGCCTAGATGGCAGCATAAAGGTTTCACATTAAAGCACAAATAAGAGAAAAATCAACAAAGTTTGCATAGAGACAAGTTAGAGCAGTAAGGCTAATATGACTAATAAAAACAATACATGTTATATATAAAGCGCTTTTCGAAATTCTCAAAGACACTTTACAAACATTAAAATCATCATAAAAGAGCTACACACTAAAAACAAAGAACACAAGCTTGCAGGATTACGTGTTTTTGTCGGCCAACCCCCGAAAGTTAGCGCTGAAAATAAGATGTGCAGCAAACTTAAGTTCGTGATACTTACATGTTTTTGTTCAGCAACATAATCTTCACAAATGACACCACTTTATTTGAAGCGTCAATGCAATCTTTAGCAGTAAGGAGCTAACGCTACGCTACAAGTAGCGTGTGAGTGTACTCAAGGCTAAAAAGGCAGGCTAGTTAGCGGAATAACATTAAGCGCTTGTTATGAACCACCTTTTTTGGGTATTTAATGACGTATCTTATGTCATAGCATTTTACTTTAACATCTCTTAAGCTTGTGTTAAACCACAGGCCTTTTTTCAGGCATTCAACCCCCAAAAAATCATTAAGACGAAGGACGCGGCGGTGCAAAGATGCTAACTGCACAACGTGGTCGGGCCCTTTCTTTCTCCTGATGGGCCCTTGTGCAGCAGCACCTTCCACACTGGAAGAATAACCAGCTTCCTCACACGAACTGCAATGACTTCAGAGCCAAACAAATAATGAATCCAAGATTTTTTTTTAAGAAATCGGATTTGCTTACATATCATGTAATATCACCATAATCAATTGCATGAATAAATGTTTTCCTTGCACGATATTTTTTCTCTTAAAACACATTTGGCTGTTGCATTGATGTTCTTTGGAGGGGACTCGTTAGTTTGAAACCCCGCTGTATTGTTAGATGTGAACTTCCACACACACATTAGTTCAGCACCATTTATCCCCTCTGGATGGAGGAACAATATTTATTCTCCTCAAGGAAAATGTTTCCCACCGTCCAAATTTGAATTTGTAGAACAGGACAGTATGTTTTTGGAGTCCTAATATTTGAGCGGATGAGTGAAATAGGAATAAATATATCTAAAAAATGATCTTGAAGTCTTCACAATACACCATTGAAAACAACAAAGGGCATCTTTCACCATTGTATGACAGTCAAGCAAAACATGAATGAATGTGTGTTGTGTGGAGTGCATAAGGACCGATGCACAAGAAGTCAGATCAAATCGAGAAGATGGGGAAAGAAAGAAAGAGCCAGCCTGTGCATGTTTTCTTCTTAAGTGGCAACACTTGAACAAATTACACTCTGAGTCATTACGCCGGCTTTGATGTGGATGTTAATTAGACGACGGTTGTCTAGGATCACGGATGCACTGCTGCAAAGTGCGCCATGTCTTGACGAAACTAAATTACACTTGTTGTAACTATGTAAAGAGGCCCATATGACACACATCCCCATAAAACACTGTGGTGCTTTTTGAAGGCAAATCTTGCTGGATCACCTCCCCAGCAAAAAAAGGAGACGTAAAATTAAATCTCTCGACTGAAGCGGCAAGAATAAAAGTGCCAGAGTTGTCGCCCTAGTCGTCTCAGGGATTAACTAACCATGTCTCCTTCCCCGGCTCCGCCCTGTCGGCCGTTTGTAGTGGCGGCTGTACTTATGGCAGCAGTCGGTGCCCACGAGTTTTAACGAGACCGACTCTCTGAGCTCTTCTCTCGCTGAGGCTGAAGAGTGACACTGAGCAAACACGTTGCTGGTTCATGTCCAGTGAGGTTTGAAGTGTCCCTTTTTATTACCGGTGTGATAGGATGGTATTTCTTTTTTTTTGTTAAGCATACATAAAATAAAAAAATGCTCTTGTAAAAGCAGAACAGCTGATGTAAGAATCCTTTTGTTAGTTATGAGCCGAGTGTTGTTGGTTTTTTGCACCGACTGCCTGAGACCTTGAGGATATATTTCAGTGAAACGTTCCAACATTTAAATGGGATACAACATCTTCAAAATGGGTATTTCCTCGGTGGAGTCGCTGCTTGTTCATTTGACTGCCGCCAGACTCCGAGCTGTTTACAAAACTGAAATCTCTAGTGGGATAAAAAGGCCTAAATCAGCGCTGGTTAATAAAAAAAAAAAATGTAGACCTGTCTATAATCCACTCAAAAAAGGTTAAAGCCAAAGAGTTCACCAAAAGTCTTTTTACAAACCTGTAAGCTTCCATCAGAGATGACCAAAAAATCGAAGTAACAATTGACTTGATGACGACTGATGTCAAGCCAACACCATCAGCGTGGCACTCGGGATGGATGAGCAACTTTTGGATGCATTGCCATGAAATCTGGTGCAAACATTCATCAACTCTTTAAGGTCGAGGGCGGTGACGATAACGTTGGTCGTCCCTTAACGTCTTAGTCAAAATGAAGACGTCTCCAATACTTTAAAGCGTAAATATCTGCAAAAAATAGCAACTTAGCATATAGGTCGATGACAAAAATAATAATGCAAATGCACAAGATTTCTTCAAACCATATGCTTACATTACTACTAAAGTACAGTAGACTGCTAATACAAAATGTAAGAATCAACCTTTGGTGCTGCCTCTCTCCAGTGGTTCCCCATGAACGCATGTGTTGATTTCAAATGTATTCATCATTACATAACATGGGACATAATGCATCCCGATATAGCATTGGTTCACCAGCTGTCCACATTCTCCGAAACTGTTTCCCGCATTAAAAAAGGAAACAGCTTCGGGTCGGGGGTCATCGTTTAGGGGGGCCGGCCCCCCATTGTGTGGCCGACACACGAGGTTTTGGGATCTGCCTCCCGGCGGAAGTACAGCTCCGCGGTGATTTTGAACTTTTCTGTTGAATGAAACTTGGCAGCGCCGACTGACTTGATGAATACAACATATTCAAGCTCTCGCTGACATTCGACCTATTGAAACTCTCGAATGGGGCCAGTGTGCGCGCTGCCCCGTCACCCCCGACCATGGCGTCATGGTTGAGTCTACGCGGTCTGCACGTGGACCACGTAGACGCCACCGCGGTGCGGCGGCTCTGTGGTTGGAGATTTGGCTGCTCATGCAGGCGAGTCATATAAAAAAGTGGGAAAAGAACATAAAAAATGCAGCCACAATGAACCATGAGTAAAGCTTTAATGGTCTACAACATCATGTAGCTTGTGTGTGTTTTTCCCCCCATGCTTATGTATTTTAAACCGAATTAGTTTGTGAATGAAGGCCGATTACACTCCTGTGTGTGGTCCATCACCAACGTGTCACCACCAGGCTCAAGGCTTGACAAAAGGAGGAGAGCTTAGGTTCTCACTTAAAAAGAAGTCTGGAAGATGAATGAGTGTCATGATTAACGTAAAAGTAACACAACCAGGGAGAGGCCTGCTCAGAGGCCGTCACACAATCCAATAGAATATTTAAAAAAAAGAGACGCTGCTTTCTCTCCAAAATGAAGTTTCCGTGCGGTTACGTTAGGCCCCGCCTCCTGTCAATCACAACCAAGTCAAGTCAGCAAAACAAAGGCCACTTCAGATAATCGTCTTGCAATTGGAAGTTTCTTCTTTAGGTTGCTATATAATTAGCATTTACTGTATGTCAAAATATTAGCTTTGTGAAAACAAATATATGGGAGGAAATATGAGGCTTTTTCTATTTCCATGCAGACAGACAGTTGTGATGTTTGTGTATCTGTTGTGAGGGCACAAAGGCAGCTACACAGACACAAAATAAACTCACGCAGAATACCCCCTACTTCTGCTGTTTGTTTTGCAGACGATGATGATGATGATGATGATGATGATGATACGAGTGCTGAGGACACAACCAGTTTCCATTGGCCTTTACTTAGAGCTCAGCTCATATAAATATTATAAGAGTGCATAATACTTGTGCACATGTGAAAGTGTTCAGCAGCTGCTCGCAGGAGAGTAATACATCAGATCAGACCGTAAAAAGCAGGGATACTCGCTGCTACACACACACACACACACACACACACACACTACACACTGCACACTTGACACGTACACGAAACACTTGACACGTCATCGTGAATTCACCAGCTGCCAGTTATCAATTGAGTGCAAATCCTCCATTGGCAGGGCTCCCGCGGCTGCAGAGGAATACCTCTCCCTCGAGCTGGCGCGGGGCGTGATCCCCGCAGAACATCTTCAGCAGAGTAAAACTTGTTTTGAACCTTTTAACTGACTCAAATTAGCAGGATGAAATGCTATACTTGCATGTTGTGTGTCTTCTAGAACATGTTCACATGCTTTAAAGTAAGAAAAAACACTTTATCTTCCTCATACTGTCTGTTTGAATTTACCTGTATCACCCTCTGACAGAAACGCTCCGTTTTAGCGCCTGTCTCTTTAAGAGCACTGATGTGAAAAAGCCCATTCTGGACTGATTGGTGCACCTTTGCAAAGGTGTTTCTCAAGCCGTGGTTGTGAGTTTGCATGGCACAAAGGAGTCACATCTGAATGGCATGTTGAATCACATGTTTTCTGCCATCATTGTTTTAGGAATTTCACTTCATGCACACAACTTTTTTGAATTTTTTTCATTGTTTCATCTATTTGCGGTTGGTACAAGGTTGTTAAAACGTTTAAGACAAAATGCATTGGGATTCTCTGCCTGTCTCCTACAAGTTTCACTTATTTGCTCAAAATTAAATGTTTAAGATTTTTCTGTTTTGAGAATTTATTTGTTGTTTGTTTTGTATATTTTCACCAGGATTTCATCCGGCTGCATAAGCATGACATGTTGTGTTTCCTGCTGCCAGAACTCACTGTAAACTGTTTACAGTTCACGGTTTACAGTGAACTAAGTCTTCTTGTGAAGACGGCTCACAAAATGTTTTCAATCAAAGGGAAGAGAAGCTGGAGAGAAAACATAAACGAGTAAAAAAAAAAAAAAAAAAAATATTTTTTCAAACCGCAAGGTTTGGTCTCCAGATGCCATTTGTTTTATGTGATTCATACAGATTATTATCCCCGGCAGGAAATAAGGAGATCGGTCGTGATGCGTGTGAGTGAGTGTGCGTGTGCATCTCTGTGTCTGTCCATGGCTACTCATGCATGCTGCTGCACCAAACTGCACCTTGTGGTTGCTCACCTGTGACCGAAATACCGAATATATTAAAATGACAGCGCATCTGTTGAGTGAAACATTTGCAGGCGGTAGACTTAAAGCCGTGGTAGTTCTTCATCTTCATTCTACTGAATGCACCTTTTATAGTTAAGTTATGAGATCAATAAGAACATTCTAATTTTTCTTCATCATTCAAAAAAAAAAGAAACTTGCCAAAAGTCAAAAGATCTCCGTGTGCATTACACTGCTTATGTTCAGATGTGTTACGCCGATGTTACATAGTCATTAAATTATGATAAACGGATTTAATTTTCATTAAACAGTTTAATGAAAATTAAATCCGTTTATCATAATTTATAGTTTGTTCTTTTCGTGGCAGAATTTATCCGCAGGGCTGTTTTTATAATTGTAAGAAATTACATTGTCTGTCTGTGCCTGTCTTTCTTTTTTTTCAACCACTGCTACATATTTGGTGTCTTACACGTGTAAGTAAATGTCAGGCGCAGGTGTGTTATGTGTTAATAGAAAAATGAAGAAAAAAGACACACCTACTTGAAAGAAATCCAACCAATAGAGTCGATGTGTTTCGTGACCACCTGTAACTTGTGCATTGGAGGGGAGGGTTTTGCATCACTTGTGTGTAATCTGAATGACCCCAATGACTCAGACCCGCTTGGACCGGTCCCTGGACCGGCCCCAGGACCGGTCCCTGGACTCCTTGCCCCGGGGCTGGCTGTTCACGCCGCTCTCCAGGCATCCAACCTCTCACATGCACTACCTCGGCCTCACATGTGGCACGCAGCCCCTGTTCTTGGCTCACATCGGTCCTGCTGTTTTCTGTCTCCCGCAGTATTTTTATTTTTTACTCTTAGGAGAGCTGATGTCATAAATTAAACATCCCATACACGCTGTAATAATTAAAAGCCATGCAGCACGATGTGCCAATCAGAGAGTCGAACAGTGGAGATGGAGCGCAGGCCAGCTGGAGGCTGAGTGGGCGTGGCTTCGGTGCAGAGCAACAAAATGGCCGCATTACATTGAAGTGGCCATGTCAAAACATTGGCCGTGTCACTTGAGGTGAGAAGGGGTTGTCATCTCAGTTTCTTTTGGGGTGTGTTGTATCTTTGATGGTTTTTGGATGTCCTGAGAGATCCTCATGCCAGATGATTACGCAGAAGCAATTAGAATCCCTCATAAATGCTAAATTGGGAAGAAAACGTTTGCGGATGACTTTTTTGGGAAAAAAAAAAAGAATGTAATTTGTAAAGGATACCCAATACAACAAAACATACACAAAGTGTAGATAGGATGTTTCCCCCACTTTTCCTGGATACTTTTGCAGATGGGAGGTTTTGCACTTTGGTGTAATGTTCCCCAAAGGATGAATTATCCAGGTCTTTGGTGATCCCCTGACCTTTCACTTATAGCACCACCATCAAGTAGACATTTTTGTTACCGTAAAAGTCGGGGTACGAGCCGCTACTACCTTCAGTGTCCCCGTTAGCTCCCTGCTGTAGCCAGCTGGGGCTCCTGCTAGCGCTCCGTTACTTCCCCGCTAACTTCCGCTAGCTCCCCGAAAACCATCGATGGGAGCGGGACCAGGTTCAACACCCGACTTGGTCAGAGGGGACGCGGGCAGTAGTAGCAGCAGCAGCGCTAGCAGCAGCAGTGCTAGCAGCAGCAGTGCTAGCAGCAGTTCTAGCAGCAGCGCTAGCAGCAGCAGCAGCGCTAGCAGCAATGCTAGCTAGCGCTGCTCCTAGCTTGCTTCAGCGGGGACACTGACTGGAGGTAAGAGCGGCTTGTAACCCGAATTTTACGGTATATTGAAATGTCTTGACAGCTATTTGGATGCCATCGAGTTTGATCTCGCGTACATTTTTGTAATCCTCTGACTTTTTCTCGAGCATGAGAGTCAACTAAATATCTCAACTTGCTCGATGAATGCACGCAGCATTTTGTACATGCATTCATGGTCCCATGAGGCTGTATCGCGTTGACTTTGGGGATGCAGTCTCTCTTTCTCTAGAGCCACAACGAGCTGACATTGACAGATACAGATCAGGTGTCGCATCCAGGTGTAACCGGGGCGGTAGTTGGTCATTCCAAGCATATTTTAAGAGATGAACCTTTTTACTCAAAGAGTTTCATCAGATATTCTACGTATGAAGTATTGTGAGTTATTCAGGAAATGGAAACAGTGAGAGTGCTGAGTCGAGCTCTCTGTGGTCTAACTGGTCACGGTGCCATTGGCTCAGTAACCTCACAAACAAAGGAGGCCAATCTGAAACTGAACAGCTCCCTCTTCAACAAAAAGACACATTCAGTCTCTGTATTGTCTCTCTCGGCCCAAAAAAAGATCTTTAACTTCTCCCTTCTATCAGAAGATTTCTAAAAAATAAAAATAAACCTCCCTAAGATACAAGGTCATAGAGATCAATGATTTATGGCCTTCCTCTCATCTTGATCCCACCCCAGATCTGCCCGGCAGATGTTATTACACAAAGACAGACCCACCCTGTGTAATACGGCTGAAGCTAAATGGGCCTTTCTGGATCCCAGGAGCAGCCGGCTCAGACATTCAAACTATTTCCCTGTGATGTTTTAAGCCTTCTCACCTTAGTCCTCCTTTTCCTGCCGGCTAAGAAAACCCCATGTGTATTGTATGCATGATGAGCGTATTAAAAAAAAGAAGCATCAACAGCCAGGAGGAGCTGCAGAAGAACTGCACCGACTTCATTTGAGTCCACCAGATCTCCCCCTCCCCCCCTGCTTCAGTTCAAGGCTTTCCACAGAAAGAGTAATGGACTTCTGGGGATAGCGCGTGTTTATACAAGCATCCCTGCTCCTTTGTGGATTGTATAGCACAGAGAAACTGCACGCACACATATACATACAGGACATACACAACTGTTCCATCGCTCATAACTTTACTGGTAATCTCCTCCCGCTCGGCCCTGTTTAATACACTTTCCATCTAGAGGGGATTCATCACAAACATCTCATCGAGGTTTTGGCAACCGCTCCTGTGGAAAATCTTAACACTGCAATCCACGCCAAAGTGCTCATTGGTTTTGATAAACACTATGTCTGGAAAGGGGACTCGCTGAGGAGCGGCGACTCCTTGTTGTGGTTTAATTGCTCGAAAATCAACATTTGTTGAAATTCAAAAGGAATATAAGGGCACCATTTATCCCACACTCATTACGTGCCCGTTACAGTAACGTCTGTCACTTTTATTGGCTGCTTCTTGCCACTTGTAATGGTCTGTAATGGTCTGCCGTTTGAAATCCAGATGTCTGCTGGTTGGAAAAAGACAGAGGAGAGAGAGTTTGGGGGGTCTCGAGGGGACACATGCTGGTGAACACGGAAGATGTGAAGAAGTCGTATGGTTCTAAAACTGTTTCGGCATCTTTTTGTCTGCCAGACAGACGATGTTGGGAAATACGCAGACGGCCACAGATCATGGCGGCCTGGGGAAAGAGTGGCACCAGGGGGGTGCACGTCAGAAATCCCATGAGCGCTTGCTGTTTTCATGTGGCTGATGACACACTCACAAGCCCAGACCGCGGACCTCTGAATGAACACAGACAAAAAAAACGTCTGTAAAGCTTTTTCCTCTAATATAACTCCAGACTACAACAGACTGGCATTAAGTCATTTACTGCACAGATGAGACAGACTGCCCGTGTTGAAGTGCTGATGGGCGTGTAATGGAGACAGAACGCTCCCGAAGCCTGAGCCTGTCTGTGGTGTTCAGGATTCTGTGTACTGTCTGCTGGTAACCTTGATTCAGTCCAGTGCTCCCATTCAGCCCTCGTCCCTGATGACTGGAGCCACCGATGAGGGAGGAGGAGGAGGAGGAGGAACTTTCCTACTATTCACGGAGAGCTACTCATTTTCCTCCCCTCTCTCTTTCCCTTTATTCACCCATTATTCTGTCTTGTGTCAATGTTTTACCACTTTTAACCCTTTTTAACTTTGTTTCTTTAGTCATAGAAGCGTGACTCTAGGGATCATACAGTAAAATCTGTCTAACTTGCTCCTCTTCAAACGTGTGTAATTGATCCTCTTTGTTTTAAGGATTTTTTACGATCAGGCATAACATTTGTAAAACTTTGCGTGATTAATATGCATCCTCTGCGGACCATGATTTCATAGCAATCCATCCATAAATCTGCAAAATGATCCAGGAAGAGTGGGGGAAAAACCTCTTATCTGCACTTATCTTTTTTTATTATTATTACTTTGGCCATCGATTATGTATATTTATGAATGGATTGCCATGAAATCATGGTCCCTAGGGGATGCATACTCATCACTCAAAGTTTATGCCTGATAGCTAAAAAGTCATTCAAATAAAGAGCAGTAATTACACACGTTTGAAGCCGAGTACGTCAAAAGTTTTTCTGACGTCATGTTATTTGTTGCAGTACCGTGTTCTGCCACTGGGACACATCATATTCATGGTGTCACCGGCATGTCCTTTGACATTTCCACTATAGCGCCACAATGAGATTGACATTTGAGTTTTTTTTACAACTGTATGAACTCCCATGAAATTGAAAGTTGCATGAATCAGGTCAGAATTTGTATTTGTTATTGTTGTTTTGGCACCAATGACATTCCCATCAGCCAAGGCTCTTTGTGCTTAGTGCAAATTATCAAATGTTAGCATGCTGACACTGAGCTATGACGGTGATGATTGTAAATATAATCGGCATGTTAGTATTCATCTCAAAGCCCGGGTGTACCTGCTATAACACGACTGTAGAGGCGTGTTCCTTGAGGCGTGGACGCACCAAAAGAACGCAAATATAATTTAATAACCATCACTGTTGTCAAAAAGCGGTTACGGAGTCAGAGGGGGACACATAGATGGAATAACAAGTTGGAGAGAGGCCAAAGAGAACAGGGGAGCTGGATGGTGTGATGAAGAGAGCGTGTCTAGACGGCTCCCGGCCTGCCTGAGCTCTGCTCTTCGAAGTGTGCGTTAGTGATGCGTGCCGCTCTCTCAAGCATCTGTGCAGGGCTCTGACGAGGCTTACTCGAGATCTTCTGCTTCTAGACCATCATCTCCAAGTTTACAGACTTCATGCCCACCGGTTTATTCTTCTTCTTTCCCCCTTTCCATTCATATTCTTTCCCCTTCGTGTTCCCCTCCTCCTCCTCTCTCTTGCCTTCTCTCTCTCACGCCATTTTCCATTTCCTCTTTGCCCCGACCACAATCCAAGCAGATGTTAGATGCCTGTGTGTACATGTGTGTGTGTGTGGAAGAGAGACACAGCTTGCACTTTTCAGCAGATGTAAATATGGGACTCGTACCTGGACGCTCTAATTGATTTTCTGTCCGATCTCCCTGCAGGCCGGTAACTCTAAAAGTCCTTCTTCCTCTCTTAAAATAAACATGTTGGTGGTAATGACTCCACCAAGGCACAGAAGGAGAGCCTTGTACGGTAGTTGGACACAAGAACAGGGTCCTAAACAATCCAGTTTTAGCAGTGCTGGAAACATTTCATAGTAACACGTTAAGCATCGCCCCGGTTGAGGAGGGGGGGTTAAAGAAAGGGTGAGGTAGCACTTTCCAGAATCTTGAGAAAATGAAAAAAGAAGAGGAGTATGCCAGAGGACGTGGGTAGAGGAAGGGACGGGGTAGAGGGTAGGAAGGAACGGGGTAGAGGGTAAGAAGGGACGGGGTAGAGGGTAGGAAGGAACGGGGTAGAGGGTAGGAAGGGACGGGGTAGAGGGTAAGAAGGGACGGGGTAGAGGGTAGGAAGGGACGGGGTAGAGGGTAGGAAGGGACGGGGTAGAGGGTAGGAAGGGACGGGGTAGAGGGTAAGAAGGGACGGGGTAGAGGGTAAGAAGGGACGGGGTAGAGGGTAAGAAGGGACGGGGTAGAGGGTAGGAAGGGACGGGCCCGTGGAGGTTCGTCTTCTCAACTGGAAGCTGGCAGTTATTAAGCTCTGCGACCCACTGGGAAAAACGTGCACCCATAACTCGTTAAAAAAGGACAAGACAGACAAAGTGTGTGTGTGTCTGTAATCTGCACCCTCATAAATAAAAAAGGGGGAAAGAAATAATGAGCTAAGTGAATTAAACAAGATGATTTAACATCTTTCTGTGGTCAATTCTGTCGTAGTTTTGTTTGATTTATGTCTGACTTATGTCTGTATTTTCTTCTATGTTTTCTGTCCTTGTCTGATTGTTTATAGTTGGTCATTATTTTATCTTTATTTTATTTATTATTGTCTTTTTTTTATTATTATTGTCTTTTTTGTCGTCTAGGTTGAGGTAATGTATAACTTGCATAAACTTAACATAAAATGATTGAAAGAAAGAAACATAAAACACTGAGAATTTAAACTGACAATAACTCATAGTTCCTTATTAGAAATACAACGAAATAGCACTCTTTATTTAAATATGTTTTATAGACAGACAGATAGACGAATTCCCTCCTCTGGCACAAAAGCAGCGCCTCCAGTGCTCCTTGGCACACTTCAGTGGAATTAGCTGCCTGGGAACGGAATGAGCTTCATGAGATTGCCAGCATGAAGGGTGGAGGTCATTGAGTCTAACATGGCACGTAGTTTCGCTGACATCCTTTTCCACGCCGCTACCTCTCCAGCGGGTCCAGGCACAGCCCAGCAAAAAGGAATCCTCCTCTCCGACACCTCCATCAGCGTACCAACTACACCCAGATCAAAACAGCACCCAAAAGGCTTTGCAGGAGACTGAGAGCGTTTAGAAAGAAGTCTGGGGAGGAAGCCGCTCTGTCATTTTATGTATACATCATCTTTACCAAAGGACAGCCACATTTAGATCCAATGGCGACATTTAAGTAGTGTTCCCTTTGCAGTGTGCAGAGAGGTGGACAGCACATTAGCTGTTGTGTGCTGGATGGATGTTGTAAGATGTAATAAGTCAGACTTTTAACTTGAACCTTTTGCAAACTCTTTTAGTCGCCTAACTCTAACCCTACCTGAACCATAGTTTCTTAACCATTACCAAGATTGGTCCCTTACCTTAACCAGATATTGTGCAGATGTTATGATTGATTTTGCAGGATGTTCTGGTCTGGCAAAAAGGTTGACATGTGTATATTAAGGGTTCATAAGTACCTCTATGGCAGCACCTGTCATGCCAGTGGACGGACAGTTAATGGTTTTGAGATCTCTGAAACTTCTGCTGCCCTCACAATCCAAAAGGAAGGAGAATGGAAGTTCATTTATAGATGCTGTTTCTTTGGAAGAAAGAAAAATGTAGTGTAGCATCTGTTTATTATCATGAGCAACCACAATTTTTTTCTGGAAAGACATACTGCTCCGGTGGGAGATTTTGTGATTCGGTGGTTTGTACCCATGTTGTAGACGAGGACCAGGTCCACCTTATAGCAACCGCCCTTTGGATGATAAATCCGCTCTATTAATAACCGTGTCCCGTCAGACATTAACCACCAATTTGCTTTCGTCCTTATACAGTACGCACATCGTCCTGCACCTGACCTCCCAGAAGCCAAAACTCCTGGAAGTGATTATCGAGCGACATAAAATCTAAACGTTAGAGGGTCAACAGGAGAAAGAGTGGGAAGTGTTTATTGTGGCGCTCGCCACCCACTTCACAGTTCCATCACCTGCATTTCATTATGCTCTGAATGATATTGGCAATGTTTGGAGCAATTCAAATTATGATTCTCACACGTAACCTGTGACAATTGTAGAGGACGTCGACTCTTTCAAAGGGTACCTGCTTAAATTTGGGAGAGCCCAGTGCTTGTTCAACGAATTCTTGATCCTAGTTGGACATGCGTTGGGTTATAGTGCTTCTGTTGATGCAATCATCCTGGTTGCACCATGAGAAATGTTTATGCATTCTTATGTGGTTCATTGACACATATTGCATCGACCTACCCACAATCAAACTATGAAATTCCAGTGAAGTGGTGTGGACATTTTCCCATGGAACCAATCTGGACAATGGTGACGTAATACCAAACTCGGCTTGAACTCAGGCAACTGGTTTCTCGCAACCATATTGGCGTCATCAAAAGATACAAACATGAAAAGTGTGCTAATAAGACCCTGAGCCACCAGGCCTGCCAGAAATCTGCAGCACACGCTGGCATTGATTGCAGGACCATCTGGATCTCTGGTGGAGGAATGCAACCCAATTCTTCCACAGGATTTGGCACCGTTTTGGTGTTCTCTTAATGGAAAGATAAACTACTGGCTCAATAGCGTTGATTTGAGGTGTCACATGCAATGTTTCTACTTACGTGAGAGCAATAAAAAAAGCAAAGCTAAAGTCTCAAGCCGAGGCAGATGGAAGCAGCGGGAGATGGAATCAATAAAGGCTTCAAGATATTGTCATTAAGAGCGGCGGGGAATTACAAAGCAATGGCCAACTGGCTTATTCTTCTTCTCCTGGTCCAAAGTTGTTATGTGAAAAACCATATGTCTGGCATCACTTCCTCCTTAATCAGGCTGGTTTTCAGGGACGGGGTTTCTTAGCACAAATTGGACTCTGATAACAACGTATCAATGTAGGATCAAAATATTGCTTGTTTTAGCTAGAGAGACGAGGTGGTTTTCTTTTGACACAGCATATTTATTCCACAAAAGTGCCATTGGAGTCCCAACCGGATGGTTTGACTTGTACATATCTTCACAAAGCAGCATGCAAACGGCGTAGAACGACAATGTTCTGAAGGGCCATCAAATGTTCTTCTTCTTGCACAGGTGATTGCATTCACCTGACTCTACGGGGTGTCATTTTTCACCATTTTAATTGAATGGCATGGAGCCAACATGGAGGGATCCACCATGGGCGGAGCCAACATGGACGGATCCAACATGGACGGATCCAACATGGACGGATCCAACATGGAGGGATCCAACATGGTCAGAGCCAACATGGGCGGATCCAACATGGAGGGATCCAACATGGATGGATCCAACATGGACGGATCCAACATGGATAGATCCAACATGGAGTGATCCAACAAGGTCGGATCCAACATGGACGGATCCAACATGGTCGGATCCAACATGGATGGAACCAACATGTAGGGATCCAACATGGACGGATCCAACATGGTCGGATCCGACATGGTCGGAGCCAACATTTTTTTTCTGTTTAGAGATCAGATGCTCAGTTCAGAATGTCACCCTTTGTATCAGGAAAATGCTAATAGAAATGGAAGAAGGGCCGCATAGGGAGCAAAGTAGAATTTGGCACATGTAAATGTGAGAAAAGAGAGTTCAGAGTAGAAACCTAAAAAGATTTGCATTAGAATCACTTTCTTGCTTGGAGTTAGACAAGAAGATCAATACCACTCGTATACTTGTACGCTAAATATGAAGCCGCGGCCAGCAGCCGGTTAGCTTAGCTTAGCTTAGCACATAGACTGGAAGCAAAGAGAAACAAGTAGCCTGGCTGTGTCTAAAAGTAATAATAATCTGCCTTTCAGCTCCTTGCTTACTGATCAACACGTTTCATGGTATTGATCTACATCATTTAACTCTTGGCAAGAAAGAATGAATGCACATTTCCCAAAATGACAAAGTATTCCATTAAAGGCCAGCATATGGGTTGTGCTAAGAGTGAGTGCAGCAGTATGACTCAAGCATACACTGTGTTTATACCATTTATACAAATTAATGTTTTCATATGAATCATATACAATGAGTAACGAAAAGAATAATTCACATTAGTCTAAATAGGCAAAACGGGCAGGAGAGGAAAATGTTTTAATCAGTTGTCGTACATTGTGAAAAAACAGCCGTGTGTCTTCATTATAGACACAGCTGTCTTTTGGGCTGACTCACAGTGCCGTGGTGAGTCTGTACTGCCTGCTTCACCACCACTTAAATCACCTTATGATTATGTCTAGTACTTATGGCTGTGGCTAGTGGGAACAGCTTTATGAACCGCTCTGTATTTCTGATGGCATGACATCTGTCTGAATTGTTTTTTTTGCCATGCGACACAGATCTAGAGATGGCAATGTCGGTCAGCCCACCACAGACAGACATATCGAACTACCAACCCTCTTAATTGGTCAAATTATGCCTCTTGGTCGGTGGCCATGAGCTTCAAACTATGACGCTCCAGGTACCCCTCTAGCGGGGTCAGGGACGCCATGTCCGTTCCTACTCGTTACATGTACATGCAGTGTCTTTTCAAAATAAACTTCCTTCTCACAGTAAGTTAGGTTTGGCAACAAAAAACACTCAGATTTAGGAAATGGCAATGTTTATTTTTGGTTTGGCACGGGACACGAACAGCGGTCATCAGCGCCGCGTTAGCATCAGCGCTGTGTTATCATCAGCGCTGCATTAGCATCAGCACGGCGTTAGCATCAGCGCGGCATTAGCATCAGTGCATTAGCATCGGTGCATTAGCATCAGCGCATTAGCATCAGCGCATTAGCATCGATTTCATACGTTAGCGTGCAGATGCTAGCTTCTAGCTGCCTAAGCGTGGCTGTAGATGTTTAGGTTGGGCCGTGTACTATTTTTAAACATTTTAGTTTATTTATTATTGTACATATATAACATTTAAGACCATATTTACTTGATAAAGATTCACAACGCAGAGACCCCACTGCCATAACATCCCTGGTAACAACCCCAAATCAGACACGCCCGTATAGCATGACTTGTATGACGACGCTCGGCGCCACCGGTGCATGGTTCTCTGATGAAAGACAGAGATGGACAGATATTAAGAGAAAGACGGGTCAGCCCAGATTTATTTAGGATGGTCTGTCTATATATATACACACACAAAGCACTAGCTAAATTTAAAGTCTGTTGACACGGGACACATAACCTTTCTCTCCTTTTACTGTGCGCCTGTCACTTTACCCCTCCCTCTCTCCCAAATATACACATCCACAAACACACATACAGAAATGCTTGGTATGTTTATAGCCCGTGAATTTTTAAAGCACAGCCGTAAAAACAAATGCTCTTTGTGCTTATGCATTCATATAAACATGCACATTTGCACCATAATGCTAAAGCGCGACAGTGTAAACTCATTAGCAGTAGAATTGACCTTCTCTTGCTTTCTGTCTTTTTGTTTCTATCTTTCATATACATCCCATCCCGCACACAGTTTGTTTGACAGGCCCATCTGGAGGTGACAGAGTATTTCCTTTGCTATGCCGGTCTGGTATCTAAACATTAAAGGACGTAAAGGATGTGCATCCCCAGTTTGAAGATCAGCTGCTGCTAATGATTCAACTTCTACAAACCATGAGATTAGATGTGAGCCAGTAAGATAACACAACATAACTTCTGCTAATATTTATGTTACCTATGAATCAAAAACCTGTGTTTAATCGAGAAGGAGTTGCTCGTAATGACATACTCTCAAAGGAATGATCGCATAACTCTGCCATTGTTAGTTCTATGGAGCATTTTATTGCCCTCCAGCTCAATGTTTTGGTTTAACGGCCTGCTTTTGTCTCTTAACGGTCTGATGGTGTTGCTCTTCGTCGCAGCAGAGAACTGTTTTCAGCCACAAAAGCTCTAAAAATCCTACTGTCCACCATCCGCCTGGCACCAAACAGCCAAAAACTCAAAATGAATGTTTACGTGTCTTGTCTACTGTTTGCTAAAATCGCAGTAAATTTCTAAATATGAACTTTAAAAGGTGTTTATAAGTCAGTGGTGTTATCACAGCTGCCCCAAAGTGACCAAAACTGTTGTTTTAATGCGAGACAATATGATTTTGAAAAGCAGAATTAGCACATTAGTATGCAACGAGCAAGAGTTTGGTAGCTAACGTTTGCAAATGTTAGCAAACGTGAGATATTGCATAACTCACATTACTGTGAAGGTTTACTGACTTTGTGATATTTATTTCCTGCTTGAGCGATTGTTACACCACGTTTCATCATTTATGTTTATGCCGTGATTACGCTTCATAGCCTCTGTTTAACAAAACCCGATATGGCAAACATAACTTGCCTTATTATAGCACTTAGAGTGGACGAGCAAAAGGGGAAATCTAACTGACGGTGTGTGTTAAGCATGCATTTTAACCGTTGTTGAACCGGGACAACCCTACAACACAGCTGTTAACGCTCAGAAGATGACCTCATAGGGGTGACATCACAGCAGCAACTTTTCCTTTCCGCTACCACAAAAATCTTCAGCAAACCCCGACTGCACCGGATCTCTGCCAAGCGTCAGCTTCATAGAACTAACATGCATGACATCACCGGGCTGTCCTCACCTCATGGACCACGCTGCTAATGTGTGACGATGAGTGAACGGTGACATGCATGTTATAGAGCTCAGTTCACCTGAATGACACTCCTTCAGCCTGAAGTTGATTAAAAACAAAGACTGAAAGATGATTTCTTGCATCTTTGACTTTTCCTGATAAAATACAATTAATGTCTACACAGCTGACAGTAAAATGCAATTAATAAATGTCATTAAAAACTGAACATAGTCGTTTTGTACTACGTGAAGGTTACTAGTATTTATTTAGTAGACATTAATGAACAGGAATCAAATTTTTTCCAGTGCATTCTTGGGTCTGATGTCATTATCTGAAACAGAAAAGGAGATAATGCTGCGGATGTGTCTGTCTAACTGAGGTAACACTGTCATTGTTCAGACAGGCAGGAGGAGGAGGAGGAGGCAGGGCGGGGCTCCTGCTCCATGGCTGGAAAACTTCAGACATCCTCCACACACTGGAAGAAGGTGGAGCTAATTGTTGGTGTGACTCCGCCCCCTTTCCTCTCTCTCTCTCTCTCACTCTCTCTCTCTCTTCCCCCTCCCAATGCACACACAGATACTGTTTTCCTATATTTCCCCACAGCCTATCATGTAATAGTAGAAACATATGCGCACTGGTGAGCCGACATGTGCGCAGGCCCTGGGTCCACAGGGAGGGTGAGGGATACATGGTGCGCTGAGAAAATACTATTAATTCCTCTCCTCCGTTCCCTTCTTCTCTTCCTGTGTTCCTTTTAGTTTCCTATCCGCTGTGTTGTTCTTTTTGCTCATTTCGACTTGGTGCATATTCTCCCCCACATTTCCACATGTAACCCAACTTTCTGATTCCCACTTCTCATGGGTCTCATTCTGTGTCCTTTTTCTCTTTTTGCTTCCTCTTTTTCTCCTCCCTTCTCACTCTTTCATACGTCTCTCCACCATGTATTTCTCCGTGTGTTGTAACAAGTCGCATGAAGACCGAAAAGAGAACAAAAGTTCCTGACAGCTGCACATTTGCCTTGGCTCCGACTTTCTCAGCAAATTCCATCCCACCCTTTTGCATCACTCGCTGCTCCGTCTGCCTCGCGTTCTCACAGCTCCCACGTTTTCTGTTTCCATCACTTTTTTCTTCTCCTTCCTCCACTCCCCCCTTCCTCTTTTCTCTTTCTCCTCTCAACTCTCCCCTCCTTTCTTTTCCAATACTTAATGACCCCCCTCCCTCCTTTCCAGATCCCTCCTCCCTACTACTCTCACCTCCCTTGCTCTTATTCTCTCATCCCGATGGCTGCTTTTGCTTCCATTTTCATTTTCTTGGATGACCAGGTTGTCATTTACTGTGACCTTGGTCCCATATCCTCCTCTCAGTGTGATTTAAACCAATCAGGGTGAGGCTGTAACTCTCTAATTATGCAGATATCAACACTCAGGACAGACAATTGGATCGGACACACATTAAAAAGGCCAAGAGATATCAAAATCAGTGAGTAGTGTCGGTCACAGTTGTGTATGACATCATCTTCTTCTGGCTGGGTGGGTTTTTACTGCAAAGGGAGGATTTCTCTGGTCTCTTGGATAAGAAACAGATCTGCCCCCCCTGCTCATTCCAGGGAGGAGGGATGTAAACAGCAGTATTTTACAAGATGATTATTTTCCCAAGACTTCCTCTCAATGAAGTTCAATGTGACGGTAATTATTTCCACATCAAAAGATGCGTTAAAAAGAAAATCTATAAATGTATATGAATTGCAGTTTGAAGTCCTCATTCAAGCTTTTTTAATGAAGTAAGTCATGTGAGTGGTGATTCATCTTTAATTGATATTTAAAGTTAATGATTTATATATTTCAGTCAAAAATAATGTCCGAGTTTTTACATTAAAAGAAAAGAAAAACAATCTTCAGCTGGAGGGGAACAAGAGACATAAACAACATGGTAGCTCATAAGAACAGATTAAATATCATACTGAAATTAAGTCAAATGAAATACATAAGTGATTGATTGGCGATGTCATATCCAGTGGCGGCTGGTGTCAATTTTTTTTGGTAGGGCCAATCAATTTCACCAAACATCCCCATATGATTCAATGCAAAACTACTGTGCAGTTAAATATTTAAAATGTATTCCAACACGTTGACATAATAAGGACATCTTATTGATACAATTCAGTATATTAATATACATATATATATATATATATATCATGTCGCATACCCTGGAGAAAGATAGTCCCGCACTTGACTGATGATTTCAAATGTATTGATAAATTCCCAAAACCAACGTAAGGTGAGTTCAAAGGCACAAAAACGATAATTATGTTAGCTTACTCCTCGTTTGCATTAATAACATACACTCATATCCATTCTGCATCACCCAAATAAATCAGAATGCCTCAATAAAGAATTATAACATGTGAGATAAACTTTTACTAAAATGTTTTCAGGGGCTCCAGATGTTTTATCAGAAAGAACAACAACTCTCCATCTATTTAAAAGACAGTTTAAAGATGGGACAATGAAGGTTTCTCTTGAGGTGGGTCTGACCACAGCTTTAAATACAGAAAACCATGTGAAATCACCGTCCTTTAACCTTCCCTGCACCTCGCCCCCCTGCAGTGAAAGAAGTCTATAGTGCAGTTCTTTTTTTTTTATAAATGACATGCTACTTTTAAGTTTAAAAGCTTTTTGAAAACTGAGGTTTTCTGGGTTGAAACCATCCTGTACTTAGTGGAACGACTCTCTCGAGGGTGTGTGTGTGTGTGTGTGTGTGTGTGTGTGTGTGTGTGTGTGTGTGTGTGTGTGTGTGTGTGTGTGTGTGTGATTACCCTGCAATAAAGCAAAGTTTCTTCCATGATTCAGCAAAGCTGGTCCGTGTCCATCAACGGTCCGGTTACGGCAGCGACATGCAATCTTTCAATAAAATAAATGAGTCAACTGCAGGTTTTTCGCAGTCGGTCACGCTTTTAAAATCCCGTCAAACATTCAAATCTGAACTGCAGTCGCGTTCATAATCACGCTGACGTCAGCTGACCGGCATCTCTTGGCCACGCTTCCCGTGTGTTTGCGCTGTGTGATGTGGGGTTTGTTGCAGGCGTGTTCTGCCCTCACTCTGAAGTTCTCCCAAGCTCCAGGACGCGGTCTTCAGCACCGCATAATGAGTCTCAGCTCTTTACAGAGAGCCGTAAAGCCAACAACACTACATCATTAGTGTTTCTCATGAAATGCATGGGCTGAGGATCAACTTATTGAAGAAGGAAAAGGAAGTTTCCCTGTTACATTTCTCCAAACAGTGAAGATGGATCGTGGAGACAATCCCTCCAGCTGCTGGTTTATGCCACTTTGTGTTTGGTTCACTGTCAAACATTAAATACTAACAATTTCTGTTTCCTCTTCTTTTGGTTGGCAAACAACAAAAATGTATCTTTCGCAGCATCATCTGGTTTTGAACAAACAAGGTCAAATACTCTTCGTCTACTTCAACACTGTTTCATTCACAGTATGCAGGTGAAGTCAATGACTGCATGACGATGACGCCTCCTTTCTTTGAGTGATGGGTATATTGTCGTTATTATCTACCGGAGGAGATAAGGCTCGCAGAATCAATAACTTCCTTTAAATCACTTCTTAAAACCCGTTTTTATAGAATTGTTTTTAAGTGACGTCGTCCTTTTATGTCCGTTTATGATTTTTTTTTATGCAGTTATTTTGTTCCCCTGTTTTTGTTTGTTTATTTTATTATTATTTGATTTCAAGATTCAAGATATTTTTATGCCATATGCACAGATAACAGACAGTCACTCTGTACAATGAAAAGCTTATTTTGCTGGGTGCTGGGTCCTACTAACACACAGACATACAATAAAAAGATATATATATATATATATATATATATATATATATATATATATATATATACATATATATATATATATATATATACATATATATATATATATATATATATATATATATATATATATATATATATGTGATGACAGTATTGCACAGTCAGTGTATAAAGTTTTGCTCAGCGTTTAAAGTGCACTATGCATTGTTACACATTATGTATTCACTGCCTTTATGGTACGGTCCTTCTTTTGTTTACTGATATTTAAGTTATGTATAGCTATACTTTGCTTCTCTTTGGCTAGCATTGTCTCCTCACAGCAAGAAGACCCGGGTTCGGTTCCCGGTCTGGGCGTGACCCCTGTGTGGAGCCACGTTCTCCCCGTGTCAGCGTTGGTTCCTCCGAGTTCTCCGGCTTCCTCCCACTGTCCAAAGACATACAGCTGAGGTTAATTTTGACTCTAAATTGCCCGTGAGTGTGAGTGTGAATGGTTGTCCGTCTCTATATGTGCTTCCTGGGATCGGCTCCAGCGACCCGCAACCCTAAAGAGGGTAAGCGGTTCGGATAATGGAATTTCTTTTCATTCTAGCATTCTAAAATGTATCCAGTTGAGAGATGCATTCATTGATGGCTGGTCTCATGAACATCAGCCCTTCATAGTCGTCATTTAAAGTTTGAGACGAACAAAGTGTCTTATATTTAAGGATACATAAGGAAATGTATACAGGGGTAAAGAAGAAGAAGAAAAGGGTATATCAGTGACTAGAGGGTCCCACGGTAGGACAGGAAGCTCGTGGGGTGCAGGGCTGAGCAGCTCGGCCTTGTTTACAGAGTCCAGGCTGCTAAAGACATCAGAGCCCTCTCCTCTCGTCTATCAACACTTCCAGGAACGCTCATGCAGAACCTCCGTCCTGCCAAGTCGGATTAACGCTCGTATACGCAGCTCACGGACAAGAAAAGGTCACGTTCGCCCACTGCGTTGAGTATTTACAAGTAAAGTTCTTTCGATACGGATTGGATTGAATGAGTCTTGCAGATAAGGAACAGAGAGTCAGTCCAGGCTGCAGTTTAAAGACCCAATGGGCTGCTGGGAGAGTGCTGACGTGGCTGTTTTGCCTGGAAAGAGATGCTTTGCAGTTGAGTCATCCCCGGCAGCGGCTGGGCCCCGCTGACCCCTCCCTGGTTCTCCCCCGGGTCTCCTCCTCTCTGCCTCTGATTTACGCCATGTTTCCAGAGGTACTCTGAGCCGATACGCCGGACGCTCCTGGGGGGTCGTCCCCGAGTCGTGACGAAGAGCCGGCCCCAGCAGGACGCTCCTGGGGGGTCGTCCCCGAGTCGTGACGAAGAGCCGGCCCCAGCAGGACGCTCCTGGGGGGTCGTCCCCGAGTCGTGACGAAGAGCCGGCCCCAGCAGGACGCTCCTGGGGGGTCGTCCCCGAGTCGTGACGAAGAGCCGGCCCCAGCAGGACGCTCCTGGGTGGGTCGTCCCCGAGTCGTGACGAAGAGCCGGCCCCAGCAGGACGCTCCTTGGGGGTCGACCCCGAGTCGTGACGAAGAGCCGGCCCCAGCAGGACGCTCCTGGGGGGTCGTCCCCGAGTCGTGACGAAGAGCCGGCCCCAGCAGGACGCTCCTGGGGGGTCGTCCCCGAGTCGTGACGAAGAGCCGGCCCCAGCAGGACGCTCCTGGGTGGGTCGTCCCCGAGTCGTGACGAAGAGCCGGCCCCAGCAGGACGCTCCTGGGGGGTCGACCCCGAGTCGTGACGAAGAGCCGGCCCCAGCAGGACGCTCCTGGGGGGTCGTCCCCGAGTCGTGACGAAGAGCCGGCCCCAGCAGGACGCTCCTGGGGGGGGTCGTCCCCGAGTCGTGACGAAGAGCCGGCCCCAGTAGGACGCTCCTGGGGGGGGTCGTCCCCGAGTCGTGACGAAGAGCCGGCCCCAGCAGGACGCTTCTGGGTGGGTCGTCCCCGAGTCGTGACGAAGAGCCGGCCCCAGCAGGACGCTCCTGGGGGGGGTCGTCCCCGAGTCGTGACGAAGAGCCGGCCCCAGCAGGACGCTCCTGGGGGGGTCGTCCCCGAGTCGTGACGAAGAGCCGGCCCCAGCAGGACGCTCCTGGGTGGGTCGTCCCCGAGTCGTGACGAAGAGCCGGCCCCAGCAGGACGCTCCTGGGGGGTCGTCCCCGAGTCGTGACGAAGAGCCGGCCCCAGCAGGACGCTCCTGGGGGGTCGTACCCGAGTCGTGACGAAGAGCCGGCCCCAGCAGGACGCTCCTGGGTGGGTCGTCCCCGAGTCGTGACGAAGAGCCGGCCCCAGCAGGACGCTCCTTGGGGGTCGACCCCGAGTCGTGACGAAGAGCCGGCCCCAGCAGGACGCTCCTGGGGGGTCGTCCCCGAGTCGTGACGAAGAGCCGGCCCCAGCAGGACGCTCCTGGGGGGGGTCGTCCCCGAGTCGTGACGAAGAGCCGGCCCCAGCAGGACGCTCCTGGGGGGGGTCGTCCCCGAGTCGTGACGAAGAGCCAGCCCCAGCAGGACGCTCTTGGGGGGTCGTCCCCGAGTCGTGACGAAGAGCCGGCCCCAGCAGGACGCTCCTGGGGGGTCGTCCCCGAGTCGTGACGAAGAGCCGGCCCCAGCAGGACGCTCCTGGGGGGGGGGGTCGTCCCCGAGTCGGGACGAAGAGCCGGCCCCAGCAGGACGCTCCTGGGGGGGGTCGTCCCCGAGTCGTGACGAAGAGCCGGCCCCAGCAGGACGCTGGCTCGATGTGGAACCGGGAGACGGTGGCTGACCATTGGATTGACGTGGGAAAAGGCCCACAGGTGTGGGGTCTGTTCTCCACAAACTGCCTCAAGCAGGGCCAGAGACCCCCAGAGGAGGCCTGACTCCTACACATGTGTGTAACTGCACACACACACACACACACACACACATTACTCACCCTGGTTGGGTGGGCCCGCTGTTTACTGACACAACAGGAAACATCACGGTTGTCAACATTTCAGCATTCTGATTGTTTGTTTCTGTCTCCGCTTTGTGTTTTATTTTATTTTTCTCTTCTTGCAGTCGCCTCACCCTTAAAGAGGCAGCGCACCTAAATTACCAAAAAGAAGTGGATGCAGATAGTTTCAAGTTTGTGCTACTCAAAGCATTGTAAACCTTTAAAGCCTCAGAGATCCTTTAAAGTAATGGCAAGCGGATGCTTTTCCATCTCCAGGAGGCCCCTAAAGTTCTCCATACAGAGTTAGGTTTTCACTTACTCTGGAAATAATACTTGAAGAATGCATATTTCCTAAGAGCATTTTTATTTATTTGTATGTTAAGAACTCGAATACAGATATTTCAACATTCTTAAGTAATTTATCAGACCATGCCATTCATTTCGGAGGTTTTATTCCTTTTCCAGTTCGGTGCTTGAACTTGCAAACACGCGTGTATGGCCCTTTAAGGAACTGGAAAAGTCTACATTTCTTGCTGTCAACAAATCCCACATAAACACCAAAACCAACACTGAATTGATCCTATTAGAAAGTAATGCCTGTGTATCCAAAGCATGGACTGTAAATAAGAAGTGGATCTCACCCGTTGGTTTGCAAACTTTTGTTTTGAAGCCTCAAGTTCAGCGTTTCGGCCGTTATCATTTAGCTTTTTTGGCTTTGGCCATTTTTTTTTCAACCAGAAGTGACACAAGAAGGTGGAGCTCAGCACAACCGATGCTGGACACGACGTTAACGGGCAACAAAGGGAAAATGTTAATATTTTAAAATAAAACATGGGAAACCTCCAAACCGAACAAAGCCGTGGTTGCAACTTCGATCACAAGGTAGCCACGCCCCTAAAGCAAACCCTGCCTTATTGTCCATTTTACTCGAAATGGGACCATAATTTACTTGATTATTATCATGCTGCCTTGAAGAAGACACGGAAGAGCCCATAAACTCAGGTTAACAATGTTTACTGTGGTATTAAATGAGAAGCTTTTAAAAACCAATGATCTGGGTTAGAGTTGGACCTTACAGCTGCATCATTTTAAAGAAATAATCATCCTGAAAGTGAATTTTTATAGGCGGATTTTAAACCTTTTAATTTTTTTTCCTGTGTGTCATCTTCATTTACTCTTAACCAGTAACATATATACTGATATTTACACATCTGAACAACATCTCACATGTGTACCTTTTATTATAACACCAACATTATTCAAACAGCACCAGTGGTTGCAGACATACACCCTTTTTAGTTTGGGGATGACATTTTCGAGGAAAGGGCCTAAAAATAGGTGTGTTTTTAAAGTGTTATCTTCTCTCTGCGACCAGAGGAGTCGCCCCCTGCTGGCCGTTAGAAGGAATGCACCTTTTGCCGACTGATCCCAAGCCTGATATTGTTTGGTTTCTCTTTCCCACAGAACTCAACTGTTGGCCACAAACATCAGGGCAACATCTGTCTTCATTTCAATGAACAGGCATTGTAGTTTATTTTGAGTTTGTCTCCCACACATTAATCTCTGCTATAGTGCAAAGTAAATGCATTTCCCAAAATGTCCACCTATTCCTGGAAAGAGAGGTATGTCAGCAGTCAGCTGACTCGGGCCATCTGGCAGTTATTCCCTTTCTTTCATATTATCAGAAAATCAATTCTGCGTTCCAATTTCTCGAGTTTCTTTGCGTCTCTTCCGTCTGAAATCCAAGATTAAAATGCATCTTTTACATTTTTTCTTTCTTTTTCTGGCCACCCACTGTCCTCCTCCCTTGCGGTCTTTTTTTTTTTTGCCATTCAATACCTTTTCCATCTTTCTGCAGTTTTCATTCCTCGCCATCCACTTTCCTCCTCCTCCTCCTCCTCCTCCTCCTCCTCCTCCTCCTCCTCCTCCATGTGTGTGAATGGCGGGTGGGAGCTGCTTGTAGGAAGTTTTTTTTCCTCCTCTGTTAACGTGTTCACCGGCTGGACAGCACATTCTTTCCACCTCTGTCGGCCTCGCGGGTCATGCAGAATCTCTCTCTCTCTCTCTCTCTCTCTCTCTCTCTCTCTCTCTCTCTCTCTCTCTCTCTCTCTCTAAGCTGCTGGAGGGGAGCCTCAGGAGGAGGTGGTGTGTGTGTGGTGGTGTGTGGTGTGTGTTGGGGTCTGCAGACATTTTCGGTTGAATCACACTTTCCAGTGGTTTCCATCTCCTCTGTTTTTCAGGTGCTCCCTGTGTGTGTGAAAGAGTTAAAAAAATAAAAAAAGGAGGAAAAGTCTTTAAATATAAACATATGTGGCACATCAGTAACGTGAGTGTTTCCATTCCAGACACTTGATTTATGTCCGCCAGCTAAAACACAAGACACAGGATGAAGAGGAGGGGGTCAGAATGGAAAGACTGAGGATGGAGGAGAAGATGGAGAAAGCCCGTTGCATTACAAACCAATGGCTGCCACTGTAGAACACGGCCTCTGGTTGTGTCACACACACACACACACACACACACACACACACACACACAGATGGTAACACATGGTCGCAAACGAGCGTTCGAATCCTCTCCCGGCTCATCAAGACGAGATCTGGAGAGTGTTGACCGTCTCCGTTGTTCACGTCTTCGAACATCTGTGCAGACGGTTTGTTTACTTTATGAGAAGTGGGACACACACACACACACACACACACACACACACACACACACACACAATTCGGGCCATCATGAGCCGCACTGGACAGCATGACTCAAGTGGAGCGCTCCAGGAGTGGAGAGCTCCAGGAGTGACTCACGGGGAGCTCAGGGAGACAATTCCCTCATTGTGGGTTTTTGCCGGCCCATCATCTTCCAGAAAGCTCCGATATGGAGGCGAGCGCAGACTCTGACTAATCCTGACGACAACAGCTGCTGCTGTGGAGGAACATGGAGAAGAAATGTGGAAAAAGAAGCAGACAGCCTCTTGTTCTGCGGTGCGTTCTGCATGTTCACGACATGGTTTGGATTAAGAGCTTTGGAGGTTCGTGAATCTGTGATGTGGCAACACGGTGAGGTCATGAAACTCAACGTTTCAGAATGCACGTCGACCTGGAGGAGCTCCTCGTCCCCGGGGTCGGTCGTGAAGAACTGGAGGGTTTGAGGCGATGTACAGTGGGTTCTCCAGACTTTGGGGAGCCGAGAGGAAGCTCTGTGGGGCATGAGGGGGGGGGCGGGGGGGGGTAGGGGCCTTTAGGGGGTTAAAGGGTCAGAAACTTAAAGTGTAGTGCGGTGCAGATCCCCTGGCTGATACCTGAGGTAACTTAAACCTCTCTATACACACACACACACACACACACACACACACACACACACACACACACACACACACACACACACACACACGTGGCCTAAACGTGAGAAAAGTATGGAAAAAAGGGGAAGAGGGTGAGCTCATTTGTTTTTGCCGGAGGTCCTGGATGGTGAGGGGTCAAGGATCTATGATGTCAAGTGACATGGGGATGGCTGGCAGTAAAGTGTGTGTGTGTGTGTGTGTGTGTGTGTGTGTGTGTGTGTGTGTGGGGATGACGAGTATTTACCAAAATCAGCAGGTAATGAGAAAGCGTTGAGTTCCTGTCTCTGCCTTTTATCTCGGGTGCAAGAAAGCGAGCGTGCCGCTTCTCGTCTTCTACCTTCTCTCCTGCTTTTATGTCTCAGCTGCAGACATAAACACACTCAAACTAAACACACACACACACACTTCATCATTTGCTGTAATAACACATACGAGTTGGACGACAAAGTTACACAAGCGAACCCGTGATTGTAGGACGACGAGACAACCAAAACAGCAGTTCTCCTTTAAGAGTGGAGGTAAAGCCGTGCTCTTTGTTTATTTAAAAAAAAGAAATCAAATCCGACAGAAAAAGGCCTCAACACTCAAAAAGAGGTCCCACAGATCTGCGGGGGAGTAGCTGCAGAGAAGAAAAACACAAAAAGTCACTGAAACACAGGAGACGGGTAATTTAAAAAAAACTTTGGCTGCCTACGGGATTCTGTTCCCTCCACGCGGTTGTTGATGATAATCGCTGCCATCTGTATTTCTACAGCAAAGAGGTGGGTTGAGAATTAACAAAAGAAGAGTTTAAAACATTAACATGTCGTCCTTCTTGCTCGTGCGTAGAAAGAGCATCTGTATATCGGGCACAACACCATCTGCTGTCGCCAGTCGACGTAATGTTAAAACAAACACACTAAAGTAGCGGATGTTTTAATGATGGATCACGAGATTCATTTACAAGCCGCCTGCCAGATTCAGTCCGATCCTCCGCGAGGAGAACTCCCTCCGTCCTCTCATCTGGCATCCAAATAAAGGGACGCTGATTAAACCATCGCTCAGGAGACGCTCAGCTCGATCCTTCGCATCCTTTACGATTACGGCTCCAATGGCAAATGTTTCCTTCATGTCTTATTAAGCCCTTGATGAAAGACGCTCCATCTGAACTATGCTGTGATCCGACTGCGAGTCTTTAATGCAGCGATACTGCAGATATCATTCACTGTCTAATGCATTCCACTTGATGTTGGTAGCGATCCCAGTCTTTTAAATCTCAGGTCTTTTAAATCTCAGGTAGGCTTTGGGCGGAAATGGCTTTTGAAGATCTTCACTGATGTCAATCTTAACTGTCCTGCTGATGACGCCCAAATCTGGTAAATGGGTTGTAATCGACCACTCACAGCGCTTTGACACCTCATGCACACCCTGATGGACCCACTGGGATGCACACACTGGGATGCAGACACTGGGATGCACACACTGGACTGAGGTCACAGACGGTTGATAAGGACTCAATCTGCAGGAGGTTCTGAGACAATGGCGATGGAGGAAGAACAAGAAGTGTGTGTTTCTGGAGTAAGATGATGGAAGGGAAAGAAAAAAAAAATTGCAGCTACTTCAGGAAGTTTTTACCATCCATGTTCCGTCTATATCTTCGCCTATAAAGTAGTTAAATGTACTTTTTGTTCATTTATGCTGAACCAAAGGTCAATTTTAGCGAATTTTTAAATTCTAAATCCGTCCTCGGGTTAGTAACTGTACAGGTAACATGACATCTGTCATTTGATCATAACTTTAATCGGTCTGGATGCACAATAAATCACTTTTACTCCAGACGAAGACTGTTTTAATACTATTTTACCGATATTTCTCATCAAAATGGAGACATAAGGTGATTTCATGATCCTCTAAAGATAGCAATAACTCCCCACTTTCCTCTGTGATTCATGAGTTCTGTTATCGGTGAAGCACCTCCACACCTATCGAGCTCCTCCTGCCAGACCTGATCGCGTTGCAAAAGGTCATCACTCGACCTTCAGACACTTCCTGCACATTTCCTCCCTCCGACAACCAGAAAATGCAGTTTTTACAGCTGACGAATCCCCAAATGAGTGGAGTGAAATACAGCAAGACGTATACAAGGGCGGAGGCAAAGTGCGGACTGTGTTGTTTGATTGAAGACAGCTTGTTGGTCTTCGTCACCGCCATGTTTTAGGGATAGACGAAGGCGAGGCTGACTGAAGGCTGCAGCTGGAAGTTATTTGGTTTCTCGGTCTTTGCTGATACGCTGGGAGAAGATTTATAAACGCACAGCTGTGTGTATAACTCGCTGGCCATCGGACATGTTTCTTTTGGGACGGGCAGAGCATTGCCATGTTCAAGATATTCATTTGTTTAATCGCTTTAGAAAGGTCAATTACAAAAAGTATGAATCACAACACCTACAAGTGAAAAGTTCAAGACGAGCAACATGGAGAATATTGCCCAAATCCAGCATGACACAACTGTGTAAAGCCCAGCTCTGAAACAAGAGTTTTAAAGCCGACAACACCGACTGAATAACAATAAAGCAACTGGAATAAAAGCCAAGAACATGGAGAATGAGACAGTTCATCCAAAAACATGAGATATATATATATATTTTAAAGCATGATTCCACGCCTCAGTGCATATTAAACATCATTCTTCACCTTTTGTGCACTGGACTACGTCGTGGAATCTCGCTCAACATGGATATGATGAGCTGGCGTTTGCTGATTACTTAGTGGAGTTAATGTCGAGCATTTAAAGCCGAGACTTATTTACTTTAGGCAACTTGTGGCGACTTGTGCTCGTAATTGTTTCCTTGGGGAATCCCTCAACATAGGAAAGGAATTTATCACCCTGTGAGTCAGAACCTTTTTTTCCACTTTTCCAGACTAGAAGTAAGGATAACCCCCACGGGGGTGGAGGCCTCGTTCTCAAACATCCCGTTCATGAGCTCCTTCGGCCTCTCGCCTCTACTCCCACGCAGGAGACAGACACCACGATGCTCACGGAGAGAGAGAGCAACCCGGAGCATCGTCCAGGAGTTGGGTCACGGTGGTCAGTTGTAACGGTGCAAAGCGGGAGGAGCAGGAGAGAGAGACTCTGGTGGTGATGCACCCCTCAAACGACAGTTCAGGATCAGGGTTCTGCTGCTGGTCCGCTGTGCTCCGCGGGCCCCGCTGGAGGCTGGAGGCTCTTGTGCCGTATCGGTGGGCCACGCTTTGGCTTTTAAAGAAAGAAAGCGCCTCCGTCATCTCCTGAACCTACTGAGCACGTGCGGGCTCTGGAGAATGCGATCCGGCGTGCTCTCACTCCCTCCGTCCTCTTTCCTCCTCTCTTTTTCCCGACCTTCCATTTTCATGTTCTGTCTTGCGCAACACATTTGGGACGCTCCTCTACAACTTGCAGCTTTTTTTTTAACGTTAACAACACTTTCTCTCTTTTCCTTCCTGCTGCGAACCCCCTCTCTCCTCTACTTCCATGTCAAATCAGGAGAACGGAGCTTGTAAAAAACAGACGATAAACAGGGCGGGGAATGATACGTTGATGGTTTTGAGTCACTCTTGAGTGGAAGTTGATCATAAAATGCTAAATGGGAGGTTGTGGGCTCAGATTGTGTGCCAGAGCATGTTGCAGCATTGAAACAAACATCTGGCTAACAGCTTCCTCCACATTCCCTTCAGATATACTCTCTCTCCTCTTTTTCTGTGTTTCCCTCTTTCATAATGTCACATCTCTGCTGCTCTGTATGAATGTAAAGTGGAATTATTGTATAAGCGTGTACCTTTGTTTCTACTCTCATTACATTTGCATTTATATAAACACATGTTTATGATCCAATACATACAACATGTGCATATCATGTGGTTGCATTTATAGGAAGTGATTAATACAAATCTTTTAAGCAGTTTTCATAATAACAAGTCATAAAAAGCTCCACTTCTCATGGTGTGAGTCACTTCCATGAGTTCAGATCACCAGCCTGAACACACAATAAGTGAAGTGTCGCCCTCTAGTGGTGGGAATGAGGAAAAATAATAATCTTGACAGCACCAGATCTCCTTTTTTTTTCTGGCCCTATGGCAGAATTTCCAGAAGCAAAATATGTAAACCGCGAACAAGAAAAATGCCTCGACAAACAACAATATGCATAAAAGATGGATCAATAAATACGGTCACAGGCAATATGAGTGTGAATCAGAAGAAAAAACATGGGCTTGGAAATTGATTTTACTTTTTAAAAACCTCTCCAAAGTATTCTCAAGACGAAAAACATTGCTTCTTCTTTTTTCTTCTGATTTTTTTCGACAAAACCAAGAACCAATGTTGCGTTCAGGTTGCGGCTCACAGTCGGTGGTTTCAGCTTCATTAGTGCTCTGGCAGAAAGAAACAACGTGTTTACACAAGTCGGTTATACATCGCGTCTTTGTCTATGTTCCTCAGATAAACAAGTCTCTTCCCCTCTTTTCTTTTGCTCTTCTCCCCCCCCTCTCTCTCTCTCTCTCTCTCTCTCTCTCTCTCTCCATAATGCTGATGTGTCACCAGCCCCCCTATTCTTCTGCAGCTCCCTCTTCTCTCACACACACACACACACACACTCGCTCTAGCGTTTCCAGATGTGTGCAGGGATGATGTCATGGCAGACCGGAGGCATTGGACTCTGGTCCTCCTCTCTTTTTTCTTTTTTTCCTCCAGAAAACATTCATTGCAGATGAGGGAGCAGCAGGAAGAGCAAAGCGTCGACGAGTTCCCAGACGACATTGTGAGCGTACGGCGCTCTGATTAGTGGAGCGTTGAGGTTTTTCTGAGTCACAACCCGTCTTTGAACTCCCACCAGCGGGGTTATCCTCCATCTGACCCTCAGCCGCTGGAAAAGTGTGTTCACGTGTGTGTGTTTGGTCCTTTCTGTGTGCACAGCACACCCCCGGACCACCGATTGGTACACCTGTATGGAGCCAGATCACGGTCAAAAGTTTTGTTCATTTGAAAAGAATATTTGGAACTGCAAAAAAAAAAAGAGTGAAAGTTGAAAAAATATATTTTATTTAAAAGGAAACTTTTCATCCACTTATTTTTATTTCGAATACATTGTGGCATTTTTCAAAGCTCAAGACCAAAACTTGAATTTTCAGGTTAAATTAATTTTTTTAAATGAACAAAACTATCTCTCTGATTTGGCTCCATACACCTGAACATCCCAAAACATCTGTCATCAGCATTTAGCAGAGAGGGGGGTAGCTACCAATGACACAAGGAGTAAAAGAGGAGGAGGAGGAGGAGGAGGAGGAGGAGAGGAGGAGGAGGAGGGTGTTGTGCCGGTTGCTAGACGACGGCAGTGTAAATAAATTGCAAGAGAAGAAGAAGAAAAGAGGGCCGTGTAAACGCTGGAGCGCAGCGTGAGGCCGGTCTGAGGTCTCTGAGGGATTGTGAAAAGGGGGGATGAGTGGTGGGGGAAAGGAGGATGAGTGGTGGGGGAAAGGAGGATGAGTAGTGGGGGAAAAGAGGATGAGTGTTGGGGTAAAGTTAAAAAACTCCACTTACCACCCCATCACATGTTGGATTGTGAAAACTACAACCAGAAAATACTGCGTACTTCCTGTGTGTGCAAATGTAACGGGTTATACGATGACATGAGCACGCTGTTGTTCAGCAACTAACATATTGATTTATAAATTAATTTACCACAGATTTTTTCCTCTATAAATATTTCTTTATTACAGATTATTTGATATAGTGCACTTTATACACTGATTGTGCAATACTGTTACCATATTGTTGTGTCTTATTTTTTTACCTGAGGTTTATTGTAATTCTGTGTGTAAGGAGGACACAGCTAAATAAGTTTTTCATTGAGTAACTGTTTGTTATCTGTGCATATGACATTCAAAAAATGAATGAATCTTTAATATCTTTAAAAAGGTAATTTTTTTAATTTGAAGTCTTTTTTTTGTTAATTACTAACCGGGTATGCTAAACTATGAGCACATTATTTGATTGCAAATGAGCACTTTTGCAAGAGATGTGAGATATTTTGTGTATCTGTTGTTGTTGTGAGTTTTAACACACATGGAAATCTTAACAATCACAAAAAATCTTTTGTGATTAATTTGTTTTTTGTTTTATTTTTGGTAATTGAAGTTGAAGACAGTTTGTGAGTCCAGTTCCACACCATCTTTAATAAAAATGTGACAAAACTAAAGTACACTCAAAAGCCAGAATGCATATATAAAAATGGCTGATGCATCATTTTAAAGCTGCTCGTATCAATGCTGTTATGTTAACAATGGATATAATAGAGTCACGACGCCACATTAGAATCCCAGCTCACCATTTTAGTGACTTCAGGTCATGTTTTTGGTTTGATGCCCTGCAGCCGTTCTGTTAGAGGGAGAGAATACTGGGCTCTGATCACATGAACACAGCTTCATACCTGCTGGATGCGCTTTCAGCTCATGAAGGTGATCGTGAGCGACGGGTCGATGTCGTGTGAGCGTGTTGTTGCAGGTGTGAGTGTGAGTGTGTGCGTCCCGTGCACACCGCATACGCACACGTGGATGGAAGAGATATTCACAGCTGCAAAACATCAAAACCACAATTGTGGATGGGATCGCTCAAGAAACACCTTTGAAATCATTAAAAAAAAATCGCTGGAAAAACATTTTGGTTAAGTCTGAACGTCAGTTTGATTTGCAACTGCGACTCCACTTATCGTATCGTTTCCTCTAAAGTATGTGGATGTAGTTTTGTAAGCAGTACATTCTTAGTTGCAGAACATGTAACATTAGTTAGCCCAACTTAAATACCGTAAAAGTCGGGTTACAAGCCGCTCCTACCTCCGGTGGGTGTCCCCACTGTAGCAAGCTAGCAGCAGCGCTAGCAGCAGCGCTAGCAGCAGCGCTAGCAGCAGCGCTAACGGCCGCGTCCCCTCTGCCCGAGTCGGGTGTTGAGCCAGGCCTGGTTCCACTACCTTCGGTGGTTGTCGGGGAGCTAGCGGAGAGCTAGCGGAGAGCTAGCGGAGCTCTAGCTGGCTACCGCGGGGAGCTAACGGGGACACTGACCGAAGGTAGTAGCAGCTTGTAACCCGACTTTTACAGCAAATGTGTTGTTTGGAATACACACAAAGTATATTTCACTTGAAATTATTTAGTTGTTTGAAATCATTTTAAGTAGGCTATACTAGTCAAAAGTACATCTTGAGTTTTAAGTACTCCTGACTCACTTGTTTTAGTTATTTAAACTCAAGTGTAAGTATACTACACTATAAGCATGTTTTAGTATAACATAAAATACATATTCAACGTTACTTACTTGTAACAAGTTCCTTTACTTGATTGTTTTAAGGCAATCGGTTTGCATTCTTTTTTTAAGTAAGGTTAACTAATCAGATTGCACAGTGTATACTATGACAGTAATAAACCAGTAGTACCAGTGGTTCCTCATATCATCAAAGATGGCCGCAGCTCTTTAGCATTGTGCACGATGACTCACAGAGCAGAGCGGTCACTAATGTCATCAGTTCCTAAAGTCAAACTGTCCACCATGAAAGAAAGAAGAAGAATAAACTCTTGAATCTCTCAATAACCCGTCTTCAGAGTTTTCGGGGGATAATTTAATTCTGTATCACAATGTAGCGTTTTGCACACGACTCTTTTCTGTATCAGCCCAGTGTTCCTAAAAACAGCCGAGGAGATCAATTTAGCAGCTAATCGCCGACTTTAATCAGATTACTTCACTTTAGCCATGAAGCTTAGGTCTCTATAGCCCACCCACACACACACACACACACACACACACACACACACACACACACACACACACAGTCTGGGTCTGTATTAAAGTTCTTGTGAGGACACACAACTCAAAACAAATGACAGAGAATTGCTTTTGATTCTCTGTTGTGATTACAAATTAAACCAGATCTTGGCTTTCTTCCCGTCTAAATCCCAAATCCCCCTCTCTGTTTTTCCTCCGTTTGGGTGGTTTTTCGCTGTGTGACGGATCTCCCAGCTGACGCTAATCTGCCCTGATCTGTGTGTGGCACCTTTGGGTGCTCTGTTATTCGCATGATCAAAATGTTGTGTTGCTACTTAAGTGATTTAAAGTGTAAACTCTGAAATCCAAAAGGGAGAATTTGTCACTCCTCGGAAAATATAATAATATGATAGATTATTGAGACCATTTGAAAGCTTCTAGTCGTTCCTGTAATTTTAGAGAAACTATTTTTGTATATATATATATATATATATATATATATATATATATATATATATCTGTAAAATAAGAAGCCGGCCATTTTGGGTGTGACAGTTTCAAGACATGAGCCAAAAACAATAGTTAATATATTAACTGTTTTCTTCTCCAATAGATCTGGTCCTGGTGGAAATTTATTTTTTGTACTAAAAAAAGCATTTGTTTTACTCGTATTGCACATTTTTTCAATTACACTGTTGTTATATTTCACCACACATTGTTATTATAGTCCACATTCATGAATGTTCCTCCTACGCTGTGAATAGTCTTCACAACATAGAAAATGCTTTCAGGTCATCAAAGTTGGTTTTATACTAACAGTGACAACCAACAGCTTCTCTTGTTTCTTAATGTGAAAGAAATAAGCACCTTTGTCACCATATGTATATTTTTTATAGAAAACAAAGAATACAACAAACAAATATTAGAGTTCAAGCTTTGTGTGTAATTTTTTCACACTTGGAGGCCTGTGGAGCAACGTGTGTGTTATCCTTTGACAACAATCAACACACTGCAGAAATAGAAACATACTAAATTTACAGTATAATATAAAATAAAGTGCACTGGAATGATCCATCAGTGCTCACATTAGTTTTTTTGCTTATTCTGATGTCTTTTTATTAAATATTTTCAAATTATACGACTTGATTGAAGTCTAAAAATTGTCAAAAGTGAACAAATCAGACTGAATTTAAAATGTTCTAAAGAACATGAACGAAGTATTGCTCAGCAGAACTATCCTTTCAACGACGACCATTTATTTTTATTTTGACATTTGCTCATTTTTACCAGCAGAGTTCAAAGGCGCCGATAGTTTCATTGCGTAACGCTGTGCAGGTTTAACTATGATGTCATCAACGCGCACAATGTGGCGACGGGAAAGAGCAGAAGCCTCAGCTTCCTGCAGCAAAAATAGTTTATTTAATATTGATTCTGCACGACGGTTAAGAGACCAGTGGACGTTATGCAACACACATTCCTGCCGGTGGTTTTCCTCCAAGCCGCTGGTCTGCAGTCAGCGGTGGCGGCCAGAGGAGCAGCGATGTCCCAGAGAAAGAAGAAGAAGACCGCCGGCTAATAAACGTGGACCAAAACTATTCTTGTTCCAAAATATTCACCAAAATAAATAAGCTTTTGTCAAGAGTTTTTATAGGGAAAATAAACATACTCAACACAGTTGTTGGACCTCAAAAATACAAACAATGTGTTTTGGTGAGACGCGAGTGAATAATTATAACTTTATGTGTTGACGACTACAGTACAGACGGCGCCTTTAAAAAGTAGAAGAGGCGATTTGTGTTTTGTTTTTCTGGGTCAGCACGACTTTGTGTAACCGAGAGGAGAACACAAAAAGGGAAAGTAAGGATACGGCGGATATAATGAAGACTTGCACTACCAGAAATCCCGGTATGGAAGCCCATTCCCGCAGTAAAATAAAACACATAATTGAAAATGTTGCTGTGATAATAAAAAATCATCTCTATCTTAAAAAAATTAAAAAAATTAAAAAATAAAAAAGCGAAAATAAAAAAGATCTGAACCACTGAAGCGCACGCGCACTTTCTATTTCATAACTTCAACTTTCTATCTCATAATTTCAACTTTAGATCTCATCATTTTAACTTTCTAATTCATAATTAAGACTTTCTATCTCATCATTTCAATTTTCTATCTCATAATTTTGACTTTCTATCTCACAATTATCACTTTCTTTCTCATAATTATTATTTTTTATTCCATAATTTCAACTTTCTATCTCATCATTTCGACTTTATCTTATAATTATGACTTTCTATCTCATCATTTCAACTTCCTATCTCATAATTATGACTTTTTAATCTTTACCATGATTTACCATGGGCCTATTTTTATTATCACAGCTACATTTTCATTTTCTTTCTTTCTTTTACTGCGGAAATGTGTTTCCATACCCCACCTCAGTAGGAGACAAATGGAAAATGTGAACCAGACCCCGGGACGCTGCTGGCTGTGAGGAGAAGGCGAGGTGGATGTTTATTGTAACCCGACTGGTGACACGAGAGAGAAATGCGTTCATGTTTCCTGCACGGTGGAGTAATCCCACAATGCTGATGAATCTTGACTCGGTTCGACACAGAAGATTTCTCCGCCGGAGACATTGTTGCACTGGAGGATTCTGGAAGAAACAAAAACATGAATCAGTTTTCTTCTTCTGCAGAAGGGGAAACATGTAATCCTCGGGATGCTTCCCAGATGGGAAAAAAATGTGCTTGTTTTGGATTTTGCCTTTTATGCAACTGTCAAAAAGAAAGTGTGGACCAAGCTGCAAAGCTTACATGCAATAGTGAGGAAGTCCTCGTTTATCTTTTGATCACATGCAAGATGAGGGATGTTTAGCCGGCATGCTATCAGGTTGTATTGCTGCGTAAAGGTGTGTGTCATCTGCATAAGAATAGAGGAGAACATATTGACAGATAACTGATATTATTCAGTGAGACCTCAGAATATACATTTATTTTAAAGCGCATTATGCAACACATACTACTACTATACTACTACTATCACAAAAGAAGGTAAACTGGTTATATTAGTATTTCCACAACATGTCTGTGAAGACGTTCTTTGACATGTGAACTAAGCAGAAAAAGCACAAACTAATAACTTTACTGAGGACTCTGTAGGCAATTACTGGTGATTAATTACAGCTGTGCTCTTCCTGCTGCGACGTGTCAAAAACTGTGATGAGGCACACGCGTGATGACAGATGAGCTTACACTTCAAGGACAACATGGTCTACATCTAGCAGAGGTGTTTTGTTTCAATTAATTAGACTTCAATTTGAAGCTGCAAAGTAATCAATGTGTTGTTTTTTTAATGTAAAATGAAGACACTTTGGCCACAGGTGACCAAAAGGTAGGCAGCAACAGTCTATTTACTATGTAGTGCTGTGATGACAGTTCAAGTGCTCATCTGTGACGTATAATACCTGAACTACATATCAGCTGATACCGACTACTGATCCTATGTAAGTGCGTTTAAAATCCAGTTAAATGCGTCACAACTCCCTCTCCAACATCTGTTTTATATTTCTGTGAAAACGTCCCCTTCAAATAATTAACTATACTGTATTTATCGTGAAAAACACATTTTAAAAGATCACATTTAAACACATCACGATAACATTCTAATTTACATTCGCTCATTACAAATCTTTACTGAACAGAGCTTGAACGTATCGTAGTGTAACATCCGAATGTTAGCTTTTAGCTACGCTAGTTAGCCAACAGCTCGCGTTAATTACCAGAAATGCAGCATTATCAGGGAAAATATAGGGTGCACAAGTTTAACCACAGGTACCGATTGGGCAAGACGTGCAGATCAGGTAGTGAGTGACACGGTTTGTTGTCCTATAAATAAACTACCTATGATAAATGATCATATCAGATCGTTGCATGGACTCTCTTACGCGCCAATACCTGATCCATCGTTTCAGGCCGTATCCGAGGCATTTCCAATACTGGAATCCATATCTATACTCCTTTGTAACCGCACAACAAAACCATCATTTTAAACACAGGCTGTACAAAGACTGAGGGAGTCCTAAAGCTGTGTTACATACGAGGGTAACGTTTAGATGTATTCTGAGCCATATATCCAACCGTTCCTCTCTTTTAAAAGAAAGAGTATTAAAGAAAAGAAGTAATTCCTCATTTAAATGCATGCACTCATTTGCTTCCAGCCAGGTTTCCATTAGCGGAGCCGAGGGAATCTGTTCAGTGATCGGCAATCGGTTCAGAAACCCGACGAACCCCACGGTGAGATTCATCTCGTGAATTAACTGAGAGAAAAAATCCAAATCTCCCTTCCTGCAGGCACCCTGGGGTGAAGGGGCCTCTTAATTAAAGCGTGTTGGGGTCCCGCCGGGTGGAGGCCGTCTCTCATACCAGACACAGAAGCTGGACCAGCATCCAGGTTTTAGTGCTCGTATGATTCATAACAGTGTGAGTCATCTCTAAAAGCGCCTACTTCATCACGTTGACTTCTTTTTGGTATTTTTCAACACTGATATAATTTCCCATCGGACTCCCGGAGGCTGCTGTCCGCCCGACAGGCTTGTTAGCGCGTTAAGTGGAACGGCGTCAAACAAAATACCAAAGTCAAGTGAACTGACTTGAAAATGACCATTTTTTATACAAACTCTCATTTTTTTGTTTATTTTTTCTGGGACACAATAACTTCAACACCTGTAGAGTCTCATGTGATCTGAAGCTTCACTTTGTGGTTTATGTATTTGATGCGGGAGAAATTTAAATGGAGGAAAAAATCTCTATTCTGGGTTTTGCCTGTAATGTAATAACTGTGATTGCCGTTAATTAATATCTTCTCAATAAATAATAGAAACCTTTACATAATAAAAAAGATTACATTTAGCTGAATTCAAGATTTATTTATGTATTTATTCATGACATTTTCATTAATTTAGTTTGAATAAAATTGGCTGTAAATCACTGACTAGATTTTAATTATCTTTTATCAGGAAAGTCAAAGAATTGTACTCATTTGGAGGTCTTTGTTATTATTTTATTTATTCAATACGTTCTACTCAAAGTTGTAGTAATTCAAATTACTCAAAGTGACTATTGGTCACATGTTTTAGGCTGCGTCTGTGTCTCCTTTTGGTTTCCAAGTGTTGGGGGAGGATCTGTGCACCTAATTACCCAGGGTGCACTGCTGGCTGTTGCATGGTTGCACCATCTCTCTGGTGGTGAGATGAGCTCTCTGTGGTGCGGAGGCCTGGAGTCAGAGGTGGTCAGGAGGTCTGGAGGTCTGGAGCTCTGCCACAGCTGCATCACACCGGGCAGAAAGAGAAACCTCGTGAAACGGTCCAAAGATCACAAAGAGCGGCGGGAGGAACAGACGCTCCTTTGTCCCGCGGTGAAGGCATTCCTTACACTCATACGCTGTGGTATTCACTGTGAATACGTGCTAACGGTGGTTTCCAAAAGTCAGTTTCCGTAGGTGTGTGTGTGTGTGTGTGTGTGTGTGTGTGTGTGTGCATTGATTCATTGTGGGTTCTAAAAGAGGAGGATGACACGGAGAGCGCCATGTGAACCACCTGGTAAAAATGTCAAACTGCAATCGGACCACGTGGCTCTGAGCCGCCGCTGGAACCGAGTTACAACTCCAGGTGGAGAGGTCAGCGGAGGAATGTCATCGTTGGTCAGTCTTTGTTTTTTTAAGGTCCCTTTATTTAAGGCGACAACTACCTCACTTCACTGGACTTAACATCCAGGGAGTTACGGTATGAATGGAAATATGGAGATCGCTAGGTAACTGACAGGAGGAAAGATTTGAAAACCAGAAGAAGATACCGTAAACGTTGGGTTACGAGCCGCTACTCCTTTCGGTCGGTGTCCCCGTTAGCTCCCCGCTGTAGCCAGCTGGGGCTCCTGCTAGCGCTCCGTTACTTCCCCGCTAACTTCCCCGCTAACTTCCGCTAGCTCCCCGAAAACCACCGAAGGTAGCGGGACCAGGCTCGACAGCCGACTTGGGCAGAGGGGACGCGGGCAGTAGCAGCAAGAGCGGGCAGTAGCAGCAGCAGCGCTAGCTAGCATCAGCGCTAGCTAGCATCAGCGCTAGCTAGCGCTGCTACTAGCTTGCTACAGCGGGGACACTTACCAGCCGTAGGAGCGGCTTGTAACCCGACGTTTACGGTAATGTCAAGTGTTTTTTCGTTTTATCAATATGCCAGTCTTTGTCTTCTTTTGTTTCCTTAAAACAATGTGATACTAGTAATTCATTCAGATCAATAAAAGAAGAATGTCATTCCTGCAGGGTCACAGTTTCTTTGCACATCCTGTACCCTCGTCTTTGGGTTTTTGGTTCGATGTCTGAAATAAGCTTCAGACATTTTCAAGTTTTTTGCTAAGGTATAAAAAAAAGTCAGTAGATACCCCACCCAAGATACTAGTTTCAGATTACGCACATTTTAACAAAGGCAGTCGCTAACAAGTAGCTAAACGAGACGTTGACTATTCCACCTTTACAGCCGTGGTAGACTCATGTAGTGCAGTTAGAGTCTAACGCTAAATCATGAGAGCGATGTTCATTTGTGAAGAATATCTTGCACACAAAACATGTGTAGCATCACAGTCGTTTCTTTGTCAAAGAGCTTATTTTCTGCAATAATCCAAAAGGACAAATCCCAGCTGTGTTGTGTTGAGGGAACCAGCGCGACACTAACCTCTGGGGTCGGCCTCCAAAAGCACGTCATCGCTGCAGTGCTGAGCTCGCCACTCTGGTCCCGAGCTTTTCCTCGCTCAAGTTTTCCGCACTCATATTTTTCCACTATTGCGCCAAATAAATGGCATCGGTCCTCATTCTGCTGAAGCCTGGAGAGAGAAAACATGGGGGGGAAAGTGAGAGGGAGATCTTCTGCTGGACCGTGAGGTGTTTTATGGTTTCTGACCCACGGTTTACACGCCTTCGCCTCTAATTAGCGGCGGTTAATTAAAGAGCAGAGATGAGCGGCTCCCAGCAGCCGAGGCTAGCTCCGGGGAAAGTGAAGAGTATCCTCCCGGGCTCACTGTAAACATGCAGCACGCATCAATGCCGGCTCGATCCCCTGCTGTCGCAGCGCCGAGAAAAGTTCTGACTGTTGACGTTGGTGCGTGCCGTGAATCAGTCCACGAGCACATTTGTTATGCAATATTTGTTGACGATTATCGAGGACTTATTGGCCAGAAGGCAGCCCAATAAGGTCACGACATTGCTGTTGGTGGGTGGATTTTGAAGTGCTGCGTTGTCAGTTGGGACCATAATGTGCAGAATATTATAGAAAACTGAGGCCACGGTCCAAGTATTATCTCAGCTCGGGACGCAGCATGCTGACAGCATATCTATTCCAGATGGAGGAACCAGCTTCCCTCTTCTTTTTCACATTTTTCTTGGTTTTCAGAGACCTTCTTTGTTACACTGGCAAAACTTCTACGCTTTAATTTTTTGGAAATGTCATCGCGGATTGTGTTTTGTCTGAGGTGTCTCTTTTGTTCTCCGCTGGTTTGCGTCTTCCGTTCCCACAGTTTTCATTCTTTGATGAATATTATCCAGAGCCAAAATATGTTGAATCCTTCCCTCCAGAGTTCTTGCAGGGAATAAGGCGAAGCTGCAACAGGCCAGCAGCTGAGTGCTGTTTAGTGTTGAGAGATGTTTACTCATTCCAGGCTCGGGGTGACGTTGCAGTCACAAAGACTGTGACTAACAGCCCTTCCTCGTTCTGCACACCTGTACTGCATCTATGCTGCAACTTTATTATAGAAAAGAGGTCCATGAGGCCCTCAGGGTCCTCCGGTTAACGCTGCTTAAAGAACATGAATGGCATGAATCACACTAATCCTTATCAATAATAGTTTGGTCGTCTTTAGTGGCAGCTCCATCCAGAGTGTTGAAATGTAAAATACCAACACGCATCTAAATAGCTTAAACAGAGTATAAGCAAGTAAGGTTTATGTGTATTTGTTAAAGAATAGCTAGCATCCTGTCGCTTGCAAGCGTGCTCACACTCCAGCTAGCATCCTGTCGCTTGCAAGCGTGCTCACACTCCAGCTAGCATCCTGTAGCTTGCAAGCGTGCTCACACTCCAGCTAGCATCCTGTAGCTTGCAAGCGTGCTCACACTCCAGCTAGCATCCTGTCGCTTGCAAGCGTGCTCACACTCCAGCTAGCATCCTGTAGCTTGCAAGCGTGCTCACACTCCAGCTAGCATCCTGTAGCTTGCAAGCGTGCTCACACTCCAGCTAGCGTCCTGTAGCTTGCAAGCGTGCTCACACTCCATCTAGCATCCTGGAGTCCATTCTGAAGCATTCTGGAGTCCATTACATAGAAACCAGTTATATAGACAGCTGAGGAAGTCAGTTTCAATCCGTTCACACAAAGCAGAATACCTGTAAACGGCTTCCCATAGTGCACACACACAGAGCGCTTGGTGACAACCGTGATGCGTTTCACAGACAGACATGTAGCCCCCACCAGCCTCCAATGGCGGGGCAGACTGGGCCGATCTCCAGAGGTGTGCTTTCCCCATCAGGCCGCCTGCTCTCACTCCAGGCCAGACGGGAACATACCAGTAATGGAACAGACTGAAAGCAGCAGATGAAACGCACCTCTGTGACCAGCTGGAAGCCTATTAAAAAAGCAATTAAAATGTAAGATGCCTTCTTTATTTAAAGGTAATACTGTCTTCAAAACATCTGTGTCGATTCAGGTGCAAATTTAACCTTTGAGTCTAAAAATGCATAAATGTTTTTCTATTTTTACAAAGGATGTGTTTTAAGACCCAGCTTAAATCTTTCAAGATGATTAAAAAAACACACGATTGCTCCAAATGTCATGACAATCCCTCCAATTGAGGATTGACTGACTGCCGCTAGTGTGGCTAAGAATAGCATCCACATTTAGTCCACTGCCTAAGAATGCACAGTCCAGTTCATGTCCAGAGTTTTTTGGTTGAATATTGAGATTGTATTGAGCTCCATACACACTCTGTGCTCTGTGCTTTGCCTTTTAAGTAATTTATATCTGAGTACACACCTTTTAACCTGCATGTTCACATCACCTGAAACCCTCTGCCTCAACACGTAGGGAAAAAGCAACTGGTTTGAGTTGTCTGTTGCACACAGACTGCCAGCATTGTGTTGCTGAGAAACCTCAACATACATGTATTGTGTAGACACAATCCCAGAACTAAAAGGCAAAAAGACCATGATGAGTTTGTATGGGTGCAAAGTGACTCAAAAAGACCTCCTCTACATCCGCCAGCGACTAAGGATACGCACTCACCCGTCTGCAGATTGTTCTCTGACTCATTTGGGCCAAAAGACAGATGGAAGATTAGTCTGCAGCAGGTTGGATCGATCCTCAAGGGGAAGTTGTAATCAGTGTCGTGTCTTAGAGAAGTGACCTCGATGTAAACCGCTCATTGAAGATGTCTGCAGTATGTGATGCTGCGGCAAGTACTGTGCTTAACTGCAATGTTGAGGTACTTGTACTCAACTTGAGTATTTCGATGTTCTGCTGCTTTACGCTTCCGTCACACTGATCTCTACTGTTTCTATTGCATCACTTTAATGCCTTCAAAGAGGAGGCACACTTCTTCTAACACTGCAAGCTGTATTCATGGAATCTAAATATTAATTTATCCCTCGCTAGGCTAACAACAGGCCAGGGACTAGAGACTCTGAGCGTATAATGTAAATTGACGAGTAGACGATTTTTTGACAAATAAACCAATTAAGAAAGCAAAGTGGAAATAACTCAGAAAGATGTTGCAAAGGGAAACTCGCCGCCCTCCCAGGATCCACTGAAGCAATTCATTTTCTTTTTCTCCACTTGGAGCCACGGCACATGCAGCTCGTCGGGTCCCTGTAGGAGCAAAGGCCAATTAGGCTGCTTGGAAGTGTGCTGGAGGAGGTAAGTGCTGCATCTGCTGCACAGCACGGGCCGGCATACTTCTGCGGGGCAACGAGGACCGAGCGCAGCTGCAGCTCAGTGGGCCAGAATCAATTGGCAATCCAATCTGTCAGCGGGCCAGATCAATACGTGTGACTGCTGACGGTCGAATGCAATCAGCGGAGGAGTTAGCAGGAATAATGACAACGTGTGAATCTAGAGGGAGACTTTTATTGAGTCAAAGACATGAATTAAAATGCCAGCAGGGAGACTGAAATAAAGGTAACAATGCATAATTCACCCCCGGTAGAGAAATCACTGCATTGTAACTGAAAAATAGTGCAATAAAAAAAAGAAAAAGCACTTCTAGATACTTTGAATTTAACAAAGAGACCATTGTGTGGAGCATGACTACCATCCAGTGGCCAACAGGAGGAACTGCATCCACATCTTACTGAACAAACAGAACATTCAGGTTCATTGTCAGAGCATGCCTTTGAAATGAAATCCTTAATTTATATAATACTATATTTAATATATTTATATTATATATTAATACTTCAAGCTCATGTCCTAATAAGACTGCTTATGTTTGTGCATTATTTATTATTATTATCAAGTCATAATAGAGTATTAGTAGTATTAGTATTAATAATATACAGGGTTCATACACATTTTGTCCAATGGACTTCTTTTTTTCCAGGACTTTAAACTAAATGTCCATGACAAACATTTAGTGAAATCTGTGTGTAAACAGTAAAAAGTGAGTAAATGTAGTATTTAAACAATAGTTTGATTAAAAGAATAAACATTTATATAGATGCCTGTATGTATGCCTGCTTATATTTTGAGTCTTTCTTTTAAAATCATATTCATTATTTCAAACTCAGCGTAAATGAACGACATGAACACATGAATATAACACATTTACATGACTTTTACTAAACTTTTGGGATTTTATTTTTTCCAAGGACTTTTCCAGGCCTGGAAATAAACATTTTAAAATTCCATTTCCTTTTCCATGAGCGTAAGAACCCTGAATATAATATTAAATGAATTACTTTTATTTTGCCTGTATAGATTACTGTAAAGTCCATGTTCACCATCTTTATGTTTGGTCACGCCTAGAACTGAAATAGTTTGCCAATTAACCAATTAGTGGTTCAGCATAAATGAACAGCAGTGAGGTTGACAGTTATTTGCTGTTATGTGCTTTTTTTTTTACTTGAGTAGATTTTAAGTTTTGGCTGTTAGTCTGACAAATAAAATAAAAAGTATATTATTTTCCAGACGAAACTAAAGCAATACATTAATAATTGAATTGCAAGAGATAGGTGAGCTATTTGTGCTAAAAGTATCTTCATTTGATTTAAATCTGCAGAGTTCTCATAAACACATTAATAATAATAATGGATATATTTCTGGTCACATGTTGCTGTTGATGTCGCACGCCGTGGATCTCGGGCCTCTTGGTTGCGTCCACGTTAAAGAACAGGGACACGACACCGCTGGTGACTTTCCAGGCATATTTAATTGGCACGGTAAACACAATACAAAGTATTCGGTGCTCCACAAGCACGAAGCCACCAAATGGAACACGAACGAAAAAAGTGCAAAAAACACACCATTTGGTAGACCTCACGAAAGGAAAGGAGAAGTCTCACTTTGCAAAGCAGATAAAGTAACGGCAAGACTCCTCAATAGTTAAAATAGATGTTTTTCCTTTTTTTTAAACTTTATTTATAGATTCATATATATATTCTCTCTAATTCCAACGTGCCATTTCCACTGTACAGGCAGGTTATGGACTCGGAGGCTTCTGCAGGGCCTCGTCAGATTTATCATCTATGGGGGAAGAAACAAAGCAAAGTGTCTCGCTCGACCTGTCGACATCGAGCGACGGATGCCGGGAAGCAGACGGGGAACTTTTGAAAGCTCGATTCAGCAGAGATGTGATCAATACTTCCATCAACGTGTCCATCGCTCCTCCGTTTAGAAGAAGTGTTTGAGAACGGCTTCTTTCAAAAACAATTTCATTGTTATTCGTGTTTAGTTTTGGGGAGGAAGGGTTTAGGCAGAATAAGCAACAACATAGACTTCCAGCTTCAAAAAAAAAAGAGGAAAAAAGACAAATCAGCAAATATAAAAGAAACAAAAAGAGCTTAAATCATGTACATTATGTGCCGTTGAGCAGAAGGAGGGGATGAGGGGGATTCATGATTATAAAAACTCTGAAATTTACCCCCAAAACATTTGAGATAATCACATCTGAATCCTTTCATCAGTTAAGGCCCAAAACAGGAGCGTCTGGGTCACGAACTCACAGGGAAGTAATGGATCACAGTATATGCTTCATATACAGTAGACAGTTATGCGGACCATCCTGAATAAACATCAGGACTCAGTAAGATCTTCATAGCTTGTGTGTTTTTTGGGGGTGAAGTGTTGCTTGGACCGAGTGGAGACATCCCACACACTTGATTAACTGTAAACTAACAACAACTTGCATTGGACACTCTGATCAAACCATACGAGACTAATATTTGTACATACGCATTGTGTACTTGCAGTAAAACAAATGCACAAAAGACATCCGCGGCCGAGCGACGCACGAGATCCTGCAGAAAAACAACATGGCGGGTCCCTGTCGTCCAGTCTGGAGGCTCAACTAAAAGGGAGCGCTCACTCGCTGTTAACAAAACAGGGAGACATGCTTTCTGAACCAAAAGGAAAAGGAGATTTATTCATAAAATAATAATAAAAAATAAAAAAAAGAACCACAGGCACCGAACCCTAAACAGTAGCATTCAGGTTAATTCAAACAGGACGACCAGGCAATGAGGGTTAACTGAGCGGAGAGGCTGCAGGCCTCCGGGCGGCCAGCAGGGGGCCGAGGAGGAAGACAGGGCAAGCATGCAGCACACCACAATGCTGAGGGGCCCCCAGGGGCCATTGCAACAAAAAAAGGGGGAGGGGCTTAAAGCAGCCAAGGGATTGCTTGAGCTGCATCATCGGGAGGGTAGAGGGAGGGGGCGTGGCCAGAGAGAGGAACAGACACCAGCCACAAGACAAGAATTAGGGGGGAAAAGATGGCGGATGACCCTTCAGCATCCTTCTCTGTCCTGGATATGTGGGTGAGGGGGAGGTGGGGGGCATCACAACACACAAGACCTTTTTAACATGAGACATACATACATACATACATACATACATACATACATACATACAGATAGATGAGTAGCACCTTTCACCTCTTCCTCTGACACCTGCAAATATGGAGCTGATTTTAGTGGGAGGGGTGACTGTGATGGATCTAAAGCCCAGGATGTGTGTGTGTGGATGATCCTCTTCTGACCCACACACACACACACACACACACACACACACACACACACACAGCGCCCGGATGAAGGCGTCTGACAGCTGGTCTTTATAGTCCGTCAGGCTCCTGCTGGTCTCCGTCCCGTCTCTGACCACACCCTCTGCTATACATGTGTGTGTGGGTGGGTATACGTGTGTGTGTGTGTGTGTGTGTGTGTGTTCAGAGTGAGGAAGCCAACAGCCGCGTTCATGAGTTAGTTACATTGAGAAGCAAAGCTTTGCTGACAGCAACAACAACACAAAGCTCACTGCATCCTGTGGCTGTGACGGCTGCATGGAGGTTAAAGGATGGAAAGAGTTGTGAGCGCAAAAAAAACACGGTGGATTTCTGTTAAATCGTTGCTTCTTCTGCGGCGGAAGCGAGAGGTTTTTGTTTGTTTGGTAATGGTTTGGGAGTAGAGATGCGTTCTAAGCGGACGTCTCTCTCTCTCTCTCTGGTTTTAGTTTCAGGTCGTCTTTCTCTCTCTGACTCTGAGCGTGAGCAGCGTGGTGGTTTCTCCCCGGCTGCTTGCCCTGCCATTCCTCAGCCAGCCTCACACTTTTAGGAATCTGCAATATAAAAAAAAAAAAAAAAATACGGACAAACAAAACAAAACAAAAAAACATGACAAAAAGAAAAGTTAGATAGCTTGAAAGGGAAAATCGACAGCAACCCAAATATTCTGATACGGAGAGGAGGAGGAACGAGGTCAATGCACGGATGATACTGTGGTGTCGGCATGGATGGAATCTGCACACACACACACACACACACGCACACGCACACGCACACGGATGTGTGAACGTCCATTAACCCAAAGATGTAGCGGTTTAATTCATAATAATAATGGAGACGCTTCACTTTGTCACAACATGCTCAATGAGTGTCGCGGCGAGGACAAAAGGTGCTGCGGCGTGCAACACGTTTAAAATGTTCCTCAATAAAAAAATAATATATATGAAATGTGTGTTCACAGCGCAGACGTGAAATGACATCCGGCACACGAGAACCCATGCTGTGCCGGAGACGAGCCGCCACAGCCGGCGTGAGAAAGGGAGTTAAACAAAAGCCGGTGCGATGGGTTATGAAGGAGATCGACTCTGAGTCAAAGGAGCGCAGAACGCCTCGGTCGAGATGAAGCGACGCCGGGGACGACCACGCCATGCGCTGACAGTGAATGCACCGTTTAGGGAGCCGCGGCATGCGACCAAGCACACATGTTTACAGGCGTGACACATGTTTACAGGCGTGACCAGCTGCGTCTCACCAGAGAGCTGAGCATATTCCTCTACTGGCCTGGGAAAAAAGGTCCACTATCAAGTAAAAAAAGGTGGATGAAAGCACATTCTAAGTCTATTGGTTACTAATTTGATCAATAAATGTATAAAAGAATAATACTTTCACAACTGTTCCATGTTGTAAGGGCACTATGATTCATCTACAGCATGCAACATTGCAGGAGGGAGGGTGCACTTTTTCTTTGTTTTCTTTGTTTAGCCTAAAAAAATATCTTTCAATATGTCTTCATATTTTACAGCAGATTGAAACGAGGTCTGCGTGATTGCACATGGAGCATGCTTTTCCTCTTTAAGGTTACACAACGAGAACACCTTGTTCAGTGTCACTTCAGATGGTGCGTACATTCATACTCGGACGAGCTCATTGATTTATTACCACACTGACTCACATATTTGACCGAGGTTGTGGATCAAACTCTTGATTTTAAAAAGCATGTTCATTTGAAATTTTAACCAACAAAAAGAAAGAAAACAACACAAAATACATATTTAAAAAAAAAAAACACAATACTGTGTGTGTGAAATGTACATTGTGATCATTGTCAGTGTGATCTGTCCCATCATGCTCAGCCTGGACTGGGTGAGTCGTTTCTCTTGTCTGACCACTAGGGGGCACTGCAGTGAATGGGAGGGGAGGAACTAGAAGCTTCTCTACACACACTTCTCACTCGACACCCGTCTGGCTCAGCTCGCTTTCAGTGTCATATCCTAAACAGTGTGCAGTGACACACACACACACACACACACACACACACACACACACACACACACACACACTATCAGCACAACTGTCCTAACTGTCACAAGGCACAATGGACGAATCTGATTGGCCCTTCCTTCCGGGAGGGACAGGAAGTGTGTGTCTGTGTGTATGTGTGTGTGTGTGTGTGTTGTTCTCTTATCTGAGCTACCAGTAACATTCTTGAATCTCTATCTAAAAGCAGTGCATGGAAACTTACTGACTTCACAGTAACAAAACAAAAAAAAAACACAAACAACGCGCTTGCTGAGTTAAATGTATGTCATAGCACCTTTGGCATTAGTTTCCAAAAAGACCTCGACGTAGGACGAGGGGACGTATCCCTCCTCGTCCTCGTTCCGGCGCACTCGCGTCCAGCCGTCCCCTTTGTCCTCCTCGATGACGTACAGCAGCTCGCCCTCGGTCACGGAGATGGTGCCCTCGTTGTGACCTGCAGGGGGCGACAGAGAGCGGTAAAGCAGAAGGTACGCTGAGAGGAGCTACGCCGTGAAAATGACTCACTGAGAAAAAAACGTGAACAGATTTTCTTGACAATAAAGAAGGGAGCAGCTATTGAGTGGAAGGAAAATGCATTATGTAACTAACTTAGTATGCTGCTCCTAAAACTGCATTAGCCAACAGAGACGTGAACATAAAGCAGAAGTCTGGACTTCCACTAAGTGTTCCTGCATCCAGCTCCTTAAACACCAAACTATGATTCACTCAGGCTCACTACTGAAGGACACGTCTTTATTAATCTGTCCAATTATTTACATATATAAAAGAAAAATATATAAATAATTGGACAGATTAATAAAGATGTATATTTGTATATATATTTTTTCAAATATATATTTTTAATATATAGATATATTTATTTTATATATTTTTTAATATATATATTTTATATAAGTTTATTTATTTTTTTTATTATGTATATATATTTTTTTTAATATATTTATATATAATTATGTATAAACATATATTAAATATATATTAAAAAATATATATTTGAAAAAATATATATACAAATATACGTCTTTATTAATCTGTCCAATTATTTATATATATTTTTTTCTTTTATATATATATATAAATAATAAAACATATATCTGTATAAAGAAATACATATATATATATATAAAGATATATAATGTACAACAGCAACAAAGAATGCTGTTGTACCTGTAAATTCATTTTCTCAAAATGGTTTGTATACGCTTTTGTGGATATTTGACATTTTGAATTGGCAACTGCAAGTCTGCATGTTTTAACTCTTCTGAATATGAATTTACTACATTTCCCCGTAGGGTCCCGAGATGCATGGAAGGGTCATCGGATGATTTATAGTTATACAGATGAATCTGTTCCAGGAAACCGTTTCTTTCTTTTTCTTTTTTCTCTGAAGCTGCTTTTTTTTTGCCCTGTGAAATACTGAATATCAGGCTAAACAAATCCTTAAAAATAGGCTGCATAAAATATTCAATGTCTTCACCTCCTACCACTTTAGTCGGGTCATTATTTATACATTCAACACTTGGTATTTTTATGCCGTGCTCATCCTCTCAGAGACTTTCACCCGTATTCCTCGTCACCCCGGATCCATCGCAGTGCTTTTGAGAACTTGCCAAACTCATGTTTTAAACTGGCGTACAGAGGGGATGATTATATCTCTATGCACCCTCCTCCTCCACACTCTTCCTCAGTGAGGTCACACCCTCCTCCTCCTCATTCCTCCTCACCGCATTCCTTCCAACAGAGACTTAAAGAGCACATTTACTTCTGAAGCATTAGCATTGAGCGTTAGCATTACCTTCGAACGGGTACAAGGCCTTGCAGGTGCCGATGGTGGGCAGCGTCTCCTCGTCGTCGAACTCGTCGTCGAACTCCGGCGTGCTGGAGGTGGGCGGGACGGGGTTGACGCTGGCCTTCACCTGCGTCTCTGAGTTCTGCTCCTCCGTGTAGCTGCCGTCCGGGCTGCTCAAGGGCCAACACACACACACAGTAAATGCACTGTGAAAACATACATAGTTTTTCCTCCCCCTCCCCCCAAAAAAAACACGTCCGTCCGAGTATACCATACCTCTCTCGGTCCTGCGCGCAGTTGTTGCTCACGGGCGTGTTGTTCTGGGTCTCATAGAGTCCACTCCTCCGGTTCGTTTCGCTCTTGGACGGCATCCTCTCCTCCACCTCCGCTAACCAGCCCTGAAACACACACACACACACACACACACACACACACACACACCATCAGTACGTATGTGTTGGCTGCAGCTCACACAGCGTAGAACTCTTATTTTTCATGGCGAGCAGCGCTTGCATTCCCATTGTATTTACAAGGTGAAAGCAGGCTCTCGTCTCCCTGCAGCTGCATCACATCTCCTAATATGGGCGCGCGGCACAAGCTTCTTTGGAACGGCCCCCAGCCGGAGACGGTGCGTTTTGAACCCCTCGTTATTTACTGTCTCGCACAACCCAAACAGCGGAAAGCTCCTCCACGCTAACGCAGGAGAGCTCAGGAGACTGACCTCAAACTTCTGCGCTTCGAACTGGAGCTTCTCGATGTTCTGGGCGATTTCCGATAGCCGGGGGTCGACGCTGGCCGGGTCGCCCATCTGGGGGTTCTTCACGTACACGTCCTTCATCTTAGCCAGAGCGTCCCTGGGGGAGCGAGCAGGTGAAGTCAGGGTGGAAGAGTCTTTGTTGTGGCAGCGAGGTGAACACAGGGTTTATTAAGGAGATACCTCTGGTCCATCTCTTTCTGGATGTCCTTATTCAGGTCATCCATCTTGCCCTGCAGCTTCTTCCTCCTCTGCTCGGGGGGCAGGTGGCTGAAGTCCTCTGGTCCAGACCCCTGAGAGGAGGAGGAGGAGGGGAAGAGGAGGAGGAGGAGGAAGAGGAGGAGGAGGAGGAAGAGGAGGAGGAGGAGAACAAGAAAGAGAATAATAAGAGAGAGGAGGAGGAGGAGGAAGAGGAGGAGGAGGAGGAGGAGGAAGAGGAGAACAAGAAAGAGAATAATAAGAGAGAGGAGGAGGAGGAGGAAGAGGAGGAGGAGGAGAAGGAGGAAGAGGAGGAGGAGGAGAACAAGAAAGAGAATAATAAGACAGAGGAGGAGGAGGAGGAGGAGAAGACAGAGGATGAGAAGAAGGAGGAGAAGGAGAAGACAGAGGAGGAGAAGAAGGACAAGAAGAAGACAGAGGAGGAGGAGAAGGAGGAAAAGACAGAGGAGGAGAAGAAGGAGGAGAAGACAGAGGATGAGAAGAAGGAGGAGAAGGAGAAGACAGAGGAGGAGGAGGAGGAGAAGAAGGACAAGAAGAAGACAGAGGAGGAGAAGAAGGACAAGAAGAAGACAGAGGAGGAGAAGAAGGAGGAAAAGAAGAAGACAGAGGAGGAGGAGGAGAAGAAGAAGACAGAGGAGGAGGAGGAGGAGAAGAAGAAGACAGGAGGAGAAGAAGGAGGAGGAGGAGGAGAAGAAGAAGACAGGAGGAGAAGAAGGAGGAGGAGGAGGAGAAGAAGAAGACAGAGGAGGAGGAGGAGGAGGAGGAGAAGAAGAAGACAGAGGAGGAGGAGGAGAAGAAGAAGAAGACAGAGGAGAAGAAGAAGACAGAGGAGAAGAAGAAGGAGGAGAAGAAGACAGAGGAGGAGGAGGAGGAGGAGGAGAAGAAGAAGACAGAGGAGAAGAAGAAGACAGAGGAGAAGAAGAAGGAGGAGAAGAAGACAGAGGAGGAGGAGAAGAAGAAGAAGAAGAAGAAGGAGGAGGAGAAGGAGGGAAAGGAGAAGAAGGAGGAGAAGAAAGAGAATAATAAGACAGAGGAGGAGGAGAAGAAGAAGAAGAAGAAGAAGAAGAAGAAGAAGAAGAAGAAGAAGAATAAGGAGAAGAAGAAGGAGAAGAAGGAGGAGAAGGAGGAGGAGAAGGAGGAGAGGCAGAGACCGTGGGGAAAAACAAAAAAGAGGCAGAAAGAAACCGTGAGATGAAGTAGAGCATTTTATTGTTGAGTTGACGAGATCTCTTCTATCTCTTCTATCTTTTCTATCTCTTCTATTTCTTCTATCTCTTCTATCTCTTCTATCTTTTCTATCTCTTCTATTTCTTCTATCTCTTCTATCTCTTCTATCTCTTCTATCTCTTCTATCTCTTCTATTTCTTCTATCTCTTCTCTCTCGTCTCTTCAGTTTCTCTGGTAGCCGTGAGCCTGAAGAGAAGCTGCAGCTCTCTGATGTAATAAAGCATCAGCTCTCCTCTTCTAGTGTTTCAGGCTAATGGACGCTGTTCTTAAAATGGAGGTTGTGCTTGTGAGGTTTTTTTCTTTTTGGCTGACTAAGAGTCATATTTCCTGATGAGAAGGTTTCCGTCTGAACTGATGAGTCATACTTCTCGGCAGCGTCTCTAAACTTTCTGTTGTCGTACATAATCAGTGTGTCGCTCAACAGAAAGAGTGAAGATCACATCATCACACGTTGTTATTATCCATTCAAATGATGATTTATTTTAGAATGAAGTAGAACAATTTATTAAAAATCTAAGTAATACTATGATAGGTATTTCAGAGAGTATTTTCTCATATTAAAGGAGTTCATTTATTTTTTATTATTTATTTTTTTGGTCAACATTTGAATAAACATTTTAAAAATGTATTTTTTACTTATATTTTACGTCACTTTTCTATTTCATAATGTCACTTTCAGCCGGACTCGAAGCCTTCTTAGTCAGCCAAATGCCAAATGCTAACGTCAGCATGCTAACTTAATAATAATAATAATAATAATAATAATAATGCAATGCACATGCTGATGTTTGGCCGGTATAAGATTTACCTTCACCTCACTTTAGTGTGTTATTATGATTATTACTCATTGACCTCGTTCATTTTGCAGTTATTTGGTCATAAATTACATCCCTGACCTGATTGGTGGTGATTATAAGATATTATTTTCATTCAGGCGTATTTATTTAACTCTACAGGTTCTATCATTGGGTCACAGAGGCACCACAGGACACGACGGCTGGAGCTACAGACGGCACTTGAACTGCACACGGGTCATACACATGCAGACGGTGGCCGTGGCCGCCTTACCCCGTCTCCCTGCAGCGTACCGGGCATGCAACATGAGGAAAGATCAGGTCAGATCATGCAGACAGAGACATGCGCCCTCCTGAGCGCCCACTAGTGGTCAGGGTCAGGCCGCACACCAGCAGCTAGGCCGAGAAAAGCTAAAGCTATCGGCACAGTCATTCTTGATTGTGTTATGAGACATTCAGGATGGATGGGAATCCACTAATTGATCTGTGTGGAATCAGTGATGGATTTACAAAAATAACAATTTTCGTTTCAAAATAATTCATATTTTTTGGGAAAATATGCTTATTTGTCTTCTTGCAGAGTCTGAACGCTGAATTTGAAGCCAGCTGGCGGTTAGCTTAGCTTAGCGGTTTTCAGTCCTAATGCTAATGCTAAGCTAAGCAGCCGCTGCCTGTAGCTTCGTGTTTAGCGCACAGATGTGAGAGCATCATTTAAGCCTCAGCAAGACTGTGAACTCCTCCTTTCTAATCCAGAAAGCGAGGACAATATAAACGACTGGTTGACATTCTCTCTCACGCTGTGTTAGCTCTACAGAACACCTTTCTATAAAGGAAGTCATCGTCCCGGCATGCAGTGTGAGGAGTGAGTGAGCGGCTATCAGATCAGATTAGTGTTTGTTACAGAGGACACACGTCAGACAGGAAGGACTACCAGACAGACTAAGACACGTAGAACATCGAGTAAATCTGATCACCTCCATGAGATTCCGGACGTGGGAATTGAGTGTGATCTGCACCACGGAGACCACAGACAGTTTGGGAGAGACATGACGAGAAGACAAACCACAACCACACAAAAAAAATGGCACAGAAATGAGACAACGGCGTGAGTCTGAGGTTCCGATCGTTGTGTCACAGCAAACGGCGATTTACATCGATTCACTTTGGATTCCGTAGGACAAAACGTGAACGTTATTCACAGAGTGTTACTGGGAGGGCGTGGCATGCGTGCTGCGGCCGGGCCGCTAAACGATGGTGAGGTTATACGGTCATGCTTACCAGCTTGAGAGAAAGCTTCATGGGAGGGGAGGAAGAGAGAGAAACGGCGAGCAGCAGGAGAGAGAAAGAGACAACAGTCAGCATCAGAACATCACGGCCATGTGTTTGACTTGTGGAACTTGTCTACGTGTCTTCTATGATGATGCGTTGTCAAACTTCACCATGTCAGGAAAAGAGGGAATACAAGTATAAATAATAGGTTGGAAAAATGCATAAAAAAGCTCTTTGAAGTGACAGTTTCAGCTGTAAACACACACACTCTTTTCTAATGTGGCGAAGTTTAACAATTCTACTATAATGAATTAATGAGAAATGAGGAATAAGTCGGCGAAAAAGGCCGACTTACTGCTCAAGCATGAGGTAAACAATGGTGGGAGGGAAACACATTAAGGAGAGACAGATGAAAGTAAATGTAGAGAAAGAAGAAGAGGGATGGCGACAGCGACAGGGACGACGGATGCACCCGTTACTTCTTCTTCATCGCTCTCTGCTGCCGGTGCAATGACACGGACGTGACAGCAGAGGGCGCCAAAAGCATGAACACACCAGCAGGTCCATGCGTTGACATGGAGGCAGATACTGTACACGGACAAAGCTGGAGGGTTTTCCCCCCAAAAACAGAACTCACTGGTGGAGAAGTGAAGGCCACACACATCCAGCTCTATGTGTGAAAGTAGACGAGCAAATAAGGCTGATCATAGAGTAAAAAACTACAAGAATATATTGTCATTAGGGGGATGTTTTGCACACAGAAAAGAAAAGAGGGAATACAAGTATAAATAAGAGGTTGAAAGCTGAAGGATTTTGGTTTATGTGCCAAAAAAAAAGCATAAAAAAGCTCTTTGACTGACAGCTTCAGAGAGCAGGCTAACAAGCGCTGGCTGCTGGAGCTGCAGCAGATGACTGGTAATCCCGTTAGAGGCTCCGGTGCACGGAGGAGCTCATCAGGTCGCCCACCTGGAACGGCCCGTTACCCGTCCCGTGTGGGAAGCTTCGCTTGCAGAATATGAGGATATATGTATTTGATTCATACATATGCATTGGGTGAGGATGAGCCTGGGAATAATAGATATTCTTAAAAAAAATGGGCCTGTAAAAGTGTCGTGCACCTTTAAAAAATAATAATAAACTAAACTGAAGAGAGATGTTTTGAGTGCCGCTGGTCATCATGAATAACACCATTTGTATCATAATAGTATTATTTATTGTATATTAGGTTCCTTAACCTGTTATTTGTGTTTTATTTGAGCATTTGAAAGTACGTTACAACATATTTTTTCTTTTTCCCCTGCCTGTGGTTTTGTTTTTGTTTCCTTTTCACAAATAAATTGCACTTTTTAAGAATATTATTTAATATTATTCACTACTTAAGGACACGTCTTTATTAATCTCTCCAATTATTTATATATATATATTTATTTTGATATATATATATATATATATATATATATATTGTTAGATATATTTATTTTATATATATATTTATTTGTTATATATATATATTTCCTTTTATATATATATTTTTTGTATATATATATATATATTTTGTTATATGTATATATATATTTGTTGTATATATAACATATTATTATGTTGTTGTGGGAATAAAATATAAGACAATGTGGAGGATGCAGGGAGAGTAAAACTTGTCCCTGATTGGCTACATGTGACTAATCATGTGATCACTTGAGAGCTGCACCTGGTGCATGGTGCATGGTGCATGATGCATGGTGCATGGTGCATGATGCATGATGCATGGTGCGTGGTGCATGGTGCATGATGCATGATGCATGATGCATGGTGCATGATGCATGATGCATGGTGCATGATACATGGTGCATGATGCATGATGCATGATGCATGGTGCATGATGCATGATGCATGGTGCGTGGTGCATGGTGCATGATGCATGATGCATGATGCATGGTGCATGATGCATGGTGCGTGGTGCATGGTGCATGATGCATGGTGCATGATGCATGGTGCATGATGCATGATGCATGTGTTTTTATTCTCCACATTCAGCAGATATAGATGTTTTACTCCTTAATTGTCTCTTTGTGATTCTTCTACCTGAACTCTTTCCAACCCCCCAGACACACATAGATACACAGGTATATGATGCTCCTTACAGGTAGATGATGCTCCTTACAGGTGTATGATGCTCCTTACAGACAGTATGGCACACCAGCACAAAGAAAGCCCTGGAGGGGTGAATTCTGGGTACTGTAGGCTGAACCCAGACCCAAAGTGTGACCAACACCTCGCCTATAATGTCCCCTCCCCCCTTCATCCTCAGGTGCTCGTGACACTTTGTGAATTGACCCCCTTGTAGACGCTCCGCATCGGCAGCCGTGACACAGCTGCAGCACAACAGCGAGCGGCGAGAACCCCCAAAGCTGACAACATGTGATGTGGGATGAAGTCGTCGTCATCTTCACCGATTTCATTCGTCCCGCTACCGAGCCAGGCACAGACACCATGCCTCCTGGTTTGTTTTCTCGTGAGGAAATGTTGCCTCGTTTAACTGTGACGCCTGAACGACCGTCACCAAATACATAATTACTGGAAATTATAAATGAGGCGACTGCATGTGTTGTACGTGGCTTCTGCTAATCACACACATCCGCATGCATTCCATATTCATCCACGCTTTCTTCCACACACACACACACACAGGTACTCACTGACGCCCATCACACACTTACAACATATTGCCTGGCTTCGAAAGCATACGTGGGTCGGCCCAGAGTCCTCTTCATGAGCTCTTTGTGACACGTGAGCGAGCGCGGGGATCGCTGCTGCCGTGGTCGAGCGGAGAGAACACAGCTTCGTCAATGAGGACTCACAGAAACAACAAACTGCCGTCAGAGGATCTCACAGCGTGCAGCGTCTCTGCTTCCTGCTGCAGAACGCACGGCTACGCTGGATGGATCACAACCCACCTCCACCTGCACGACCACCCTAATCCCTAAAGGGATGCTCTGTCCTCAACTGGAGGAAGGAGGACTGATTTACCTGCAGCTGTATAATAGAAAGTAGTTTGTATTTAATGCTTTTGCTTGAAATCATTGAACAGGTCCTGCACCCTGATGAGTGTTGAAAAAAAAGGATTAACCGTATAATATAACTAAATGATTGATCGGCACGTTCTCATTGTGAGACAATGAGCAAAGTAATGCCTCCACCATCATAACTTCATAACTAGCATCACTGCCTATGACGGGCAAAATAGACCTTCTACAGACTATTTTTATTCCCCGTTTAAAACAAAGCTTTTCTACTCAAAACGGGCTCCGACACTGTGGCCCGGGTCAGGAGTGTTGCTAGTCTGCTGGTGTGTCCGGATGGATGCAGCTCGTTTGTGAGGGAGCTGAGAAACGGAGCTGGCACTCCGCCAGCAGCTGTTGGGCTGCATTAGCCCAACGCGTGAGTGAGAGAGGCCGCTGTCCCGAAAAGACCTTTTGTTTTGTTGTTTGACAGGATTAAGGATGTTGCTGCTGTTATAGACACCTACAACATACGGGTGAAAATCCCTGTAAAGAATGTGCTTCATATTAAACATCTATATACATGGAAAACAAACAGGTCACTGCCATGGAACATGGAGAACTTAATTAAATGTATTGACGTGAGATATGGAGAGGAGGTTCTTTGGAAGTCTTTGGTCCTCTAAAAAGGGATTTCTCAACTCTTTTATAGACTCGTAAACTTCATTCAACCTTTTCTCCTGCGCTCTGAAATATTACCCGAAGGTCAGACTTCAATCTTTTTGATCTGTGCGCACAATGCATCTGATTTAACTTCTTTTTTATCGCTCTTCTCGAGAGCTGTTTCAGCACTTCCGCTTTCAGAAAACGTGCACTTCCTGTTCAAACTGTCCGGCGCTAGAAAAGAATACACACTTCCTCTCTCTTCTTTTTTCTTCTTTTTTCTTTCGGCCGACCTTCAATCATTTCCTCTGCGATATGCTTGCGAACGCTACACTGTTGCACCGCATTGTTCTTTAGAGAAGTCATGTCGGCACCCATTCATACACATGTTTTTACTTTGATTATCCGCTGCCCTTTTCAAAATATGAGCGTATACAAAAACAAAAAAAAGTCGATATATTTGTGGGGTCCGGAAGGAACACGTGAGTTACCGCCCAGGTCCTGAGGTCAGGGGCGGTTATGGGAAGGCGTGCCGTGACCCAGTGGTTCCATTGAAACACACACTGGGACGGAGGGCAACGAGTGATGACACCCAGCAGCACCCGCCAGGCTGCTGCTGATGGAGCCGCCCTCCGGTGAGCCTTCTGAAGTTACTCCCAACGGCCCGGTGACCCAATGCCATTCCCACAACCCATCACTTTGTTCATATGTAACCTTCTTTTCCTGTGCCAAAAAATAAATAAACCCCCCAAAAACCAATCTGCCTCCAGCACAGCCTGAAGAGACGTGCGCAGGGAGCCTCTGCTGTCTCCATGCTACTGCCAAGACCGCTCAGGCATCTTGCTCATTTCCGTCGAGGAGGGGAGGAGGAGGGGGGTTAATATGAAGAGGGGCGAGATGGAGAGAACTGCCTGTGAGTCAGACAAGTACCATGGATTCATAGGTATGCGCTACAGAAGCATGCTAGAGAAGCACATGGCTGAGCACTGTATGGGTGGAGGTGGAAGGCCTGTTGCACTGCTGGTGTTCATAGACGTTAGCATTTCTGAGACGATAGCACCATCTATGTGATGATAGCACCACCTGTGTGATGATAGCACCACCTATATGATGATAGCACCACCTGTGAGATGATAGCACCACCTGTGTGATGATAACACCACCTATGTGATGATAGCACCACCTCTGAGATGATAGCACCACCTGTGTGATGATAGCACCACCTCTGAGATGATAGCACCACCTATGTGATGATAGCACCACCTCTGAGATGATAGCACCACCTATGTGATGATAGCACCACCTCTGTGATGATAACACCACCTATGTGATGATAGCACCACCTCTGAGATGATAGCACCACCTATGTGATGATAGCACCACCTGTGAGATGATAGCACCACCTCTGTGATGATAGCACCACCTGTGAGATGATAGCACCACCTGTGAGATGATAGCACCACCTGTCACACTGCTTACATGTGGAGGTACATGAGCACGGTGAGGTAATGCTCAGTCACCTGCTGCATGATGATGCCATGCAGGCATCGTGACCTGCAAAACAGGTCTTATAAAGATTCCACCTTTGCATTGCTTCACCCATACAGTGCACAGTAGCAGGTGGACTCAGGTACAGGTGCAGGACACACACACACACAGGCGCACACACATGCACAGACACACTTACCCCTCGCCTCAGGCTCCGGAGGCAGTGCATTTTGGGTTTGGAGGTCATGAAGTCGTTGAGGCGGTGGGAGAGGGGCTCCTTGTGCTGCTTGGGAGACTGGGGGTCGTTGGGAACAGCAGAGGGTGAGGGCGGGGATGAGGCTGGGGGGGCGGGTGGGGGCTGGTGGGGGGATGTTAACAGGGACATAAGCTACCAGTAAGAGAGGGAGCCGGACGAGGAGGAGGAAAAACATGGAGGAAGAAGGTAAAGAAGAAGAAGAAAGGGGGAAAGAATCCAACGAAAAAACAGACAAAGGAGGAAAAAGGAGGAGGGAGCACAAAACGAAATAAATAAGCCTCCTACGGATATTAAAAAATAAACACATAACAGAAAACTCAAACAGAAATTAAAAGACAACTGAAGGTACGTCAAACCTAGTGTATCAGTCATGTTGAATGGAAAACATATAAAACATATTAAACATATTTAAAAAGAACAGAACCAGAGTGAGTAGGAAGCGTAAAAATGAGTTAAAGCAAGCGGCTGCAACGAAGCACAGACTTCCAGTCAAAGCGCATGCAGGCTTCCATTTTAGGAATGCTTCTCATTTTTCTCCTCTGTCCCGACCTCCGAGGACGTAAAAGAAATGCCCCACATCCCCAAGGACACCGGCTGGCTGAATTTAAAAGGTCGTCGTCAGAGAAATGTAATTGCTTATCGGCGTCACCCAAAAAACATCTGACTGCATAATTCATCAAGTGGCTGCAGAGCTTGAGAGACGAGTGGTGAGACGCCACACAGAGCGCATGCAGGGGAGTCAGAAACCGCCCCGCCAGTAACAAAGAGGCTGGCGGAAAAATCACAAAAAAAAACTGTTTCTGAAAGGCAAGAATGGGGCTTTTGTGCTGAAATGTCAGCGTTATGTTTTGCATGCATGTGTGTGTGTGTGTGTGTGTGTGTGTGTGAAGTAGAAATAGAAATAACTGTGTGGCTGTCTGTGCTCCCAAAATAATAACGTCTATAGAAAATGAATGAGTACATCGAGCACACGATGTGTTTAGACACCATTTTCTGTCCACACACAGTCGGTGTGATGGGGGTTTCTCACTTAGCATTGCACACCCTTGCTTCCACCCACACACACACACACACACACACACGATTACTCATTCATGCTCTGCTCTAATTCACTACCGACGGAGCCACCAGCCCAAAAGGAGATCAGTTGTGCTGTTCAGAAGCAGGAAACCGAGGGAGGCGGCTCAGAGATGCGATCGCCAGTCGTTTAGCAACACGGTGTTACTTCAGGTGACGTTAATATCTGCCAGTGTGAGTTCTTTTTTTTTACCACAGGATGACAGTAGAAATGCATTAGTTTGAGTTACAGAGGGAAGTTTCTCGGTGAGGGTGATTTGCCAGGGAGGAGGAAACGGGTGGCGAATGATAACAACAACAAAAAATGGCAATACTGACAACTAAATTAAATACATAACCGGTGCTAGAAATGTGACAGATACTACAAAATGTGACATTGAACACACAGGTTTTATATTTCTACTACGAGACAATGTCATCTCCCCAAAAGCAAGATGGCCGCCGTGTGAGGCCCTTCGTTTTGCGCGCTCCGTGTGAAGTTGTGCGCTGGTGCGTTACCTTGTTCTTGTTCTTGATGAAGGGCCACAGCTTGCCCTTGCTCTTGCCTACAGGCTTCTCCTTGGCGTCTCTGGAGCTGTTGGACAGGCTGGTGTCGGACGCCGTCCTCGTCATGGCCTGGCCGTAGTCCTCGAACTCCACGTCGCCCGGGGGCTCGAACCCGGACTTGTACGACTCCACCACCTGCTTGGAGTCCTGGGGAGGGTGGAGGCAGCATTCAGTGATACCTTTCAATGCACTTTTTTTATTTAAATATCAACGGAAGATGTTTTAAAATGCAAAGCAGTGACTAAAAAAAGAGGGGCGGGTGGGTCTGATTAGATCGTCCTGCTAATCAGCACATCTGGAGATAAGATGCAACACATTAGAGGTCCTGGTCACTCCTGTTTATAGTAGTTTTTGTCTGATAACAGTTCATGAGAGAGAGACTCTGTAATCCAGTTTGTGGGCCACAGAAGAAAGAGGAAAAGACCTCAATCTGTCACGCAGGAGCTATGACTCCCAGTGAGGTCGGGGAACAAGGCTCAGGCTCCACAGACGCAGGAAGAGGGACATTACTCAAGGGTATAAGTGTAGTGAGCACCGGCCTGAGTGGACTGATAAGGTCGGAGGGTTCTGGCTTGGAGTTGAGATCAAGGGGTCAAAGATTGTGAACTAAGAGGAAGAGGAAGAGGGACAGAGACGAGGAAGGAGCATGTGATGTGTTGTTTACTGTCACTGGAGTCGTCTCCCTGGAGCCGGGCCAAGCAAACAGCTAGATGTTCTCACACACACACACACACACACACACACACACACACACACACACATACACACTCACACACACACACTCATAGTCTTGTTTTCTTTGTCATGTGACATCTCAATAAATCACACTGCTTGTTTTCTCTTTGACGGAGGCGAATGAGATGCCTCTCATATAAAAAATAATAATACTAATAATAGACCACGGGACCAACATCTGTTTATTAGCTTTGTAGACGTGCATAAACTAAAGAGAAAAGGCTCTTATGAGCTGACCAACAGTTTAAATATATGAAGCACAGCGATTCAACTTCCTCCTATTTCCAGAACAGGTACAGGTGTTTAAAAAAAGAAAAAGCAGTTTAACATTTTGGGAAATAACCTTATTTTGTACTTCTGGCTGAGAGCTAGATGAGAAGATGAATACCACTATCATACTGTGCATTACATATAAGCTACAGGGAGTTGTTGTTACCCTTTGGATGAGAGCCAGGCTAGCTGCTTCCCTCTGATTTCAGTATCTATGCTAAGCTACGCTAACTAGCGACTTGCATTAATTTCATATTTACAGTGCAGACAGAGAGTCAAATTAAACTTCCTTTATTTTTTTTTCACAAAAAAATATCAAACTATTACTTTTAAATGTACCGTAAAAGTCGGGTTACAAGCCGCTACTACCTTCCCCGTTAGCTCCCCGCTGTAGCCAGCTAGCGCTCCTGCTAGCGCTCCGCTAGCTCCCCGAAGAGTACCGGCCCAGCGGCGCCACTTGTTGCTTAATACGTTCCACTTGGTGTGTGTGTGTGTATGTGTGTGTGTGTGTGTGTGTGTGTGTGTGCGTGTGTGTGTGTGTGTGTGTGTGTGTGTGTGTGTGTGTGTGTGTGTGTGTGTATGTGTGTGTGTGTACTCACAGTCTTGGGCTCGATGGACTCGGCGGCTTTCGTCATGCCGTCTAAACATTTCCCCACGATGGGCAACACTTGGCGGTCCACGTCCGCAAACGTCTTCATGCTCACTCCTATCCTGTCAATTCTTTTCTCCTCCATGTCTTGAAGTTTCTACGCAAAAAAAAAATACAAATAAAATAAATGCATGCATATTTATACGTAAATACAAGCTCGACTAGCTTGTGTTATAGAATATGGAGGGCAGGACTTCAAAATGATACACTGGGAGATTGGCTTTTTCACGCATATGTATTTATGGGAAATCTCTTATGCACTTTACGTACATATATATATATATATATATATATATATATATATATATATATATATATAGAAAAGAAAAGAAAACAGCACTAGAGAAGTGAAAACGCATAACTGTGATTCCCAGCTCACGAGCTGTAGAAATGTAAGAGGAATGATGGCTCGTCTCAGTGTTTCAATGAATGTATTTTTAGCCGTGGACCCAGAGGGGAGTGTGGGTGGTGGGCTGCACACGGCATTGAATTCACAGGCATTTATTAATGATTGCACATGAATGCACCATTCTGGCCGACCCTTCAATCAGTCGGCACTTTCAGCCGCTTCATCACACATTGTGTGATTATGAAACGATAAATGTGTTGTGTGGGAACGACGAGGTTTGTTTGAGAAGTGCAACAACAAACGGGACGAATTATGACGCATTATCCGTTGGGTTTACCTGGAATATGTTGGGGATGACTGTGAAGTAATGCTCATTCTGCTCCTGGTTGAACTTCTGCAGGTAGGAGGAGTAATCGCTCTTACTGTCTGAAGCCATCTGGTGCCTGGCCTGAGCATGCTGTCGTGCCTGGAGGAAGAAAAACAGAAACAACAACACACAAACGTGCGCATCAGAGAGTCGCTCAGTGTCCCCATGACTAACACAGACATATGGGTGACACACACACAGCACACACACACACACACACACACACACACGCAGCCAGAGCATAAAAAACCTACATGAGTTGACACATTTGTGCACACCGGTGTTCATGCACGCACGCGTACGCACATACACATGAAGCTCAGTCACAGGTGCAACAACTCCCAAGTCGGGCAGCAGCGACGGCCCACGCGGTATGTAGACCAGAACACACACACACACACACACACACGGAGAAACAACAGCAGAACGGAGGGATTTGGATTTGGATTGCACCGCCCAGTCTGGCGCATCCCCATACCGTCGGTAATGTTGATTATTTTTAAGCTAGTTCAGTCTCAGGGAGGCAAGGCGGGCAGGCAGAAACGCAGCGGGACGGGAGCAGCCTATTACGGGTCCAAGGCGAGCAGATGGAGATGGGATTATCTCAGATAGGCAGCATGTGTGTGTGTGTGTGTGTGTGTGTGTGTGTACTGTAGCTAAGTACTCGTATCTGTTTCCTCTTTCCCATCAGACCTGAGGCCTCTCTGCACATACGTAGTGGTTTTATTGGTGTCATTATGTCGCCTATAGCACAGAGTCACCTTATGAACCTGTGATCGCATGCGGTCAACTGGATGCAGATGCCTGGAGGCGGGGCGGGGTGCAGACGTTATAACGGGACCGGAGAGGGAACGTAACCCGGATCTGTCACGGTCCTGAGGGAAACATTTCGAGGACTTTGTCTAGTTTTTCACCCACGCACCAATCTGAGTCTCTCATCAGCGCTCACACACACACACACACACACACACACACACACACACGTGGGTGAGTGATGGACGACGTGAGAGCGGAGACACTCGTCAGACACAGAAGGTGCATTATTTCCAGCACAGGAGGGATGACAGTTGATGCCTCGGCTGGAAAAAGAGAGTCACCGCCTTCGCGAAAAGGAATGTGAAGCCTGAGAGAAAAGCTAAAAAGCACATGTGGAGGTCCAGCTGTTTAAAATCGGCATGCCTGTGAGCATGCATCTAGGGTGTGTGTGTGTGTGTGTGTGTGTGTGTGTGTGTGTGTGTGTGTGTGCGCAACGCTGACATATGCGTGCATGCAAAGTGGTGCCGAATGTGTTGACAAAAGATGAGGGTAAACATCCTCGCCATGGTAACATGGCAGGAACAAGCTAACAAGATCACATCCTGTGGTCACGTTCTGGAAATTACCATCGTTGCATCTCTACATAAACATCACCAGTATCTGTATAAATATATATATATATATATATATATATATATATATATATATATATATATATATATGTATGTATAAGTATATCTAAGATGATTTGACTGAAAGTGATGAAAGTTATGGTCATACGCAACATATCATTTTTGATTTTGCTGACATCACACACACATATAACGTGTTCAGCATGGAGACAGTGAGACAAGCCACTGTACGGGGAGCAGATCACAGTCAGACATGAGAGGGCGCGTTAACGGTGTGTGTGTGTGTGTGTGTGTTCCCACATATATATATAACTGGCCTCTCTGTGTGACCTACCTTGTGGGAACTTCGCTTCAAGGCATGGCATAAAATAGATTTACAAACACACACAAACAAAAAAGAAGGATTGTTAGCCGTTTCCAGCTAAACAAGAAGTTGCCATAGAGGCGCTTCCTGGACCAGCGGGTGTGTCATCACTCAAAATGGGGAAGTCGCCACGAGGGCGAGCAGATGCAATCACGACTGAAATACTGGAACTGTAAACCGCGCTAACAGTATTAGCATGGCGGAACAGAAGTGGAGGGGGGAGGGGCACTGTATTATTTTGATAATAACGTATGACTGAGGATCTCCGCGACTGGGGAAGTCTGAGTGTTTGTGAGAGCCGGGGTTCCTTTTTTTTATTATAAAAGAACTGTGAACAGCCTTTTGTGGAGTCAAATAAACCCCAAATTAAGGGAGTTGTTTGCCAGAGGAGAGGGAACAGTTTCTCCAGCTGCAGAGAAGAACCGCAACACCTCAGCTCAACAAACAGCAGCTTGTTGGCATTACAGGGACCGGCATTACGGGGACCGGCATTACGGGGACCGGCATTACGGGGACCGGCATTACGAGGACCGGCATTACGGGGACGTCCCAGACAAAAGCAACGCTCCTTCTGTTCCAGACAAGTGACTGGCGAGGTTCATTTCTTCATTACTATCTGGTCAGATCATAGAGTGGCCTTCAGCTGCAGCATTTTAATGTACACACAGGACTGATCTGCCCATCATGCATCTGTTCTGTCTCCTTGAGGTTCAGCTGTGACTCAAACTGGGCTGAGGTCGTGACGCGTCGTTGCTTCCGGGGATAAACGCTCAGAGGCCTTCGACATAATGAAAGGAAAACGCCTCTGCAGCAAAAACACATCGTGACACATGGGCTGTTCTTTTTCTACGCCTTTTAGTTTCATGATTATGTCTGTTTCCTCTCAAAAAACTGAGCAATGTAACGATAGAAGCACACAAGTAACTATACTGCAATAACTAAAGTAACTATAATGTAATAACTATACTGTTATACCTATAGTAACTATACTATAACTATAGTAACTATACTGTAATAACTATACTGTAATAACTATAATAACTATACTCTAATACCTATAGTAACTATACTATAACAACTATAGTAACTATACTATAACTATAGTAACTATACTGTAATAACTATAATAACTATACTCTAATACCTATAGTAACTATACTATAACAACTATAGTAACTATACTCTAATAACTATAGTAACTATACTGCAATGACTATAATAACTATACTCTAATACATATAGTAACTAAACATAACAACTATAGTAATTATACTGTAATAACTAAACTGTAATAACTATAGTAACTATACTGCAATAGCTTTAAAAACTATACTCTAATACCTATAGTAACTATACTGTAATAACTATAGTAACTATACTATAATAACTATAGTAACTATACTATATTAACTATAGTAACTATACTGTAATAACTATACTATAATAACTATAGTAACTATACTATAATCACTATAGTAACTATCCTATAGTAACTATACTGTAATAACTATAGTAACTATACTATAATAACTATAGTAACTATATTATTATAACTAAAGTAACTATATTATAATAACTATAGTCACTATACTGTAATAACTATAGTAACTATATTATAATAACTATAGTAACTATACTATAATAACTATAGTAACTATATTATAATAACTATAGTAACTATACTACAATAACTAAAGTAACTATATTATAATAACTATAGTCACTATACTGTAATAACTATAGTAACTATACTATAATAACTATAGTAGCTATACTCTATGTGCAACTGAGCTAAAGGACTTTTCCTGGCGAGCACGTGAAAAAGACACTAAACCACAAAAGTGACACTGTAGCAATAAAGCACACGCACTTCCTTCTCTTTCTTCATACGTTCGCACATTTCCACACACTTAATTTACATTACAACACCAATAAAGTGCAGAGAGTTTAAAAAAATGTGGGAAGAAAAATCTAATCATCTTTCACAGTGACTGATATTTGTATTATAAGTTTTACATTTCTGAACAATGGAAAATGTGAGTACGAGATACAGAACACTATACATATTCATTATGACGTTTTAGAGTTTTAAAGTTGTTCTAAGTTTCCGAATGAAAAGACCATACGGATCATTTGTGTCGGCTCATTTACAACATTTATGATGTAGTTTACATTGCTGCTCACCATTTTATAAATGCATACGAGAGGCTTTCAGGTTGATTTCCTGCTAGCAGACATTTGCTTTCATCTATTTCACTGCAGCCTGTTTATCCAGGAAAACAAAACTATGTTGTAAAACGTAAAAGGGAAAATCTTCATCTTTCAACCGGACTTAATCTCAAAATGATGGCGTCATAATAACTCTAGCGCCTTCATTATAGAAGTTTTGGAAAGAATGGACTTGAGTGAGTCTTCTAAAGCTTCCCAAATTAACTTCAGTTGTATGTAAATAACTAAAAAAAGGGAGAGTAAGTTTATATTTAAATAAAAAAGGAAAACGGAATTGTTTAATTTGGTACTTTCTTGCTTAACGGATACGATACGTATCATGATGAAGGGATTACGATCCAATATATTGCGATAAGCAAAAATGAACACAGCTTTTTGGGATATATATCCAGTTTTACAGAACAGAAAACTGCAATACTCAAGCAGATCAATATCTATCTTACACCTCGAAAGTAGCTGCTCTGTAAAAAACAACAACAGAAGATTGAACGGAAGTTGAATTTCCGAGGCATGAATGGAAACTAAAAGTCAATAAAAAAAATGGTCAGCAGAAATGTAAATAATGCACACAAAGCGGTCCTTTAAGGTTTGGATATCTTGCATAATAAAGAGCTTGTTTACACTGAATGTTGTGCGATCCAATAAAAGAAATAACTGTTGTCGTGACACAACGCCGCTCTTGTTCCACCACCGGTTTCTTGAGCTGCTGTGCCGGGTCTTACCAGCCGAGGTCAGAGTCAGCCTAAGCCTATTGTGGCCCTGGCTGGACGTCCAGAGGGCAGAAAGGCTCTTTATTCCGGCCCGTATTTGCATAATAATCGGGTCTGAACTGTGTCAACTCTCAAGCCGTAGCTCTGCTCCAACAGCTGATGAAGCAGCAGAGAGCACGCGCCGCTGACCCATGATGCCTTGCGGGCGTGGGAGCCATGTGGGTGAAGGATTTCGAGAGCTCTTTTTTTTTTAAATTGGGTCGTGACAACAGGAAATGACATCAGCTCCAAGCCCAAGGGGGAGGAGTGTTGAAGAGAATGTTTTCCCACAGAAAGACCAAAAGTATAAAACGATAAAAATACAAAAGAAGACCCAGCAGTGTGTTTGATATCTGCTCTGCGGCGATAATGAGGACTTTGTTCGCCGTGCCGCTGAGACAATGCCAGCTTTTACCCCGGCATCAAACCCACGGTCACTCAATCATGTGGCCTTGTGTCTTTCGGTCGAATGAGGAGTCATTGGAGGCTTTTGGGAGGGAGGATGCAAAAGTAAAGGGGAAAGAGGAGGGTGCAAAGTGGCAGGGGGAGGAAGGCCAGGCAGCGTGAGGGTCGAGGACGAGCTCGCGTGATCGGCGCTTCGCTGCACGAGCGTGCGATGACACGTACCTTTTCCACGTCAGCCTTAGTCACGTTAATGTCGGCGTCCATCCTCTCAAAGTACTGCTGCGCTCGGTCCGCCTCTTTGCAGTCCCTCTCAAACTTCCTTTTACACTGGAAGCAGAAGGAGAAGACAAGTTAACACCATCACGGACGTCAGACCAGTCACTTCCTGCTGCCAGGGTTCAAACACATTCTGACCAGTGGATTTCCATGACTTTAAACCAAATTTCCATGACAAACATTTCGTGAAATCTGGGTGTAAACAGTAAAAAGTGAGTAAATGTAGTATTTAAACTAACAATGAGAATACAAAGCATACAGTAAACCTTAAATGACACAAATGAATGAGACAATAGTTTGATTAAAAGAATAAACATTTATATAGATGCCTGTATGTATGCCTGCTTATATTTTGAGCGTCTTTCTTGAATGAATGAATATATACTTTATTAATCCCCAAGGGGAATTATTTTGTCATCTGTAGCGCCTTACAACTTGAAGATACAAACACACAAGATAAAAGATACAATATATAAATAAGCAACAGGGATGAAAGATATATACAAATTAAAATAAAGTAATATATATATATTTAAATATACACAATAAAATAGAATAGAATACAACTAACTGGATTGAAATATATTCATATTTACAGCCGCAGAGTGTATTCATTAATTAAGTAAATTCAATTAAATTAGATAAACAATAGATAGTGCAAAATGCAAAGTATGTATGTGCACAGTGATGAATTAATCCACAGAGGAACTAGCAAGCATATTCATTATTTCAAACTCAGCGTAAATGAACGACATGAACACATGAATATAACACATTTACATGACTTTTACACAACTTTTGGGATTTTTTTTTTTTCAAGGACTTTTCCAGGCCTGGAAATAACCATTTTAAAAATTCCCTAAATGTCATTTCAGGGAGCGGCATTGTGTGCGACAGTCAGAGCTCAGTTTACGCCATCGGGGCTGTAAAAGCGTCTGCAGCCTGCAGATTAAACAAATGTTCATATAGTGGTCATTTGTGTCCAGAAAAACAAGCATTCATTCAACCCTCCTTCGACCCCTCGGAGGGAACAATCCGTGTTTGTTGGGCCGGCCCGCACTCTGAACTGTGCCTATCTGCTCGCACACAAAGGGAACATTGAGCGCTCAGCGGAGTTTGAGGAGGACAAGGCAGTCCTGCATATCTCTCTCTCTCTCTCTCTCTCTCTCTCTCGGAGATAAGAAGTGGTGTTCTGTGGAATCTCTCTTTCAGCTGCTTCACTTGAACAAATGGAAAACGGACCCCCCTGGATATGATCTTATATCTTATCTCGGGTTTGAATAACAGCGTTTGGAATTATACAGTCGTCTAATTTAACGTTATCCTGGCCAACGTTTGACGACTAAAAGGACACTAAAAGGAAACTTTGTGTTTTAAGTTCTACTTTTTCCATTCAAGGCTTCTATTGAGGTTTTTTAATGAAACTTCAACGTTCTGCCATCGCTCTAAAAATATAAAATATATATATTTTTGAGGGGTTACTGTGGTTATATGAAGCAGAATATTTTCTTAGATTAAAACATTTTATGAATTTGTGATTACATTTCTTTCTTTCATTACATTTTGACTTTACATTGCTCTTGAGTTGTAATACTAGTCGTATTAGTTTAGCCTAATCTTTATCTGCAACTATGCAGAGACACCAACAGAATGAATACAAAAAGCTGCACAGAATTTAAATTATGAAACGTTCCAAACGACACTTCAAACTATTCAGTGCAGCTCTATTTATACTATAGGAAAATCCGCCTGCCTGAAAAGAATTAACAGTATCAGTAAACTTTAAACCAACATTATTCATCTATCAAAATACCATCTTGGTGCAAGAAGCTGTCTTGTATCTTCATCTCTTGCTCACAACTGATGCCCAGTCTCCATTTTGAGTCGAATAAATGGCACGCTGTCTGAGTTTCATGATGAAGACGGACCATGAGGTCCCTCAGGGCTCTGTACTCGGTCCTCGGCTGTTTTCCACCCACTGTAAGTAAGTGCTCCCTTAGCATTTGAGGATGACGATGATGATGCACGTCATCGTCACACTGCTCCTCCCTAAGTGTCGGTTGAAGCATGCTTTGTAGCACGTGACGCCGATGCTGATTCATATATCCATAGACCGTCTGCACAGTTTTATACAAGATTGTGTTCCCTTTTCTGTGATTTTAATTTTTAATTAAATCATAAAAAAATGCAACTTGTCATGATTAAATCATTCATATTTGTTTGGGGTGTTTAAAGTAATTGAAAAAATATATATTTAGTTAACAATCTTCTGGTTTTCTCTAGCAACTGCGCTCCATCACAACTGCCACCGGTGGACATTCGAGGTACTGCACATTAACGGGGTCGCTTACCGATTCCAGCTGTTTCCACGAGCTCTCGATTTGCTGCTGCGCCTTACGCCCATCATGGAAGTGCTGTCAAAGGATAAGGGGTAAAAACAAAAGTGAAATATTATTATCTATTCACAGGCTTAAGAGATTTGAAAGCAGGTGACCTTGACACAGCGGGGATAATAAATTAGAAGCGGTTGGAATGAGTCTCGACCTACACCACTAAACACTATGAATATTACTCACACTGTGTTAATGTAAGCTGAGAAAGTAGGGCAAATTCTAATAGATACTACTATACTGTAGCTACATTACAAATTATGACCATACAATCCACGGGCTTAACTCTCAGAGATTTATACAGGCTCCAGCACAGAGTGTGGCTTTGTTAAGTCCATTTGATTAAAGAACAGTTCAACACAGGCGCCCCTAAAAAAAAATCAGCGTTGCAAATAGCAACATACAGTTAGCAGCAATACTAAAAAATCCACTGAATGAAGGCTTTGCACTCAGTAGAGATTCTAATAAAATAAAAATAAAAAGGTCAAACATCCTGCAGATCAAGAAAGAGTGACACGGAGGAGCAGTGTGGTGACGCCGAACAGACGAAGCTGCAAACGCCACGTGTCATGAGCACAGCAGGGAAAGATCTACCTGTCCTCTGGGACCTCTGCTCGGGCTCCATGGCACGTGGAAGGGGCACTAATGTACTAATTTAATGACCTCAAGTATGAGAAAATATATCCAAACATGTAAGAAAATGTATTTAGTCCAAAAAGGCAACGAACAACAACTAATATATCTATCAACAGATATCCATGTCCTCTTCAGGATGAACTGGAGTTATTTGCAACTTTGTGGCCCCTTGGACTTTATTTTGACGGCACCATCAGGTCAAAATATTTAATTGGCCTATACTTTTTATTTATTTTTTACCAAATGCATTCAATACAAAGCTTCAGCTGTACTTTGGTTTTAGAGCAACTGAGCAAATGTTTAATATTACAATGTTAACAGTCATTGTGAGCCTTTATCCCTTTTGTTGAATACAAATCTCCACTTGATTTATGCTATTATTAAGCATACGAGTGACCAGAGGGATAGAAAACCGTTGTAACCGTGAGATGGGAACTGGTTCAGTCAAAGAGAAGCTTCCAGTGAGCAGATAAAACATGGAAGCCAGATATTGTAATCTAGGGGGAGACAGATTATGTCACAGTTAAGTGTTGCGTATTCGACGAGGCTTTATTGAACACGTAGCACGATGTGTGTTCGTTATGCTAACGGCCTCCCTCGGCCTCGCTCGCTCCAGGGGGGCAGAAGACTCTCTCTCTCTCTCTCTGTGTGGATCACAGACCCCCCAAAGAAACACATTAAAAAGAAGAAGCCATTGAGACTTGACTATCAATGAGCGGTCCCCTGGTTACGCTGACGGGTCAGAAGCTGAGCTGCATATCGATGCTGCAATCCAACAAAAGGGCCGAGCCGCTGGAGAGAGCACGAGGCGTTCGCTTGTCCTCGGTACTCCGAGTACTAAGTCAGACGCACGAGCACGAGACGAGACCTGGAGGCGTCCGGCAGGTCGCTCTCACCTGAACATGAGAGTAGTGAGAATGCGTCTGGTTGGCCTCAAACAGACACACTTCTCATATCCTCAGGTTTCAAGGGGGAAGCTGAGAGAAATGAGGAAGCGCTCCGGTTGTTTCAGAGGAAGTATTTCAGCTCGAGCAGAAAAATAGGACATGGTGGAGCCTCTCGGGCCAAATGTTTAATCAACCCTGACCTTCAAATTCCCGTTTGATAAGAAGCATCTTATTCAGTTATGAAAGCACGTCTTATGATAAGATACGCTGAAGATACAATGGAGCCTTTTCACGGCGCTGCAGCACAAGACCGGCTGACATCATTGTTACTGTGGACGCATTCCTTCAACCAAACACTTGTCTCCATGACAACACAGCTGAAAAATACCCAGAGCCTCTCTCATTGCTGTTTGCGTAAACAAATCCTCCATCATCACGCCGGTAAACAAACCACGTAGACGCTGGACGGGGGTAACGAGGTCCAGCTGGAGGCCGAGGAACGACGGGTTCAAAAAATGTAAAAAAGAAATGTGAGCTCATTCGCTTTTTGTTTTTTTTCAAATGCAAAAGAGAGAGGACACACCCCGTCTTTCTCCCACACGTCCTTCTCAGTAACGGCATGTGACTGCTGCCACACTTCACCAGGTCGCTGACCTGAAGCTGCAGCTCTCAGTTACCCAGACACACAGTGAACTGAGAGTCTTCACCAAGCTGTAACCACCTTGATGCAGATTTACTCTTTACTTAAATGTTCTAAACACGGGATTCAGAGCACTAATACAGCAGCAAACATCTGTATGTGGAGACAGAGTGCAGTGATGGCGTCCTGAGCCGTCAATGCAATTCCATGTGAAAGAGTCTATTTGTACAGGTGTGCATCATGGCGTCCTGAGCATGGCTCTACTTTCTGGGGTCATCCTGGTCCAAGACTGTGAGGCGGACGTGCAAAACAAAAGACACGAGGTGGAAGGCGGGACAACCGACAAACACCCTCTGCTGTCACTCCAAAAAAAACATACTCCCAGCACCGCTTTTGCCCCTTTTGAGCCTCCACACACGAGCTCCAACTCAACTGTTCGTCATCCATTGCCGTGACCCGGCTCACAGGAATGTGCACCTGCAGCCCTGTACAGCTGTCACCGGGGAGAGGTATTCTACATGAAGCATCCTGGATGGAGACGCGTGCGCGTGCAGCGGCGATGGAAAAACATCCACGATCAATTCTCCCCTCCTCCGCTTCCTATTTGTCTCTCCACTCAACTCAAGAAGGTACGTGAGAGCCTCTCCAGAGAGACACACTGTTCTTCCACCGCGGCGTCGGCTCTGCTCTCGGCCTCCGCAGAGATAAAATGAGGACGGCGTCTTCTGCCAAAAGCACCTAAGAGATGTTTTACGGCCTATTATATTTCTCAGCTGACTGTTCTCTGGCTCTGCCCGCGGAAGAGGTATTCTTTATAGAAACGTTTCTAGCTGGTTGAACATGTCACGTTCTAATAGTTTACGTGCAAAGATTTGTGCCAGAAAGCGTCTCCGACGGTCCAGAAAGTAGCCGAGTGTGTATGTGTGCAGTGAACACAGTACGGTGGCCCTTCTGGGACAATTACACCGTGAAGCCCAGGCCAGGCTGAACAACATGGCCTCTTACTGAGGTCATGATCTACTTTCAGGATCTCCTCCCGTGCCTTTATGATTCAGATCTATGTCGAATCAAATCCTTTTAGAAAGCGTTCTCAGCTCCTGTGCCGCCCCACGCTGAGCCGAGCGAGAGGTTCACTCGGGGAGAGTTACACAACCGCCCCACGTGAGGAACTAATGAGGTATTATTTTTCTTTCTACCTGTCCAATAAACTCTCTATAAACCCAGGAACAGGCGGGACCTCACCCTCCTCTAATCCCAGCGTCTGGGTCGGCCCGCATAGCTGTGTCTGAGAGGCACTGCAGCTTTTGATGAAGATCTTTCTCTTTGTAGCTCAGAAAACACTCGATGTCAGTCCTAATCTCTCCTTTCCCCTTTTGCATGTCCCTGTTTGTGTCGCATCATGCTATGAAGGGAAACCCCCACTCAGATGTGTGGCTTGTTTTTAGTCACGAGAGGCAGACACATGACAAACTAGGAGGACAGAGGGAGGAGAGAGCGAGGGGGAAACTGTTCATATTTATAAATACAATAGCGGAAAACTGAAGTCAGGAGGAAGAGGGGTGTCAGGGTGACATCCTGCAGCCTCAGGACAGCACGGGCCTGACCCTGGTCCCACAGATGCTGTGCCAAGCCAAACCAAGCCAGGCTAAACCGACGGCAAAAGAGCAGAATAGGCCAAGAGGTGGTGGATGGTTCCAACTAAACCCAAGTTTCAGGGCTTCCTGTATTCAGGTCGCGGCTGCAGCAACACGATTGTCACCAGTTGTGCAGATAGACTCTTTTTAAAAAGCCGCTGTGCCTCTGCGCAGCCCTCTGGTTTTGTTTTTCCACTCCAGTTCCCCTCAGCTGGACGTCCGTGACCATGAGTCCATGACAGAATGTTCTGAATGTATTTTTTCCAGCTGGGTAGTTTTCTCTCTTCTCCTCCACTCGCTCTCCGGCTTTAACGAGCGCCGGGCGCCGCTCTGTTATCTGTGAATCATGCACAGCGGGTCCGCCGCTCTTCGAAATCACTTTTATAATACGTGAGGAGGAAAGTGACTTTTGTGAGGCGGTTTATAAAAAGAGAGAAATAAGCCCGTAATGACAGAGAAGCGAGGACTTTGTTCCATAAAAAGGACTCAGACCGTCACGTTCTGCCCTTCTGGAGAGTCTTAATCTATATTTACTCAGCGATGACCTCAGTCCACGGAGAACAGAGGATGCAGAGGGAGTGGGCTACGTCACTTACTGCAGGACGGTGCGTCTTCTGGTCTCAAATAAACTCATTTACGTTTAAATCAAAGCACTGGCGAGGGGAGAACGACAGGAGGATAAGGAAAGAGCAACATTATGTATATATATATAATTGTGTATATATGTATGTATATATATGTATATATGTATTTATATGTGTGTATATGTATGTGTACATGTATGTATGAGGGTGTGTATCTACATATATACATAGTATGTGTATATATGTATGTATATGTGTATGTGTGTATATGTATGTGTGTATCTACGTATATACATAGTATGTGTATATATGTATGTATATGTATGTATATATGTGTATGTATATATATATGTGTATCTATGTATGTATATGTATGTGCGTGTGTGTATATATATGTGTACATGTATGTATGAGGGTGTGTATCTACATATATACATAGTATGTGCATATATGTGTGTATATGTGTATGTGTGTATATATGTGTGTATATGTGTGTATGTGTGTGTGTATGTGTGTATGTGTGTGTGTGTATGTGTGTATGTGTGTATATGGGTGTATATATGTGTGTGTGTATGTGTGTGTATATATATGTGTGTATGTGTGTGTGTATATATGGGTATGTGTGTATATGTATGTGTGTGTGTGGATATATATGTGTACATGTATGTATGAGGGTGTGTATCTACGTATATACATAGTATGTGTATATATGTATGTATATATGTGTATGTGTGTATATGTATGTGTGTATGTGTGTATGTGTGTATATGTATGTGTGTATATGTGTATATATGTGTATGTGTGTATATGTATGTGTGTATGTGTCTGTGTGTATATGTGTATATATGTGTATGTGTGTATATGTATGTGTGTATGTGTATGTGTGTATATGTGTATATATGTGTGTATATGTGTGTGTATATATGTGTATGTGTGTATATGTATGTGCGTGTGTGTGTATCTATGTGTACATGTATGTATGAGGGTGTGTATCTACGTATATACATAGTATGTGTATATGCAGGTATACCCCTACGTATTGTTATTTTTATTTGTATGATTATGTGCATGTGTATCTTTACACAACTTTTTCTTGATATGCATAGCTAGAAAATCAATAAAAATGTGATAAAAAAAAGGAAAGAGCAATATTGAATAATGGAGGTGTGACTATAAAACGAAATCCCACCGATTTCCTCTCGGCCTTGACCTCCTGCAGGTAGCGCGAGAGCTCGGTGATGATTTGAGACGTCAGGTTCTCCGCTATGACCTCGTGTTGACCGGCGTAGTCGTTCAGCTCGTTCAGGGACGCCAGGAAGGCTCGACAGAAGGTGAACCTGGCGAGAGACAGGAAGTGATGTCAGAGGAGAGATGGTTGCAAAAGCGACCGTGTTAGAAACTAATGGCATCGTGGTTTGAATTTGGTTTGGAACGTGGTCCTTTGGTTAGGAATGGTGTGATGTCTGGCGGGAGAATAAGGTGAGATACAAGTCGACAGCTAGCAGTTAGCTTAGCTTAGCATGACGACTGGAAACAGCTAGCCTGAACCAATTCCGCCTGTAAAAGCATCAGCTTGTGGTCGTGATCATGTGACATCGATGTGCACGGCCCTTTAACTTACTTGCTCTCATCCTCTTCTCGTGAGTTCTTCTTGGGTTGGTACTTCTTTGATAAATTCCTGTGAGGACAAAGAGTTCAGACTCATCAGACATTTCCTCCAGCATCGTTCTTATTAAGAGCCCAGTCTGCAGACGTTCCCATTATGTTTCCCTGACACTGCCCTTATGGACACCATTCAATCCAGCAGAGTGCTTTCTGCCGCTCACACTCCATCCTCCTTCTCCTCTCCTCGGGTCATGAATCACGCCAGAAGCAAGCATGCTTTTCAATATGCAGCCATTGCCCTTGTTGTGACTCTGTGCTGCATGTGAGTGGCACGAGATGAGTGCAGTGTGAGGAGGAAGAGGAGGAGGAAGAGGAGGAGAAATGAGATGTTGGGTCAAGATGAAAGGGAGTATGTCGCCATGCACGCCGTCTGTGAATTGATATTGTTGGGAAAAGGCTGCGGATAATAACCTTCATTATGGTTATGACAGTCTTTCAATATCCTCCTCTCAGCCGACGGGTTGCAGCACATTGTGTCACGTCCGTTAAACGCTCACCGTGCTGTCAGCAGAACATAATAACGTGCACTAGATGCTCTGATGGATCTGAGTGAGCATTGTGTGCTTCATGCCTGCAGGAGCCTTTTGTCTAATTAAAGAGCAGCGTTCTCTATTTAAAAAAGAACAACCAAAAACTAAAATACAGGCCGACGCAAAAGAGCCACTTTCAGGAAGACGGAGCAGACGCTGTAACTTTATAATCCTATTTCATGTCTTGAAAAGGAAGTTTGTCATTATTGTTGTCATTAAAAATGCAATACTGCTGTCCACGTTGCACATGACAATCAGTATTCTGAGTCGACGTGAAGAGCTTTAAAAGAGCTGATAAAAAAAAAGTATTTTGTGTTATTGTAATTGCATGAATGTTGTCCATGGTGCTGTTAGATAGTTGTGTGTCCCTTTGTGTGCAGCAGGCGGGAGAGCAACATTTATGAAAGGCTAAATGCTGAACTATGAATTGAAGCAGAATATTTTGTAAGATTAAAACATTTAGTGGATTTTGGAAATGATTTAAGTTGATCTTTTTCCGATAAATTAGGACTTTTTGTGCAGAAATACCTTTTTCTTTTAACCGAAACTTGATTATAATCATACAGGTACATTCAATACATTCAACCTCAGCATTTAACCCGTCCTATGGGCTGTAAAGCGGCCGAGATTTGGTGCCTCACTCAAGGACACTTTGACGTGTGGACAGTCAGAGCTGTGGATGAAACCGCCGACCTCGTGGTGAGGAGAGGACCTCCCTATCTGCGCCCACAACGAATGAACAGATAAGAGCGAATGAAGAAGAAAAAATGCTTGATTTACAATTTTTATGTAAAAAGCACACGTAAATCCCTACTGTAATAAATAATGCATGTGTTAAAAATATATATATATGTGTAATGTGTGACTCGCTCTGCTCACATCCCCCACCACGCCTCCCTAGTGGCGTTTGCACTGTTGCTAGGCAGATCTGTCTATCTCTCTCTCACACCGTCTCTAATTATAGTGCCAGTTCCCACTATCAGTCACTCACAGGCAGATGTCACGTGTCAGATTGTATTTGCGCCACAACCACATATTTAACACACGTCAGGGTAAAGGTAGCGGCTTCATTAGGAGAATAAAATAATAACAAGTGTGTGTGTGTGTGTGTGTCTGCAAGATGAGACCGCATGGCCGCTTCATTCCGGGTGACACTGTAACCGCAATAAAGGCAGACGCTCCCACCCTCACCCCGTCTCTTTTGTTAGCAGGACTTTATTCCCACTGTGTTATGGATTATGCCCGACTGGAATGTGGGGGAGGATGCGTTAATGCATCGCCTGCATGACTAGACTGAAGCATTGTGCATGTTTACACCAGGCAGGGGAAGAGGATTATGCATGGATTAGTGCGGCGTGCGATGTAGAAATGCTCCAAAGTAGTGTCATAGCCTCAGATGACGAGGAGTGAAGGCTATGGCATGTAGTTTAGAATAAATAAACAACCAGAGTATGCTTTAGGGCGGGCTTACTGTGATTGGCAGGTCTCTACGTCACTCCTCCGCTTTCCAAATATAGTAAAGTATAGTTCAACGGATGCAAAAAGTCTTTGATTATGACATTAGAGCTTTATGATCGATATACTGAATATATTCTTGATTGATCATTTGATAAATGCACAACTTCCAAGGCGACGTCCTCACATTTTGTCCAGTAAACACTCTAAAATGTCCCTCTCTTATTACTTAATTATGTATTATTACAGTGCGTTATGTCTCCCGTGTAAAAGCCTGTGACAGAAGGTAAAATCTACCCGGCAACACGGATGAGAGAAAAGAGGACTAGATCAAAAGAGGCCAACTCCATTACTTTATTAGATCCAACAGCCTGCCGTTTCTTTTGCTTTGAGCGTCCCCGTTAGATTAAGCCTGCTTTCATGAGCTAAGTTGGTTTAAAACTAAAAAGGGATAATTAGCCCGTAGATGTGGCTCCACAACAAAGAAGCACTGTGCGTTAAAAACACAGGAAAGCCCTCTGACTCAGGCTATCCTGTCACTGAGGACTAATTTCCTCATTTCAGCCTTTTTCTGACATGTGTGCCAATGTGTTCACGTGTTCGTGTGTGTGTGTGCGTGTGTGTGCGTGTGCATGTGTGTGTGGGGTGTGTAGATAACAGACCCAGTTTGACAGCGGGCACATTGACTGAAAACATCCGCACCATCTGTGGAGCCTGAAGTTCAATAGAAGCCAAGATGAGCCCAACCCCAAACACACTGTACACAGACGCTGACTAATTGCACTATGGGATATCTGTATCAATTGAAATGCAATGTTTTGGGGATTATTTGTCCAAAACACTGCTTTAATTTGAGCGATCCAGTCGTTCGTGAAAGGGGTACGAATGCATTTGAATGTTGCATCTGAATGACTAATTTCCTGGATGTGCACGCATGTAAACACAGGCTGCTAGTCCTATTATCTCAAGCTCACTTCACTCCCTAAAAGAGCAGTGCTGTGGAGGGTCTGTTGCTGTGTGAATACCAGGTCGCTGTGTAATGAGGGGCGGGAGGAGGAGGGTCAATACTCAGAGCATTAGCCATATTGCCCGGCCTCTTTAAAGATGAGGATTGAGGATTTGTGGAGGGTATCTCCCACTGTGATGGGACGCATGAGGAGATAAGAGATGGATCCTCTCGGTGTGCGTGTGCGCGTGTGTGTGTGTGTGTGTGTGTGTGTGTGTGTGTGTGTGTAGAGAGAGAGAATATAGAGAGAATAGGAGGGGGGCGGGCCAAAACTTGTGGTTGGCGGAAATAAAAGCAGAGAAAAATCTGGGTCAGACCTGGGCTTGATAATGCTGATACCTACTCGTCTCTATGGAAACACAAGCTCCGCCCCCATCCCCCCACACAACCTGACTTCCTCTCGCCTGAAGCAGAAGCTAGCAACAGCAGACAGCGTGCATGCACACGAGAGGGAGGAGACAGAAAGACTGTATATAGGGGAAAAGAGAGAAAGGAGGAGGAGGAGGGAATATAAATGGCTTTAATGACGGTTTTATTTAGATTCTACACATGCATAAAGTGATTGTGCTGATTAATAACAGGCTCCCCAGAGGTCAGAGGTCACTGTCAGCTACAGAACTAGCTGGTGAGGATTCAGTCTCCTTGTTTCAGGTCAAATCCTGCTGTCGGAGGTCCTGCATATGGATCATAAATCGGCTCGAGCACTCACCTAATTTGCTTTGCATAGCTGGCTTCAATGTCTGATCTCTCCTTGACAAATTTGGTGTACTTCTCCACAAATTCGATCCCCCACTGTGTGTGCTTCTCCAAGTTGTCAAACTGATCCTGCAGAGAGAGAGAAGGAGAAGGCGAAATGATTAAAATCCCTCGAATACAAAGGAGAGGGCAATCTGACAAGTGTCAAGTGTGCAGAAGAAAAGAAAGAGAAACAAGCTCAAAGATTAAATATAGATGAGGACATTGTATTGTGTGTATACTCCAGGAAGTAATGCTGAATTTAAATATGCATCACATATTATCCACTGGAAGCTGTCATTGTAAGTAGCAGATTTCTCTCGGACTCCTGAGTATCATCATGAAGGGTGGAGCGTTAGCTCGTTGTAAAAACAGACGCTAACGGCTAACTGCTGATAACCAAACACAGCTGTTGGGGCTGAACTCGTTATTAATGATCTGCGCAGGACTGTTGAGGGAAAAAATGAGCCTCCAGTTGGCTGAGGTCACGTCTGGAAATGCATCAGTACAGAACAGAGAGCATGTGCAATGAACACACACACACACACACACACTTCGGCTAATCTTTACTGGCGATCACATGGCTACTTGTCTCGCAACAAATGCGGGTGTAATTTTGCAAGATGAACCAAAAACAGAACAACCTTGATGTGACTCCAACAGTCCCCCATCCTCTCCTCGACCATGTCTGAGTCCCTGAGTCCAGCTACCGGCTCCTCTGCACTGTGTGTGTACACCGAGTGTAGAGGGGCAGGAAGAGGTTCGTGTGATTCTCTGAGGAAACCACGCGACGTGCTCTAAGAGTGCTTCAAGCGTCTCTGCACTGAAAGCATCATCGTATCAAAAGACACAGGAAGCGGTTGTGTTTCCGAAAAAAGTCTGAGAGTTACGCTTCAGGCTCCACAATCATGCAGCACTTGAAGCTGTCTTTTTTTTTCTTATTCCTAGAAGTGCAGAACATTCAGGACGATGCGCTGTCGTAGCTCTATCGTAGCTCTGTCGTAGCTCTATTGTAGCTCTGTCCTAGCTCTATCGTAGCTCTATCGCAGCTATATTGTAGCTCTGTCCTAGCTCTATCGTAGCTCTATCGCAGCTATATTGTAGCTCTGTCGTAGCTCTATTGTAGCTCTATCGTAGCTCTGTCGTAGCTATATCGTAACTGGGTCATAGCTTTGTCCTAGCTCTAGCGTAGCTATATTGCATCTCTGTCGTAGCTCTATCATAGCTCTGTCTTAGCTTTGTCATAGCCTTATCATACCATTGTCATAGCTCTGTTGTAGCTATGTCGTAACTCCAGCGTAGCTCTGTCGTAGCTCTGTCATAGCTCTATCATAGCTTTGTCATAGCTCTCTCATAGCTCTGTTATAGCGCTATCGTATCTCTATCGTAGCTCTGTCATAGCTTTGTCATAGCTCTATCGTAGCTCTCTTGTAGCTCTGTTGTAGCTCTATCGAATCTATATCGTAGCTCTGTCGTAGCTTTGTCATAGCTCTATCGTATATCTGTCGTAGCTCTAGCATAGCTCGATCGTAGCTCTATCATAGCTCTGTCATAGCTTTGTCATAGCTCTATCGTATATCTGTCGTAGCTCTGTCGTAGCTCTAGCATAGCTCTACCGTAGCTCTATCATAGCTCTGTCGTAGCTTTGTCATAGCTCTATCGTATCTCTAGCATAGCTCTGTCGTAGCTTTGTCATAGCTCTATCGTATCTATATTGTAGCTCTAGCATAGCTCTACTGTAGCTCTATCGTAGCTCTGTCGTAGCTCTAGCATAGCTCTACCGTAGCTCTATCATAGCTCTGTCGTAGCTTTGTCATACCTCTATCGTATCTATATCGTAGCTCTAGCATAGCTCTGTCGTAGCTTTGTCATAGCTCTATCGTATCTATATCGTAGCTCTAGCATAGCTCTACTGTAGCTCTATCGTAGCTCTGTCGGAGCCGAGGGCGACGAAAACCCCTCAGACACCTTTCTGAAGGGATCCCCATTGAAGCACTCAGAGACAACAATAGAGAGGACTTTGAATGGGGGCTCCTGTCTGCATTGTTGTTTCAATGAGCAATCACTCAGCAGCGATCCACTCAACGGGAGCACTGCAAGATAAAAGCCAAACAATGGGACATTTTAAGTGAAATCACGAGGAGACGTCTTGGTCTCGCTCCCTCAGGACGCCGACTTTCTACCACAAGCTCCTCTTTCCCCTTTTAACGGCAATTAAAGTCATCAAACAAGCACGACTTCATCGTCACTCGTGGGCACCGAACATTCCTGGAAGAAAACAGATGACAATCGACACACACGTCACCGCAGCCACATCACGCACACACACACACACACACACACACACACACACACACACACACACACACACACACTGTAATTCCGATTACCCTTTTCTTCAGGGGCAACATCTTATCCAGCGTGTCTCCGTGTGGAATGCGTCCCCTTTTTGAAATATCCAAAATCCAGAAAATGTACAACAAGCGTGCGCCTCCTTCCCCACCGCCCCCCCTCCCCCTCCTCCCTCTGCAGCAGCACAACAAAAGGCTGAGGTTAGGTCAGAGAAGGGATCCACGAGATCATTTCCAAAGGTACCCGAACCGCGGATTAGTGTCCGGGGTTTGGAACGGCGTCCGCTGACCCCCGCCCGCCGCCCGCCGCACGGCAACAAAGAGACCGCACAGTTGGAGCAAGTAATTCCCAGAGAATCCCGGAGAGCAGGAGAGGAGCTGATGCACTGGTTCCCTCACACACACTCACACACACACACACTCTGGATCTGAGGCCACGGCTGCACACAGCATTCAGGCTGAATGCTCCATCAGGCGTGAGGTGGAGTAAGTGGGATGGGTGAGGAGAGAGAGAGGGGGGGGGGAGGGGGTCGAGAGGAGGAGAAATGTCGGGAGAGGCGGGATTACATGGGAGGGGATTCACTCTAAGAGGGGGGATAATCCTACTCATGAACTCATAACTTTACCATATTTCAAATATAATTAAAGGTTTACAAAATAAAAGGTTATCAGCAACTGGATGGTTTCACTCTGAGCTCGTGAACCTTTGTTAATATCAGACAGGGGAGGTTTGCTCCAGTAAAATGGACGGAAAAAAGACAGGAGCAAAGCAATTTTCCAGCTCCAGGATAAGAGCCGCTTAATAAATTATGGATCTGAGTGGGGCGAGGATCAGAGACAACAACACCCTGTGTGAAGGAGTGTCAGACGCCAGCAGACATTCTTCTTTGAATCGACCTCTTTCCATTCAAACTTGTAAAATTGCTATGATAAAAATACAATAAAAAGCAGATCCGATGTGCTCCTATGATCGTATACCGGATATCTTTGTGTTCTTTATTGTTGGTCGGACAAAACAAACAATGTTTAACACGTTAACTCTTAATTAACCAGATTATTCATTGTTAATCAAGAAAATAATCATCACTGATGAAAACCTGAGCAAACTACAAACTCTGGGTTGAAATTATGTAAAAATGTTGCCACGGATTTATTTTTTCTGTGATAGTTTGGTTGTTTTATCTCAGCTAATGTTTGCATGTGTGTTGTTATTTGGGCCAAAAAAGAAACCGTGACCTTACGAAACTTTTAATAAAGTGTCCAGTCACATATTTCGTTGGTTTCAAAACGAATTATCTCCCGATTTTATCTCTGCAGAAACTGTGAAGCGGTAATTTCAGCATGAAAAGATGAATTTCAAAACTTTCAAAACAGCTACGAGACTCATATTCAAACCTGCAGAGGAACCTTTTGGTTAAAAAACCCACCTCCTATGGCCCCCACACTGAAGACGAATAACTCCTTCCACTCCTTCTTCCTCGGCCTCTGACACCTGACCTTGTTCCCGTCAGGAAACCAAGCCGCTCCACTCGGCTTGTTGTTTCAGGACGCGATCCCACTCGCTGGGACGCATGTACTATTGTGGTAGTACATGAAAGCAAATAAATGGAACAGCGCGGCTAAATATTGTTTTTTATCATCCAGGAAATGGGAAACAGGTTCAAACGGAGAACAAAGGAGACGTGTGCTAAATATATGTGGGCCGGCCCGTGTGCTGAGAGAAACAAACACATGCCTGTTTGGGGATCAGCCTCCTGAACCCGTCCCAACTGCTGATGGAGATTATTGGCCAGTTTAATGTGGTAAGACTGCCAGGTAATCTCAACTAATGCACATTATTTAGCTACCTGCATCTGACGTTTCCTCTTTCCTCACGGACTATAAGACAGATATTCAACCAGTACAGATGTACTTTTACTTTGAAACATCTGCAGCAACCGAAGAAGATGAACTATTTATAAACTCTCTGTATGTGTTCATTAATCAGAAAAACCAACCGACCCTGAATGCAACGCCCACAATAGAAGCAGGGTACTTCTTGGATGGATGTGCAGAAAACAGTAAATAACAATCTTTTGGTCGTCTCTGTTTCAGGGAGGACAACGAGATCCCGGATCAAGAGTTGCACAGGAAGTGAGCAGAACCGCCTCACAGCCGGGTCGTCAGAACGGGACTGTGTTTAAAGTGTGAACGTCTGAAGAGACGCTTCCTGCTTCACTAGCGCCTCGCCACCTCTGCAGAGGTCGCTGTGCTGCTCTGGTGCTCACGGTGAAGATCAATGCGCCATTAAAAACACAAGAGGGGGGAAAGGGAATCGCTGACTAATAAAAAATGTGTAAATATGGATTTGAATAACACTCAAATCTAATACATGCATAGTTAGAAATAAATCCCCATATGTCCCCTGAAAGATACCGAACTAAAATGTTATAATGCATGAATCAGATCAGATAAAAAATTTAGTTGTTGAGAGAAACAGATCTCTCATTAGTTAAATAGCGTACAGATTTCAGATGGATGTTATTAAGGAGGATTTAACAGATGGATGGATTAGTTTCCGTATCATCTTAACGAGGGAATATGATGTCATGCCAACTGACCACAAACTTATAATGAATGGAACGTAGTGGCTTTCCTTTAATGAAACCGTTAATCTGATTATTATAACTGTTCACCCATCAAAATGATAATTATGTTTAAATCCAGTGTGCAAAGTGTTGACTTAATTCCTGCAAGGACTTAAAAAAACAAGTTTCTTTAACCTTGCAGAGCTTTAAACGCTCTCACAACTACGTTTCTAACGCTTCAAACTTGGCCTCCAGCTTTCAGAGCGTGTCGCGGTATCAGTCGATCTCTGAGAGGAAACCTGCTGAGACCAAGAGAAGAGACAGAGGAGGAGACAGATGTTCTGCTGGAGGAACCACGGCACAACAAGCCTGCCGACACTTTCCTCTTCTTCTTTTTGCGTTTGAGCAAGGAGGACAGAGTCATGTCCTGTACCGAGAACATCTAACCCCGAATAGCTCGCTGTCCCATGAAGAGCACGTACCGGAGGCCATATTCAATTCACTGCTTGAGATTGGAGATAAAAGGCGGTTCGTACTGGAAGTACTGACTGTGTGACACCCATATATGACTATAGTAGTGTTAGTCAAAAGAGAGAAGGTGGTCTCAGTGGGTTTTTTAAATGCGCTTGACTCATAGACCCAGTGTGGTGAACATGAATGAAAGAGTTATTTCAGGATCCTCGTTCGCTGACAAACCCTGAAACTGCAGCGAGAAGGAAAAAAGGAATGAGGAGGAAAACTGCCTTGAGTCACAAATAGTGTGATTACACAAACACACAAATAGTGAGAAGAAACTGACCCTGCCTCATCCAATGAAGCAAAGCTGGAGAGTTGTTCCAGTAATTAGCCAGACCCCCGCCCCCTACTCTTACACTGACCATAGCAGAGGTCTCTCCGGCCGTGGGCGGCCAGCAGCCAGAACTATTATTTGCCGGAGATGCCAAACCCTCAGCGCACACTGCGCGCTTTGTGCAAGAGACGCGGGGCGGAACAATGCAAAGCCCGGCGTGACCCCCCGGACAGGGGCCTCACGCACGCGCAAACGCGTTCGTGCACACGCGTAGACCACCACATGGTCACGTGCTCCACTGTACTCGATGGCTGCCCTCTGCTGTCTCTCTTTCTGGGTTATTAAACGTCGGGTGATTTATCTTACCGAACCAACACGTGCACGCGCATCCGCTACCGACGGTCTGCACCAAACATGAGCAGCTGTTTGGGGCCGGTGGGTGACCTTATGTGTAGGAGCTCTTGTTTGCATACCACCAGGTGTATTTATAGAATAACGGACGCGTCTCTCTGCCGGGTCGCATGCGCGCACGTGCGCCACGGTGCCATGTCCATAAAGCATGTCTCCTCGCGCCTGTCTGTTATTTATGAACCCCTCCACAGTTGCGCGTACGAGTCGCCGCCGGCTCTTGACTCGATAAGATATCACTGCGACAGGAAATGTTGCGCGCCGCTGTGCGTCACGGAGACCGGAAACGGGCGCTCGACTCATCCATTTGGAGTCAACTCACGTCACTCGTCGCCTTCATCTGCAGCAGCACCTGCAGGTACTCCTCGCACGGGCTCAGCTCGGGCTCGCGCTCTTCCCGCTGCTCCTCCGCTTCCGGTCTCACGGAGCGGACGCTGTCCAGGAAAACGAAAAACTCGCTTTTTCTGCGCAACATGGTGTCGATTTTAAGAAAAATGTAAAAAAAAAACTGAGCTCCCTCACGAAGTTAGTCCACCTCCAGCAGCTGGGTAGATGTAAGGTCCTGCAGGTGGTAACATGTGATACTATCCTGGTCGTCCAGGAGCATGCAGGTGTAATAACAGAGAGAACAACAGAAATGTAGCGCACAACTTGATTAAATGACGTTAATCTGATTACTACACCTCCCTGCTCAGCGCCTTCAGCAGCCAATGGGACGCCGCCTCCTGGATTAACCAAACACACATTAGCCATTGTTCTGGAGGAGCTGTTTTTCTTCCTTTTGCAGGATAAGGCTCTTTACATCTTATGTAACGCATTCTGCAGGAATTCTGCAGGTAAAAACGTTGAACTTTATCGTTCACAAAGCGAAGCCGCGTCTTGGTGGCTTCATATGGAAACTACAAAGGGTCGTCGATGGAGAACTGAATCTGTGACTGACATGTTTGTATCGGCCAATATGGGCTATTATTGCTGGTGTATTGGTACCCAGTGGTCCATGTGTGTGTGAGCCAATAAGAAGCAGGAACCTGCAGTACAGACATGACTGGCTGTGAGGTCTGTTCTTGAGACAGTTGTTTCCGCACTAAAGGGTTTTTTTGAGGGGATTTCTTTTCATTATCTAGATCACAGGTCTAAGAACAGATGGTGCAGTTGGTAAAGCCCCTTGAAGCTGTGTATAACATTAACTTCACTTGATTTGACTTGATTTTCCAACTGTAAAACGTACTGCTCTTGGTCTAAATTCTTTATAAAAACACAAATCTAAGGAATCTGTATTGTATAATCTGTATTAATGAAACACCAAAGTATGGTGTACATGTTGTGCTACCTTGTCCTTTGCAAGTGCCTTCATCATTTCAAGTGTTGACTGTAAAAAATAAATGTTATTTACAAAGTAAAAGTACATTATAACACAGCAGGCCTGTCACAATAATGCCTATAGGCCACACCATATGTGGAGATAACCTCAATCACGTTTTGCAGACCTCCAGATTGAGTTTGCATGCATGTAACACAGGATGTGTTGAACATAATAACCATGGTCCATCGCAGAAAATAATCTTTTTTATGATGACTACACTTCCTTGCCAAGAGGTGACAGTCTTCTGGTTTAATCACACGTGTAGCCGCCGTGGATCTGGACAGGAAGAACAACACAAACGCTCATTGGGTCCGCTGGCACACAGGCTGGTTGTAAATGAGAGACGAGATTGAACACATGTCATGTGGTTTTACACTTAGACCCAGCCGAGCGGCTTGTTTCCGTTCATAAATAGATCTTCCTTTTTACTCTCGGTGTCATGTATGTTCTACTTCTTCTCTCTCTCACTACAGCGACAGTTCAATAACGCCGCTTCCTCGGGGCGGGGGATCAAATCCCTCCATCTGGCTCTGTGCCAACCCTGTATTGCATTTCTCTTTTGAGTCCCGGGCGGCTTGTTTTCCTCTCCGGGTGAACCAGAGCGCGGCACTCGTCTGTGCCGCCGATGCAGACATGTACGGCCAACGAGCGACGGGCCTATTTTTAACCGGGCACAGATAAGCGCATGTAGCTCCTCCAGAGCGATGGGGAATCGAACACACGTTCCCGGAGGAACCGTTTAGCCTCGAAGTAAAAGTGCCGTTCAGGGACGACGTTATTTTTTGGAGGCCAGCCCATAAATTAGCATCGAGTAAACAAGTAAATGAGATAATTCCTTTGTGATTTTGGGATTCTTGCAGAGAAATAAACGTTTATGATGCAGAAAGTTCAGCAAAGTCTTCTTTTAACACTTTTACTTCTTTGACAATCGCCGGCAGTAAAGAGCTAATGCTACCGGCCACAGGCTAACGGCGCCATCGCTTCTCGTGACCACAGCTGAGGACTAGTGTCTGGTCGTCTTATTCATCCATTTGTTGCCGAGTGTCTCATATAAGACACGTATTAAAAAAATCAATCTTCATTAACCGGAGCCGTATTTATTGACACTTTTTTTTTGTCTTGGAACAAAACGTTATTTCTCCTTTTCAAGCTTGTGTTGACCACGGACCTCATTTCAGGCACATAACCAAAACCACCTTGAAAAGAATGAATAATAATGAATGCAAAGGAACTGGAAGTGCAACAAATGCTGACTCATCTACAGGTTTGAGGACTCATTCTCGCAGCACTCTGTCATTGTGTAGAATAATAAAACACTGAAATGAGTGCATGAGGGGTCGGGTCATGGAAGACATCTTCTTGAGCTCCTCCTGCTTTTATTCAGCCTACAATGCTCGAATATTCACAATCCTATATTTGGTGGCAGAGTGAAATACTTTCACTCTGCCACCAAAATGAGCTGATATCTCTACAGTAGTTTCCTCTTCGCTGGCAGTTTTTTCTGCATGTCGTTGCAGTACTTTCCCTCCACCCTGACACGCCTCGTCTCAGGATATGAGTACAGATGGGCACTTACGAGGCTGCCTGGCATCGCACGCAGGAAACTCATCTCAGAAAGATCTCTCAGTGCGTTTAAAGCACTTGTGTGCGCGACAGCTGCACCCGCATTTATATGCTAACGTCCAACACCTACCCGGAGAGAGACGTGGAAACATATTCAAGACTTCTTTTATTGAATGAAGCCAGAAACTCACTAAAGGAAGGGATGGATATCATTTCAAAATGCCATCTACTGCCGAGACCATTTACTAATACAATCAAACCTCTCTGTCTGGCATCATTTACATTAATAAATGTCCATAGCGCCCCAAAGAAAGCTTAAGCAAAAAACAACAAAGCATCCTGCAGAACAAGCATTAACAGATGATGCACTATCATGTCCACACGGCCGCCCCATAATCACAACAAAGTGAGGTCGATTCTCCCAAACTCAGAGGACAAGAATCTAAGATGAGGAAACTGTGAACAAGCTTTTATTTTCGAAGCACCACGCGCGGTCTTGTCCATTAACATCAGCCACTCAAAAGGCCGGAAAGTAGAGGATATGTGATGAGAGGCGAGAGTAAGAAGGCTGGACATATCTTCAGCAGTGGGGGAGAAAAAATGTGTGGAAGCTGCAGAGCGAAAAGGAGCCAGTTCTCAGGAACAGGTTCATCCGCCTGGCGTCACCGTCACAAGAGCACAGACGGAGAAATGAGATCGCGGAGCTAATAAAACATGTACACGAGCATCTTTTCCGCGTTACCACACACAAACATGCAGTGTGTGTGTGTGTGTGTGTGTGTGTGTGTGTGTCTGCAAGCATGCTGCAGCAAACATCTGTCTCATGCATTTTGCTTGAAGAAACACTCCGGAGGTAAAAACCAATAAACGCAGAGCACACAGTTGTGTTTGTTGTGTTGTTTTCAGGTAGACGGGAGCTTGTTTCTTAGATGTTTGAATCCCAGAGCTCGATAAGTAACAGTTTATTTAGAATTCGACCCGTGTTTTGCTATCGTTTCCATCACTGGACGCCCCAGTGTTTGAGAGAGGAAAGCGCCCGGCAGCTCTTTGTTCATCCTTCTCCCTCAGCGGTCGTAAAGCGGCCGCTGGTCGTCTCCGTGCCGGTGTCGCTCCGTCGCTCTGCTGACGGAAACTCAACGCCGTCGAGGCCGAGAAGAACGACGAGCGGCGCGTGGCACGACACAGCGGCCGCCCGGTGAGCAGAACACGGAGGGAGGATCTCAGGTGACATCATGTCGGAGCTCCGGCAGCCGGCAGCAATAACACAGCGGCGATTAGAGGCCAACTTCACAAAAGACAGAGCAGCCGGCGGCGGCTGCAGATTAGAGGCTGCGACAGTCTGTGGCGGGAAGGATTGAGTCACCTGCTCACGGACCGGATGACGACACTTCTGGGAGGAAAAGGGGGGAGGGGGGGTATGAAACTGTTTTTGAAAGCAATGTCCTCAAATAAACCAGCAGGCCGGAGCGGTAAGATAAAACTGTAATGACTTAATTGAATAATATATTCTCTAATGAATTTAATCATTTAAGCTTTCCTTTAAGAGGAACATGTTTCCCAAAATTGAAGATGGACAATATGAGTTTCTCAGAAACGTACCGAAAGACCGGGTACTTTCAATTTGTGACCCTCGCCCGGTTCAATCGGTTCTATTTCGAGGCCAAATTGAAAAGCAGAGGTAGTCAGAGAGGCTGTGGGGTCGCACACAACGGAAATGCCTCTTTTAATTTATTGCGTTTCATCTGCGCCGCTTACAAATGCTGGTGTGAACTTTACTCCGTTTGAGTAGCTCCGCCCCCTCCACCGTCCTCCATTCTCTGGGACCGGCCGCTCAGAAGTGGATCCATTCATCACCGTTTTACTGTCGCGGTGCTCAAAGGAAAGTATCACCGAGTCAGCAGGTGGGTGGCGATGAGTATAAGATTTAAAGAAGGGGGGGGTCTTTCACCCCCTCCCCCCCCCCTCTGACTTCAGCACCATGACAGTAGGAAACAAACTAGCTCAGGTTTCAGCTCTGGAAGTGCCATGAATGTCAAGTGAGCGGCAGGGGGGAGGCTGAAGGGGGGAGGCTGGAGGGGGGAGGGCTGGAGGGGGGAGGCTGGAGGAGGGAGGCTGGAGGGGGGGTCTGAGCCGAGATGAGACACAAAAGCAGAAAGCACAGAGGAAATCTCAGTCTCACACCGAGCCTCTATTACACAACCGGGAGATCCGCCCCGATGCATGTGGCTGCTGTGAGGCTCGCCTGAAGCCCACACAGCCCCGAAACACAACAAGACCATGAGGTTTTCAACTGCTTTAGTCCGGAGCGCCACTTAATGACATGGGGAGAAAACAAGGAGGCCTCTCCAGACAATACCACTTTCCCCATCTCCATTACATCGGGGGCGGCGGCCCGCAGATAGGAAGCGTGCCTAGACGATTACAAACGCCAGACAAACATCTCCCGAGCCGTCTCCCCGGGGGGAAATGACGACTGACGCGTTCTCACACTTCAACAAAGCGACGCGCCATTTGAACGGTGAAACCACAGGCGAGGTTCAGGCGGGGTCTGTTGGCCGGTGACCCCCCCCCCCAACTCACCTTAAGCTGCTGCTCTTTCAGGAGAGTTTCCACCTTGTCCATGTTGCCTCGCCAACACGCAGGACAGGACGCGGTAACGTCCTGCATGAAGCTCAGGAAGACTTAGTGAGAACGGTTCGTCCAGCTGAGCCGCACGAGAGAAGTGAAACAGTCAAGGTGTGTCATAGTGAAACGCTGCAGTGGTCGCTTTGTTTAAGGGCCAGAGAAGCTACTGTACGGCTGCTATTTGGTCTGTGTGTGTGTGTGTGTGTTAACACCACCAGTCTGCTTCATCTCCCCTTTGGCCTGGTTCCTGTCACCTCTGCCGCTCAGAGATGCTTTGACACCCGAGCCCACGAGAGGAAAATACTTCCGAGACGTTGCGTTCTCCCCTTCGCTGAACTCTCTCCAACACAAGCACGACCAACTTGATTCAGACCAGTTATTTAAAGCGCCGTGCCTCTATTGTTAGTTAGAGATTAGCCATTTCTGAAAGAAAAACAATCTGACCCCTGTTCCTCTGAGAAACAGTCGCATGTTTCACCACATTTGACTTCCTTCTTCCTCGCCTGTGCAGAAGCACGCATGTGATCATGGTCCCTTCATGTCCCTCTCTGTTTGCACAGAGAAGAACACAGCTGGCCTTTTTTTCAGCTTTTCAGCTTTAAGGCGCCGGGTGTTTGCAGGTCAGAGGACGGACACACACAGGTGGCAGCTGAAGCCTCCAGAGTCTCCCTCATGCAAACAACGGTACTTTTTTCTGCAAAACAATGATGCTCATAATTGTCATGGCGAACGTTCCCAGAGTCTGTCTTTAGGTGGAAGACTGTAATCAGTGCTGTGATGTTGCACAAAGGAACTTGGCATGTTGGACTGACGCATAAAGTCTCAAACAGCGGCTCAATGCAGCCGGAACCTTCCCCAACACAGCCTCAGCTCCGTGGACCCGTGAGGGGCCCGTATCACTGCAGAGGCCCCTCAACCAGGAGCATGAGCGGTTGAGAAACCCCGGCTCGGCTGTGACCTCACTTCCTGAAATCTCATTTACTTTCCTGTTCACAGTGAGGAGCACGAAGGAGTGCATGCACGTAGCCCTCGTCATGTTGCAACATCAGATATATAACTATAATAACACTCTCTGCATGGGTTCTTTGGCAACAAGTTGCACAAAACAAGACTTTGAAGGCGTCTTGTGTATTTGGTGAGCGCATAACCTGCAGGATTATTGATGGTGAAAGTCAGAGTTGCTAGTTGAAGCCCCACAAATAACTACAAGGTACTGGTAGCTTTCTCAACCACATCCTTCCTGTGCTCAGAATAAAAGTGTGTGTGCGTTACCGTACATTCTGATCCGTTTCGGTACAAATAGAACTATAAGTTGCGTGAGTTCTCCAGTGGCAACAGCCGCCCGTAGAGGATTGCTGAGCTTTGTCTGCTGAGACTGAGATTAAAGGAACAAGTGTCTGGATACCATTCAGCCCGCTGAGGACAAAAAAGAGAAAAAAGCAGCGCATCTGGTTGCAATACATTATTCTCTGCGAAAGCTGCAGTCTCTGTTTTTTGTATTTTGTACGTTCAAATGTTTTCCAGACTAAAGGTGCACACATGAAAGCCTGCAGAGCGTCTCCAGGCTATGCTCCGCTTCGCATGACTACCTGCGTTTCTGCAGTAGTAAAGTAAAAATACACCGGCATCCCTGGAGGAGGGAGAGAAAAAACACAAGAATGTGGAGTACTTGTGGTTTCTCTGTGAACTTTGGACCAGGTAAATTACTGGAGAATTTAAGGGGAGTGCCTCCCCCCTCCTTTTTTCTTTTCTTAGAAAGGAAGGGACATCCATGACTTAACTATCTCCAGGCCTCTGTGACTGAAAAAAAGGGGGCTAGCCCATAATATTGACATTACAGGAAAGAAAGTGAAGAAAGTCCACGCTGCAGTATTGTGATCAGGTGACGGCTGAATTATTTCGGCCTCCGGACCTTCAAGTCGACAACATGCAACCCGGCTTCAAATGCAAACTC